>NC_133125.1:181929317-182273887 GCF_048418815.1 Hemitrygon akajei
CACACACACACACACACACCACCCCGACTGGTTCCCCTCACCCACTCCTCCATTTGTCCATCACACACACACACACCACCCCGACTGGTTCCCATCTCCCACTCCTCCATCTGTCCATCACACACACACTCACCACCCCGACTGGTTCCCCTCTCCCACTCCTCCATCTGTCCATCACACACACAAACACACACACACACACCAACCCGACTGGTTCCCCTCACCCACTCCTCCATCTGTCCATCACACACACACACACCACCCCGACTGGTTCCCCTCACCCACTCCTCCATCTGTCCATCACACACACACACACCACCCCGACTGGTTCCCATCTCCCACTCCTCCATCTGTCCATCACACACACACACCACCCCGACTAGTTCCCCTCTCCCACTCCTCCATCTGTCCATCACACACACACACACACACCACCCCGACTGGTTCCCCTCTCCCATCCTCCATCTGTCCATCACACACACACACACACACACACACACACACCACCCCGACTGGTTCCCCTCTCCCATCCTCCATCTGTCCATCACACACACACACACACACACCACCCCGACTGGTTCCCCTCTCCCACTCCTCCATCTGTCCATCACACACACACACACACACCACCCCGACTGGTTCCCCTCTCCCATCCTCCATCTGTCCATCACACAAACACACACACACACACCACCCCGACTGGTTCCCCTCTCCCACTCCTCCATCTGTCCATCACACACACACCACCCCGACTGGTTCCCCTCTCCCACTCCTCCATCTGTCCATCACACACACACACACACACCACCCCGACTGGTTCCCCTCACCCACTCCTCCATCTGTCCATCACACACACACACACACACCACCCCGACTGGTTCCCCTCTCCCACTCCTCCATCTGTCCATCACACACACACACAGACACACCACCCCGACTGGTTCCCCTCTCCCACTCCTCCATCTGTCCATCACACACACACACACACACACCACCCCGACTGGTTCCCCTCTCCCACTCCTCCATCTGTCCATCACACACACACACACACACCACCCCGACTGGTTCCCATCTCCCACTCCTCCATCTGTCCATCACACACACACACACACCACCCCGACTGGTTCCCCTCACCCACTCCTCCATCTGTCATCACACACACACACCACCCCGACTGGTTCCCCTCTCCCACTCCTCCATCTGTCCATCACACACACACACACACACACCACCCCGACTGGTTCCCCTCACCCACTCCTCCATCTGTCCATCACACACACACACACCACCCCGACTAGTTCCCCTCTCCCACTCCTCCATCTGTCCATCACACACACACACCACACCGACTGGTTCCCCTCTCCCACTCCTCCATCTGTCATCACACACAAACACCACCCCGACTGGTTCCCCTCTCCCACTCCTCCATCTGTCCATCACACACACACACACCACCCCGACTGGTTCCCCTCTCCCACTCCTCCATCTGTCCATCACACACACACACCACCCCACTGGTTCCCCTCTCCCACTCCTCCATCTGTCCATCACACACACACACACCACCCCGACTGGTTCCCCTCTCCCACTCCTCCATCTGTCCATCACACACACACACACCACCCCGACTGGTTCCCCTCTCCCACTCCTCCATCTGTCCATCACACACACACACACACACACCACCCCGACTGGTTCCCCTCTCCCACTCCTCCATCTGTCCATCACACACACACCACCCCGACTGGTTCCCCTCTCCCACTCCTCCATCTGTCCATCACACACACACACACACACCACCCCGACTGGTTCCCCTCTCCCACTCCTCCATCTGTTATCACACACACACACCACCCCGACTGGTCCCCCTCTCCCACTCCTCCATCTGTCCATCACACACACACACACACACACACACACACACACCACCCCGACTGGTTCCCCTCTCCCACTCCTCCATCTGTCCATCACACACACACACACACACCACCCCGACTGGTTCCCCTCTCCCACTCCTCCATCTGTCATCACACACACACACCACCCCGACTGGTTCCCCTCTCCCACTCCTCCATCTGTCATCACACACAAAAACACACCACCCCGACAGGTTCCCCTCTCCCACTCCTCCATCTGTCCATCACACACACACACACACACCACCCCGACTGGTTCCCCTCTCCCACTCCTCCATCTGTCATCACACACACACACACCACCCCGACTGGTTCCCCTCTCCCACTCCTCCATCTGTCCATCACACACACACACACCACCCCGACTGGCTCCCCTCTCCCACTCCTCCATCTGTCCATCACACACACACACACACCACCCCAACTGGTTCCCCTCTCCCACTCCTCCATCTGTCCATCACACACACACACACACACACCACCCCGACTGGTTCCCCTCTCCCACTCCTCCATCTGTCCATCACACACACACACACACACACACACACACACACACACACACACACACACACACACACACACACACACACACAGCACCCCGACTGGTTCCCCTCTCCCACTCCTCCATCTGTCCATCACACACACACACACACCACCCCGACTGGTTCCACCCTCCCACTCCTCCATCTGTCCATCACACACACACCACCCCGACTGGTTCCCCTCTCCCACTCCTCCATCTGTCCATCACACACACACACACACCACCCCGTCTGGTTCCCCTCTCCCACTCCTCCATCTGTCCATCACACACACACACACACCACCCCGTCTGGTTCCCCTCACCCACTCCTCCATCTGTCCATCACACACACACACACACCACCCCGACTGGTTCCCCTCTCCCACTCCTCCATCTGTCCATCACACACACACACACACCACCCCGACTGGTTCCCCTCTCCCACTCCTCCATCTGTCCATCACACACACACACACACAACCCCGACTGGTTCCCCTCTCCCACTCCTCCATCTGTCCATCACACACACACACACACCACCCCGACTGGTTCCCCTCTCCCACTCCTCCATCTGTCCATCACACACACACACACACCACCCCGACTGGTTCACCTCTCCCACTCCTCCATCTGTCCAACACACACACACACACACCACCCCGACTGGTTCCCCTCTCCCACTCCTCCATCTGTCCATCACACACACACACACACCACCCCGACTGGTTCCCCTCTCCCACTCCTCCATCTGTCCATCACACACACACACACACCACCCCGACTGGTTCCCCTCTCCCACTCCTCCATCTGTCCATCACACACACACACACACACACCACCCCGACTGGTTCCCCTCTCCCCCTCCTCCATCTGTCCATCACACACACACACACACACACCACCCCGACTGGTTCCCCTCACCCACTCCTCCATCGGTCCATCACACACACACACACCACCCCGACTAGTTCCCCTCTCCCACTCCTCCATCTGTCCATCACACACACACACCACCCCGACTGGTTCCCCTCTCCCACTCCTCCATCTGTCATCACACACAAACACCACCCCGACTGGTTCCCCTCTCACCCTCCTCCATCTGTCCATCACACACACACACACACACCACCCCGACTGGTTCCCCTCTCCCACTCCTCCATCTGTCCATCACACACACACACACACACACACACCAACCCGACTGGTTCCCCTCTCTCACTCCTCCATCTGTCCATCACACACACACACACCACCCCGACTGGTTCCCCTCTCCCACTCCTCCATCTGTCCATCACACACACACACACCACCCCGACTGGTTCCCTTCTCCCACTCCTCCATCTGTCCATCACACACACACACACACCACCCAGACTGGTTCCCCTCTCCCACTCCTCCATCTGTCATCACACACACACACACACACACCACCCCGACTGGTTCCCCTCTCCCACTCCTCCATCTGTCCATCACACACACACACACCACCCCGACTGGTTCCCCTCTCCCACTCCTCCATCTGTCCATCACACACACACACACACCACCCCGACTGGTTCCCCTCTCCCACTCCTCCATCTGTCCATCACACACACACACACCACCCCGACTGGTTCCCCTCTCCCACTCCTCCATCTGTCCATCACACACACACACACACCACCCCGACTGGTTCCCCTCTCCCACTCCTCCATCTGTCCATCACACACACACACACTCACCACCCCGACTGGTTCCCCTCTCCCACTCCTCCATCTGTCCATCACACACACACACACCACCCCGACTGGATCCCCTCTCCCACTCCTCCATCTGTCCATCACACACACACACACACCACCCCGACTGGTTCCCCTCTCCCACTCCTCCATCTGTCCATCACACACACACACACACCACCCCGACTGGTTCCCCTCTCCCACTCCTCCATCTGTCCATCACACACACACACACACCCACCACCCCGACTGGTTCCCCTCTCCCCCTCCTCCATCTGTCCATCACACACACACACACACCACCCCGACTGGTTCCCCTCTCCCACTCCTCCATCTGTCCATCACACACACACACACACCACCCCGAATGGTTCCCCTCTCCCACTCCTCCATCTGTCCACCATACACACACACACACCACCCCGACTGGTTCCCCTCTCCCACTCCTCCATCTGTCCATCACACACACACACACACACACCCCCCGACTGGTTCCCCTCACCCACTCCTCCATCTGTCCATCACACACACACACACCACCCCGACTAGTTCCCCTCTCCCACTCCTCCATCTGTCCATCACACACACACACCACCCCGACTGGTTCCCCTCTCCCACTCCTCCATCTGTCATCACACACAAACACCACCCCGACTGGTTCCCCTCTCCCCCTCCTCCATCTGTCCATCACACACACACACACACACACCACCCCGACTGGTTCCCCTCTCCCACTCCTCCATCTGTCCATCACACACACACACACACACACACACCACCCCGACTGGTTCCCCTCTCTCACTCCTCCATCTGTCCATCACACACACACACACCACCCCGACTGGTTCCCCTCTCCCACTCCTCCATCTGTCCATCACACACACACACACCACCCCGACTGGTTCCCCTCTCCCACTCCTCCATCTGTCCATCACACACACACACACACCACCCAGACTGGTTCCCCTCTCCCACTCCTCCATCTGTCATCACACACACACACACACACACCACCCCGACTGGTTCCCCTCTCCCACTCCTCCATCTGTCCATCACACACACACACACCACCCCGACTGGTTCCCCTCTCCCACTCCTCCATCTGTCCATCACACACACACACACACACCACCCCGACTGGTTCCCCTCTCCCACTCCTCCATCTGTCCATCACACACACACACACCACCCCGACTGGTTCCCCTCTCCCACTCCTCCATCTGTCCATCACACACACACACACACCACCCCGACTGGTTCCCCTCTCCCACTCCTCCATCTGTCCATCACACACACACACACACACACCACCCCGACTGTTTCCCCTCTCCCACTCCTCCATCTGTCCATCACACACACACACACACACACCACCCCGACTGGTTCCCCTCACCCACTCCTCCATCTGTCCATCACACACACACACACCACCCCGACTGGTTCCCCTCTCCCACTCCTCCATCTGTCCATCACACACACACACACACCACCCCGACTGGTTCCCCTCTCCCACTCCTCCATCTGTCCATCACACACACACTCACCACCCCGACTGGTTCCCCTCTCCCACTCCTCCATCTGTCCATCACACACACACACACACACACACACACCACCCCGACTGGTTCCCCTCACCCACTCCTCCATCTGTCCATCACACACACACACACCACCCCGACTGGTTCCCCTCTCCCACTCCTCCATCTGTCCATCACACACACACACCACCCCGACTGGTTCCCCTCTCCCACTCCTCCATCTGTCCATCACACACACACACACACACACACACACCACCCCGACTGGTTCCCCTCTCCCACTCCTCCATCTGTCCATCACACACACACACACCACCCCGACTGGTTCCCCTCTCCCACTGCTCTCCATCTGCCCATCACACACACACACACACACACCACCCCGACTGGTTCCCCTCTCCCACTCCTCCATCTGTCCATCACACACACACACCACCCCGACTGGTTCCCCTCTCCCACTCCTCCATCTGCCCATCACACACACACACACACACACCACCCCGACTGGTTCCCCTCTCCCACTCCTCCATCTGTCCATCACACACACACACCACCCCGACTGGTTCCCCTCTCCCACTCCTCCATCTGTCCATCACACACACACACACACACCACCCCGACTGGTTCCCCTCTCCCACTCCTCCATCTGTCCATCACACACACACACACACACACACACACCACCCCGACTGGTTCCCCTCTCCCACTCCTCCATCTGTCCATCACACACACACACACACACACCACCCCGACTGGTTCCCCTCTCCCACTCCTCCATCTGTCCATCACACACACACACACCACCCCGACTGGTTCCCCTCTCCCACTGCTCTCCATCTGCCCATCACACACACACACACACACACCACCCCGACTGGTTCCCCTCTCCCACTCCTCCATCTGTCCATCACACACACACACCACCCCGACTGGTTCCCCTCTCCCACTCCTCCATCTGTCCATCACACACACACACACACACACACACCACCCCGACTGGTTCCCCTCTCCCACTCCTCCATCTGTCCATCACACACACACACACACACCACCCCGACTGGTTCCCCTCTCCCACTCCTCCATCTGTCCATCACACACACACACCACCCCGACTGGTTCCCCTCTCCCACTCCTCCATCTGTCCATCACACACACACACACACCACCCCGACTGGTTCCCCTCTCCCACTCCTCCATCTGTCCATCACACACACACACACACACCACCCCGACTGGTTCCCCTCTCCCACTCCTCCATCTGTCCATCACACACACACACCACCCCGACTGGTTCCCCTCTCCCACTCCTCCATCTGTCCATCACACACACACACACACACCACCCCGACTGGTTCCCCTCTCTCACTCCTCCATCTGTCCATCACACACACACACACACACCACCCCGACTGGTTCCCCTCTCCCACTCCTCCATCTGTCCATCACACACAGACACACACCACCCCGACTGGTTCCCCTCACCCACTCCTCCATCTGTCCATCACACACACACACACCACCCCGACTGGTTCCCATCTCCCACTCCTCCATCTGTCCATCACACACACACTCACCACCCCGACTGGTTCCCCTCTCCCACTCCTCCATCTGTCCATCACACACACACACACACACACACACACCACCCCGACTGGTTCCCCTCACCCACTCCTCCATCTGTCCATCACACACACACACACCACCCCGACTGGTTCCCCTCACCCACTCCTCCATCTGTCCATCACACACACACACACCACCCCGACTGGTTCCCATCTCCCACTCCTCCATCTGTCCATCACACACACACACCACCCCGACTAGTTCCCCTCTCCCACTCCTCCATCTGTCCATCACACACACACACACACACACACACCACCCCGACTGGTTCCCCTCTCCCATCCTCCATCTGTCCATCACACACACACACACACACACCACCCCGACTGGTTCCCCTCTCCCACTCCTCCATCTGTCCATCACACACACACACACACACCACCCCGACTGGTTCCCCTCTCCCATCCTCCATCTGTCCATCACACAAACACACACACACACACCACCCCGACTGGTTCCCCTCTCCCACTCCTCCATCTGTCCATCACACACACACCACCCCGACTGGTTCCCCTCTCCCACTCCTCCATCTCTCCATCACACACACACACACACACCACCCCGATTGGTTCCCCTCACCCACTCCTCCATCTGTCCATCACACACACACACACACACCACCCCGACTGGTTCCCCTCTCCCACTCCTCCATCTGTCCATCACACACACACACACACACCACCCCGACTGGTTCCCCTCTCCCACTCCTCCATCTGTCCATCACACACACACACACACACACACCACCCCGACTGGTTCCCCTCTCCCACTCCTCCATCTGTCCATCACACACACACACACACACCACCCCGACTGGTTCCCATCTCCCACTCCTCCATCTGTCCATCACACACACACACACACCACCCCGACTGGTTCCCCTCACCCACTCCTCCATCTGTCCATCACACACACACACACACACCACCCCGACTGGTTCCCCTCTCCCACTCCTCCATCTGTCCATCACACACACACACACCACCCCGACTGGTTCCCCTCTCCCACTCCTCCATCTGTCCATCACACACACACACACACACACACACACCACCCCGACTGGTTCCCCTCACCCACTCCTCCATCTGTCCATCACACACACACACACCACCCCGACTGGTTCCCCTCTCCCACTCCTCCATCTGTCCATCACACACACACACCACCCCGACTGGTTCCCCTCTCCCACTCCTCCATCTGTCCATCACACACACACACACACACCACCCCGACTGGTTCCCCTCACCCACTCCTCCATCTGTCCATCACACACCCACACACACACACACCACCCCGACTGGTTCCCCTCTCCCACTCCTCCATCTGTCCATCACACACACACACACACACCACCCCGACTGGTTCCCCTCTCCCATCCTCCATCTGTCCATCACACACACACACACACACACACACACCACCCCGACTGGTTCCCCTCTCCCATCCTCCATCTGTCCATCACACACACGCACACACACACCACCCCGACTGGTTCCCCTCTCCCACTCCTCCATCTGTCCATCACACACACACACACACACCACCCCGACTGGTTCCCCTCTCCCACTCCTCCATCTGTCCATCACACACACACACACCACCCCGACTGGTTCCCCTCTCCCACTCCTCCATCTGTCCATCACACACACACACCACCCCGACTGGTTCCCCTCTCCCACTCCTCCATCTGTCCATCACACACACACACACACACACACCACCCCGACTGGTTCCCCTCTCCCACTCCTCCATCTGTCCATCACACACACACACACCACCCCGACTGGTTCCCCTCTCCCACTGCTCTCCATCTGCCCATCACACACACACACACACACACCACCCCGACTGGTTCCCCTCTCCCACTCCTCCATCTGTCCATCACACACACACACCACCCCGACTGGTTCCCCTCTCCCACTCCTCCATCTGCCCATCACACATACACACACACACACCACCCCGACTGGTTCCCCTCTCCCACTCCTCCATCTGTCCATCACACACACACACACCACCCCGACTGGTTCCCCTCACCCACTCCTCCATCTGTCCATCACACACACACACAACCCCGACTGGTTCCCCTCTCCCACTCCTCCATCTGTCCATCACACACACACACACACACACACACCACCCCGACTGGTTCCCCTCTCCCACTCCTCCATCTGTCCATCACACACACACACACACACACACACACCACCCCGACTGGTTCCCCTCACCCACTCCTCCATCTGTCCATCACACACACACACACCACCCCGACTGGTTCCCCTCTCCCACTCCTCCATCTGTCCATCACACACACACACCACCCCGACTGGTTCCCCTCTCCCACTCCTCCATCTGTCCATCACACACACACACACACACACACACCACCCCGACTGGTTCCCCTCTCTCACTCCTCCATCTGTCCATCACACACACACACACCACCCCGACTGGTTCCCCTCTCCCACTCCTCCATCTGTCCATCACACACACACACACCACCCCGACTGGTTCCCCTCTCCCACTCCTCCATCTGTCCATCACACACACACACACACCACCCAGACTGGTTCCCCTCTCACACTCCTCCATCTGTCATCACACACACACACACACACACACACCACCCCGACTGGTTCCCCTCTCCCACTCCTCCATCTGTCCATCACACACACACACACCACCCCGACTGGTTCCCCTCTCCCACTCCTCCATCTGTCCATCACACACACACACACACCACCCCTACTGGTTCCCCTCTCCCACTCCTCCATCTGTCCATCACACACACACACACCACCCCGACTGGTTCCCCTCTCCCACTCCTCCATCTGTCCATCACACACACACACACACCACCCCGACTGGTTCCCCTCTCCCACTCCTCCATCTGTCCATCACACACACACACACACACACCACCCCGACTGGTTCCCCTCTCCCACTCCTCCATCTGTCCATCACACACACACACACACACACACACACACACACCACCCCGACTGGTTCCCCTCACCCACTCCTCCATCTGTCCATCACACACACACACACCACCCCGACTGGTTCCCCTCTCCCACTCCTCCATCTGTCCATCACACACACACACACACCACCCCGACTGGTTCCCCTCTCCCACTCCTCCATCTGTCCATCACACACACACTCACCACCCCGACTGGTTCCCCTCTCCCACTCCTCCATCTGTCCATCACACACACACACACACACACACACACACCATCCCGACTGGTTCCCCTCACCCACTCCTCCATCTGTCCATCACACACACACACACCACCCCGACTGGTTCCCCTCTCCCACTCCTCCATCTGTCCATCACACACACACACCACCCCGACTGGTTCCCCTCTCCCACTCCTCCATCTGTCCATCACACACACACACACACACACACACCACTCCGACTGGTTCCCCTCTCCCACTCCTCCATCTGTCCATCACACACACACACACCACCCCGACTGGTTCCCCTCTCCCACTGCTCTCCATCTGCCCATCACACACACACACACACACACACCACCCCGACTGGTTCCCCTCTCCCACTCCTCCATCTGTCCATCACACACACACACCACCTCGACTGGTTCCCCTCTCCCACTCCTCCATCTGCCCATCACACACACACACACACACACACCACCCCGACTGGTTCCCCTCTCCCACTCCTCCATCTGTCCATCACACACACACACCACCCCGACTGGTTCCCCTCTCCCACTCCTCCATCTGTCCATCACACACACACACACACACCACCCCGACTGGTTCCCCTCTCCCACTCCTTCATCTGTCCATCACACACACACACAACACCCCGACTGGTTCCCCTCTCCCACTCCTCCATCTGTCCATCACACACACACACACACACACCACCCCGACTGGTTCCCCTCTCCCACTCCTCCATCTGTCCATCACACACACACACACACACACACACACACACACCACCCCGACTGGTTCCCCTCACCCACTCCTCCATCTGTCCATCACACACACACACACCACCCCGACTGGTTCCCCTCTCCCACTCCTCCATCTGTCCATCACACACACACACCACCCCGACTGGTTCCCCTCTCCCACTCCTCCATCTGTCCATCACACACACACACACACACACACCACCCCGACTGGTTCCCCTCTCCCACTCCTCCATCTGTCCATCACACACACACACACACACACACCACCCCGACTGGTTCCCCTCTCCCACTCCTCCATCTGTCCATCACACACACACACACACACCACCCCGACTGTTTCCCCTCTCCCACTCCTCCATCTGTCCATCACACACACACACCACCCCGACTGGTTCCCCTCTCCCACTCCTCCATCTGTCCATCACACACACACACACACACCACCCCGACTGGTTCCCCTCTCCCACTCCTCCATCTGTCCATCACACACACACACACACACCACCCCGACTGGTTCCCCTCTCCCACTCCTCCATCTGTCCATCACACACACACACACACACCACCCCGACTGGTTCCCCTCACCCACTCCTCCATCTGTCCATCACACACACACACACCACCCCGACTGGTTCCCATCTCCCACTCCTCCATCTGTCCTTCACACACACACTCACCACCCCGACTGGTTCCCCTCTCCCACTCCTCCATCTGTCCATCACACACACACACACACACACACACACCACCCCGACTGGTTCCCCTCACCCACTCCTCCATCTGTCCATCACACACACACACACCACCCCGACTGGTTCCCCTCACCCACTCCTCCATCTGTCCATCACACACACACACACCACCCCGACTGGTTCCCATCTCCCACTCCTCCATCTGTCCATCACACACACACACCACCCCGACTAGTTCCCCTCTCCCACTCCTCCATCTGTCCATCACACACACACACACACACCACCCCGACTGGTTCCCCTCTCCCATCCTCCATCTGTCCATCACACACACACACACACACACACACCACCCCGACTGGTTCCCCTCTTCCATCCTCCATCTGTCCATCACACACACACACACACACACCACCCCGACTGGTTCCCCTCTCCCACTCCTCCATCTGTCCATCACACACACACACACACACCACCCCGACTGGTTCCCCTCTCCCATCCTCCATCTGTCCATCACACAAACACACACACACACACCACCCCGACTGGTTCCCCTCTCCCACTCCTCCATCTGTCCATCACACACACACCACCCCGACTGGTTCCCCTCTCCCACTCCTCCATCTGTCCATCACACACACACACACACACCACCCCGACTGGTTCCCCTTACCCACTCCTCCATCTGTCCATCACACACACACACACACACCACCCCGACTGGTTCCCCTCTCCCACTCCTCCATCTGTCCATCACACACACACACACACACCACCCCGACTGGTTCCCCTCTCCCACTCCTCCATCTGTCCATCACACACACACACACACACCACCCCGACTGGTTCCCCTCTCCCACTCCTCCATCTGTCCATCACACACACACACACACCACCCCGACTGGTTCCCCTCTCCCACTCCTCCATCTGTCCATCACACACACACACACACCACCCCGACTGGTTCCCCTCTCCCACTCCTCCATCTGTCCATCACACACACACACCACCCCGACTGGTTCCCCTCACCCACTCCTCCATCTGTCCATCACACACACACACACACACCACCCCGACTGGTTCCCCTCTCCCACTCCTCCATCTGTCCATCACACACACACACACACACCACCCCGACTGGTTCCCATCTCCCACTCCTCCATCTGTCCATCACACACACACACACACCACCCCGACTGGTTCCCCTCACCCATTCCTCCATCTGACATCACACACACACACCACCCCGACTGGTTCCCCTCTCCCACTCCTCCATCTGTCCATCACACACACACACACACACACACACACACACACACCACCCCGACTGGTTCCCCTCACCCACTCCTCCATCTGTCCATCACACACACACACACCACCCCGACTGGTTCCCCTCTCCCACTCCTCCATCTGTCCATCACACACACACACCACCCCGACTGGTTCCCCTCTCCCACTCCTCCATCTGTCCATCACACACACACACACACACCACCCCGACTGGTTCCCCTCACCCACTCCTCCATCTGTCCATCACACACACACACACACACACACCACCCCGACTGGTTCCCCTCTCCCACTCCTCCATCTGTCCATCACACACACACACACACACCACCCCGACTGGTTCCCCTCTCCCATCCTCCATCTGTCCATCACACACACACACACACACACACACACCACCCCGACTGGTTCCCCTCTCCCATCCTCCATCTGTCCATCACACACACACACACACACACCACCCCGACTGGTTCCCCTCTCCCACTCCTCCATCTGACCATCACACACACACACACACACCACCCCGACTGGTTCCCCTCTCCCACTCCTCCATCTGTCCATCACACACACACACACACACCACCCCGACAGGTTCCCCTCTCCCACTCCTCCATCTGTCCATCACACACACACACACCACCCCGACTGGTTCCCCACTCCCACTCCTCCATCTGTCCATCACACACACACACCACCCCGACTGGTTCCCCTCTCCCACTCCTCCATCTGTCCATCACACACACACACACACACACACCACCCCGACTGGTTCCCCTCTCCCACTCCTCCATCTGTCCATCACACACACACACACCACCCCGACTGGTTCCCCTCTCCCACTGCTCTCCATCTGCCCATCACACACACACACACACACACCACCCCGACTGGTTCCCCTCTCCCACTCCTCCATCTGTCCATCACACACACACACCACCCCGACTGGTTCCCCTCTCCCACTCCTCCATCTACCCATCACACACACACACCACCCCGACTGGTTCCCCTCTCCCACTCCTCCATCTGTCCATCACACACACACACCACCCCGACTGGTTCCCCTCACCCACTCCTCCATCTGTCCATCACACACACACACCACCCCGACTGGTTCCCCTCTCCCACTCCTCCATCTGTCCATCACACATACACACACACACACACACCACCCCGACTGGTTCCCCTCTCCCACTCCTCCATCTGTCCATCACACACACACACACACACCACCCCGACTGGTTCCCCTCTCCCACTCCTCCATCTGCCCATCACACACACACACCGCCCCGACTGGTTCCCCTCTCCCACTCCTCCATCTGTCCATCACACACACACACACACACACACACCACCCCGACTGGTTCCCCTCTCCCACTCCTCCATCTGTCCATCACACACACACACACACACCACCCCGACTGGTTCCCCTCTCCCACTCCTCCATCTGTCCATCACACACACACACACACACACCACCCGACTGGTTCCCCTCACCCACTCCTCCATCTGTCCATCACACACACACACACCACCCCGACTGGTTCCCATCTCCCACTCCTCCATCTGTCCATCACACACACACTCACCACCCCGACTGGTTCCCCTCTCCCACTCCTCCATCTGTCCATCACACACACACACACACACACACATACCACCCCGACTGGTTCCCCTCACCCACTCCTCCATCTGTCCATCACACACACACACACCACCCCGACTGGTTCCCCTCACCCACTCCTCCATCTGTCCATCACACACACACACACCACCCCGACTGGTTCCCATCTCCCACTCCTCCATCTGTCCATCACACACACACACCACCCCGACTAGTTCCCCTCTCCCACTCCTCCATCTGTCCATCACACACACACACACACACCACCCCGACTGGCTCCCCTCTCCCATCCTCCATCTGTCCATCACACACACACACACACACACACACCACCCCGACTGGTTCCCCTCTCCCATCCTCCATCTGTCCATCACACACACACACACACACACCACCCCGACTGGTTCCCCTCTCCCACTCCTCCATCTGTCCATCACACACACACACACACACCACCCCGACTGGTTCCCCTCTCCCATCCTCCATCTGTCCATCACACAAACACACACACACACACCACCCCGACTGGTTCCCCTCTCCCACTCCTCCATCTGTCCATCACACACACACCACCCCGACTGGTTCCCCTCTCCCACTCCTCCATCTGTCCATCACACACACACACACACACCACCCCGACTGGTTCCCCTCTCCCACTCCTCCATCTGTCCATCACACACACACACACACACCACCCCGACTGGTTCCCCTCTCCCACTCCTCCATCTGTCCATCACACACACACACACACACACCACCCCGACTGGTTCCCCTCTCGCACTCCTCCATCTGTCCATCACACACACACACACACACACCACCCCGACTGGTTCCCCTCTCCCACTCCTCCATCTGTCCATCACACACACACACACACACACCACCCCGACTGGTTCCCCTCTCCCACTCCTCCATCTGTCCATCACACACACACACACCACCCCGACTGGTTCCCCTCTCCCACTCCTCCATCTGTCCATCACACACACACACCACCCCGACTGGTTCCCCTCTCCCACTCCTCCATCTGTCCATCACACACACACACACACACACACCACCCCGACTGGTTCCCCTCTCCCACTCCTCCATCTGTCCATCACACACACACACACACACACACACCACCCCGACTGGTTCCCCTCTCCCACTCCTCCATCTGTCCATCACACACACACACACCACCCCCGACTGGTTCCCCTCTCCCACTCCTCCATCTGTCCATCACACACACACACCACCCCGACTGGTTCCCCTCTCCCACTCCTCCATCTGTCCATCACACACACACACACACACACACCACCCCGACTGGTTCCCCTCTCCCACTCCTCCATCTGTCCATCACACACACACACACACACACACCACCCCGACTGGTTCCCCTCTCCCACTCCTCCATCTGTCCATCACACACACACACACACACCACCCCGACTGTTTCCCCTCTCCCACTCCTCCATCTGTCCATCACACACACACACCACCCCCGACTGGTTCCCCTCTCCCACTCCTCCATCTGTCCATCACACACACACACACACACCACCCCGACTGGTTCCCCTCTCCCACTCCTCCATCTGTCCATCACACACACACACACACACCCACCCCGACTGGTTCCCCTCTCCCACTCCTCCATCTGTCCATCACACACACACACACACACCACCCCGACTGGTTCCCCTCACCCACTCCTCCATCTGTCCATCACACACACACACACCACCCCGACTGGTTCCCATCTCCCACTCCTCCATCTGTCCATCACACACACACACTCACCACCCCGACTGGTTCCCCTCTCCCACTCCTCCATCTGTCCATCACACACACACACACACACACACACACACCACCCCGACTGGTTCCCCTCACCCACTCCTCCATCTGTCCATCACACACACACACACCACCCCGACTGGTTCCCCTCACCCACTCGTCCATCTGTCCATCACACACACACACACCACCCCGACTGGTTCCCATCTCCCACTCCTCCATCTGTCCATCACACACACACACCACCCCGACTAGTTCCCCTCTCCCACTCCTCCATCTGTCCATCACACACACACACACACACCACCCCGACTGGTTCCCCTCTCCCATCCTCCATCTGTCCATCACACACACACACACACACACACACACCACCCCGACTGGTTCCCCTCTCCCATCCTCCATCTGTCCATCACACACACACACACACACACCACCCCGACTGGTTCCCCTCTCCCACTCCTCCATCTGTCCATCACACACACACACACACACCACCCCGACTGGTTCCCCTCTCCCATCCTCCATCTGTCCATCACACAAACACACACACACACACCACCCCGACTGGTTCCCCTCTCCCACTCCTCCATCTGTCCATCACACACACACCACCCCGACTGGTTCCCCTCTCCCACTCCTCCATCTGTCCATCACACACACACACACACACCACCCCGACTGGTTCCCCTCACCCACTCCTCCATCTGTCCATCACACACACACACACACACCACCCCGACTGGTTCCCCTCTCCCACTCCTCCATCTGTCCATCACACACACACACACACACCACCCCGACTGGTTCCTCTCTCCCACTCCTCCATCTGTCCATCACACACACACACACACACCACCCCGACTGGTTCCCCTCTCCCACTCCTCCATCTGTCCATCACACACACACACACACCACCCCGACTGGTTCCCCTCTCCCACTCCTCCATCTGTCCATCACACACACACACACACCACCCCGACTGGTTCCCCTCTCCCACTCCTCCATCTGTCCATCACACACACACACCACCCCGACTGGTTCCCCTCACCCACTCCTCCATCTGTCCATCACACACACACACACACACCACCCCGACTGGTTCCCCTCTCCCACTCCTCCATCTGTCCATCACACACACACACACACACCACCCCGACTGGTTCCCATCTCCCACTCCTCCATCTGTCCATCACACACACACACACACCACCCCGACTGGTTCCCCTCACCCACTCCTCCATCTGACATCACACACACACACCACCCCGACTGGTTCCCCTCTCCCACTCCTCCATCTGTCCATCACACACACACACACACACACACACACACACACACACACCCCGACTGGTTCCCCTCACCCACTCCTCCATCTGTCCATCACACACACACACACCACCCCGACTGGTTCCCCTCTCCCACTCCTCCATCTGTCCATCACACACACACACCACCCCGACTGGTTCCCCTCTCCCACTCCTCCATCTGTCCATCACACACACACACACACACCACCCCGACTGGTTCCCCTCACCCACTCCTCCATCTGTCCATCACACACACACACACACACACACCACCCCGACTGGTTCCCCTCTCCCACTCCTCCATCTGTCCATCACACACACACACACACACCACCCCGACTGGTTCCCCTCTCCCATCCTCCATCTGTCCATCACACACACACACACACACACACACACCACCCCGACTGGTTCCCCTCTCCCATCCTCCATCTGTCCATCACACACACACACACACACACCACCCCGACTGGTTCCCCTCTCCCACTCCTCCATCTGACCATCACACACACACACACACACCACCCCGACTGGTTCCCCTCTCCCACTCCTCCATCTGTCCATCACACACACACACACACACCACCCCGACTGGTTCCCCTCTCCCACTCCTCCATCTGTCCATCACACACACACACACCACCCCGACTGGTTCCCCACTCCCACTCCTCCATCTGTCCATCACACACACACACCACCCCGACTGGTTCCCCTCTCCCACTCCTCCATCTGTCCATCACACACACACACACACACACACCACCCCGACTGGTTCCCCTCTCCCACTCCTCCATCTGTCCATCACACACACACACACCACCCCGACTGGTTCCCCTCTCCCACTGCTCTCCATCTGCCCATCACACACACACACACACACACCACCCCGACTGGTTCCCCTCTCCCACTCCTCCATCTGTCCATCACACACACACACCACCCCGACTGGTTCCCCTCTCCCACTCCTCCATCTACCCATCACACACACACACCACCCCGACTGGTTCCCCTCTCCCACTCCTCCATCTGTCCATCACACACACACACCACCCCGACTGGTTCCCCTCACCCACTCCTCCATCTGTCCATCACACACACACACCACCCCGACTGGTTCCCCTCTCCCACTCCTCCATCTGTCCATCACACATACACACACACACACACCACCCCGACTGGTTCCCCTCTCCCACTCCTCCATCTGTCCATCACACACACACACACACACCACCCCGACTGGTTCCCCTCTCCCACTCCTCCATCTGTCCATCACACACACACACACACCGCCCCGACTGGTTCCCCTCTCCCACTCCTCCATCTGTCCATCACACACACACACACACACCACCCCGACTGGTTCCCCTCTCCCACTCCTCCATCTGTCCATCACACACACACACACACACCACCCCGACTGGTTCCCCTCTCCCACTCCTCCATCTGTCCATCACACACACACACACACACCACCCCGACTGGTTCCCCTCACCCACTCCTCCATCTGTCCATCACACACACACACACCACCCCGACTGGTTCCCATCTCCCACTCCTCCATCTGTCCATCACACACACACTCACCACCCCCGACTGGTTCCCCTCTCCCACTCCTCCATCTGTCCATCACACACACACACACACACACACACACCACCCCGACTGGTTCCCCTCACCCACTCCTCCATCTGTCCATCACACACACACACACCACCCCCGACTGGTTCCCCTCACCCACTCCTCCATCTGTCCATCACACACACACACACACACCACCCCGACTGGTTCCCCTCTCCCATCCTCCATCTGTCCATCACACACACACACACACACACACACCACCACCCGACTGGTTCCCCTCTCCCATCCTCCATCTGTCCATCACACACACACACACACACACCACCCCGACTGGTTCCCCTCTCCCACTCCTCCATCTGTCCATCACACACACACACACACACCACCCCGACTGGTTCCCCTCTCCCATCCTCCATCTGTCCATCACACACACACACACACACACACACCACCCCGACTGGTTCCCCTCTCCCATCCTCCATCTGTCCATCACACACACACACACACACACCACCCCGACTGGTTCCCCTCTCCCACTCCTCCATCTGTCCATCACACACACACACACACACCACCCCGACTGGTTCCCCTCTCCCATCCTCCATCTGTCCATCACACAACACACACACACACACCACCCCGACTGGTTCCCCTCTCCCACTCCTCCATCTGTCCATCACACACACACCACCCCGACTGGTTCCCCCTCTCCCACTCCTCCATCTGTCCATCACACACACACACACACACCACCCCGACTGGTTCCCCTCACCCACTCCTCCATCTGTCCATCACACACACACACACACACCACCCCGACTGGTTCCCCTCTCCCACTCCTCCATCTGTCCATCACACACACACACACACACCACCCCGACTGGTTCCTCTCTCCCACTCCTCCATCTGTCCATCACACACACACACACACACCACCCCGACTGGTTCCCCTCTCCCACTCCTCCATCTGTCCATCACACACACACACACACCACCCCGACTGGTTCCCCTCTCCCACTCCTCCATCTGTCCATCACACACACACACACACCACCCCGACTGGTTCCCCTCTCCCACTCCTCCATCTGTCCATCACACACACACACCACCCCGACTGGTTCCCCTCACCCACTCCTCCATCTGTCCATCACACACACACACACACACCACCCCGACTGGTTCCCCTCTCCCACTCCTCCATCTGTCCATCACACACACACACACACACACCACCCCGACTGGTTCCCATCTCCCACTCCTCCATCTGTCCATCACACACACACACACACCACCCCGACTGGTTCCCCTCACCCACTCCTCCATCTGACATCACACACACACACACCACCCCGACTGGTTCCCCTCTCCCACTCCTCCATCTGTCCATCACACACACACACACACACACACACACACACACACCACCCCGACTGGTTCCCCTCACCCACTCCTCCATCTGTCCATCACACACACACACACCACCCCGACTGGTTCCCCTCTCCCACTCCTCCATCTGTCCATCACACACACACCACCACCCCCGACTGGTTCCCCTCTCCCACTCCTCCATCTGTCCATCACACACACCACACACACACCACCCCGACTGGTTCCCCTCACCCACTCCTCCATCTGTCCATCACACACACACACACACACACACACCACCCCGACTGGTTCCCCTCTCCCACTCCTCCATCTGTCCATCACACACACACACACACACCACCCCGACTGGTTCCCCTCTCCCATCCTCCATCTGTCCATCACACACACACACACACACCACACCACACCACCCCGACTGGTTCCCCTCTCCCATCCTCCATCTGTCCATCACACACACACACACACACACCACCCCGACTGGTTCCCCTCTCCCACTCCTCCATCTGACCATCACACCACACACACACACACCACCCCGACTGGTTCCCCTCTCCCACTCCTCCATCTGTCCATCACACACACACACACACACCACCCCGACTGGTTCCCCTCTCCCACTCCTCCATCTGTCCATCACACACACACACACCACCCCGACTGGTTCCCCACTCCCACTCCTCCATCTGTCCATCACACACACACACCACCCCGACTGGTTCCCCTCTCCCACTCCTCCATCTGTCCATCACACACACACACACACACACACACACACCACCCCGACTGGTTCCCTCTCCCACTCCTCCATCTGTCCATCACACACACACACACCACCCCGACTGGTTCCCCTCTCCCACTGCTCTCCATCTGCCCATCACACACACACACACACACACCACCCCGACTGGTTCCCCTCTCCCACTCCTCCATCTGTCCATCACACACACACACCACCCCGACTGGTTCCCCTCTCCCACTCCTCCATCTACCCATCACACACACACCACCACCCCGACTGGTTCCCCTCTCCCACTCTCCAATCTGTCCATCACACACACACACCCAACCCCCCGACTGGTTCCCCTCACCCACTCCTCCATCTGTCCATCACACACACCACCACCACCACCCCGACTGGTTCCCCTCTCCCACTCCTCCATCTGTCCATCACACACACACACCACACACACCCCGACTGGTTCCCCTCTCCCACTCCTCATCTGTCCATCACACACCACACACACACCACCCCCGACTGGTTCCCCTCTCCCACTCCTCCATCTGTCCATCACACACACACACACACACCACCCCGACTGGTTCCCCTCTCCCACTCCTCCATCTGTCCATCACACACACACACACACACCACCCGACTGGTTCCCCTCTCCCACTCCTCCATCTGTCCCATCACACACACACACACACACCACCCCCGACTGGTTCCCCTCTCCCCACTCCTCCATCTGTCCATCACACACACACACACACACCACCCCGACTGGTTCCCCTCTCCCACTCCTCCATCTGTCCATCACACACACACACACCACCCCGACTGGTTCCCATCTCCCACTCCTCCATCTGTCCATCACACACACACTCACACACCCCGACTGGTTCCCCTCTCCCACTCCTCCATCTGTCCATCACACACACACACACACACACACACACCACCCACACCACCCCGACTGGTTCCCCTCACCCACTCCTCCATCTGTCCATCACACACACACACACCACCCCCGACTGGTTCCCATCTCCCACTCCTCCATCTGTCCATCACACACACACACCACCCCGACTAGTTCCCCTCTCCCACTCCTCCATCTGTCCATCACACACACACACACACACCACCCCGACTGGCTCCCCTCTCCCCATCCTCCATCTGTCCATCACACACACACACACACACACACACCACCCCGACTGGTTCCCCTCTCCCATCCTCCATCTGTCCATCACACACACACACACACACACACCACCCCGACTGGTTCCCCTCTCCCACTCCTCCATCTGTCCATCACACACACACACACACACCACCCCGACTGGTTCCCCTCTCCCATCCTCCATCTGTCCATCACACAAACACACACACACACACCACCCCGACTGGTTCCCCTCTCCCACTCCTCCATCTGTCCATCACACACACACCACCCCGACTGGTTCCCCTCTCCCACTCCTCCATCTGTCCATCACACACACACACACACACCACCCCGACTGGTTCCCCTCACCCACTCCTCCATCTGTCCATCACACACACACACACACACCACCCCGACTGGTTCCCCTCTCCCACTCCTCCATCTGTCCATCACACACACACACACACACCACCCCGACTGGTTCCCCTCTCCCACTCCTCCATCTGTCCATCACACACACACACACACACACCACCCCGACTGGTTCCCCTCTCCCACTCCTCCATCTGTCCATCACACACACACACACACACCACCCCCGACTGGTTCCCATCTCCCACTCCTCCATCTGTCCATCACACACACACACACACCACCCCGAATGGTTCCCCTCACCCACTCCTCCATCTGTCATCACACACACACACCACCCCGACTGGTTCCCCTCTCCCACTCCTCCATCTGTCCATCACACACACACACACACACACACACACACCACCCCGACTGGTTCCCCTCACCCACTCCTCCATCTGTCCATCACACACACACACACCACCCCGACTGGTTCCCCTCTCCCACTCCTCCATCTGTCCATCACACACACACACACCACCCCCGACTGGTTCCCATCTCCCACTCCTCCATCTGTCCATCACACACACACACACCACCCCGACTAGTTCCCCTCTCCCACTCCTCCATCTGTCCATCACACACACACACACACACCACCCCGACTGGCTCCCCTCTCCCATCCTCCCTGTCCATCACACACACACACACACACACACACCACCCCGACTGGTTCCCCTCTCCCATCCTCCATCTGTCCATCACACACACACACACACACCACCCCGACTGGTTCCCCTCTCCCATCCTCCATCTGTCCATCACACAAACACACACACACACACCACCCCGACTGGTTCCCCTCTCCCACTCCTCCATCTGTCCATCACACACACACCACCCCGACTGGTTCCCCTCTCCCACTCCTCCATCTGTCCATCACACACACACACACACACCACCCCGACTGGTTCCCCTCTCCCACTCCTCCATCTGTCCATCACACACACACACACACACCACCCCGACTGGTTCCCCTCTCCCACTCCTCCATCTGTCCATCACACACACACACACACACCACCCCGACTGGTTCCCCTCTCGCACTCCTCCATCTGTCCATCACACACACACACACACACACCACCCCGACTGGTTCCCCTCTCCCACTCCTCCATCTGTCCATCACACACACCACACACACACACCACCCCGACTGGTTCCCCTCTCCCACTCCTCCATCTGTCCATCACACACACACACACCACCCCGACTGGTTCCCTCTCCCACTCCTCCATCTGTCCATCACACACACACACCACCCCGACTGGTTCCCCTCTCCCACTCCTCCATCTGTCCATCACACACACACACACACCACACCACCCCGACTGGTTCCCCTCTCCCACTCCTCCATCTGTCCATCACACCACACACACACACACCACCCCGACTGGTTCCCCTCTCCCACTCCTCCATCTGTCCATCACACACACACACACACACCACCCCGACTGGTTCCCCTCTCCCACTCCTCCATCTGTCCATCACACACACACACCGCCCCGACTGGTTCCCCTCTCCCACTCCTCCATCTGTCCATCACACACACACACACACACCACCCCGACTGGTTCCCCTCTCCCACTCCTCCATCTGTCCATCACACACACACACACACACCACCCCGACTGGTTCCCCTCTCCCACTCCTCCATCTGTCCATCACACACACACACACACACCACCCCGACTGGTTCCCCTCACCCACTCCTCCATCTGTCCATCACACACACACACACCACCCCGACTGGTTCCCATCTCCCACTCCTCCATCTGTCCATCACACACACACTCACCACCCCGACTGGTTCCCCTCTCCCACTCCTCCATCTGTCCATCACACACACACACACACACACACACACCACCCCGACTGGTTCCCCTCACCCACTCCTCCATCTGTCCATCACACACACACACACCACCCCGACTGGTTCCCCTCACCCACTCCTCCATCTGTCCATCACACACACACACACCACCCCGACTGGTTCCCATCTCCCACTCCTCCATCTGTCCATCACACACACACACCACCCCGACTAGTTCCCCTCTCCCACTCCTCCATCTGTCCATCACACACACACACACACACCACCCCGACTGGCTCCCCTCTCCCATCCTCCATCTGTCCATCACACACACACACACACACACACACCACCCCGACTGGTTCCCCTCTCCCATCCTCCATCTGTCCATCACACACACACACACACACACACACCACCCCGACTGGTTCCCCTCTCCCACTCCTCCATCTGTCCATCACACACACACACACACACCACCCCGACTGGTTCCCCTCTCCCATCCTCCATCTGTCCATCACACAAACACACACACACACACCACCCCGACTGGTTCCCCTCTCCCACTCCTCCATCTGTCCATCACACACACACCACCCCGACTGGTTCCCCTCTCCCACTCCTCCATCTGTCCATCACACACACACACACACACCACCCCGACTGGTTCCCCTCACCCACTCCTCCATCTGTCCATCACACACACACACACACACCACCCCGACTGGTTCCCCTCTCCCACTCCTCCATCTGTCCATCACACACACACACACACACCACCCCGACTGGTTCCCCTCTCCCACTCCTCCATCTGTCCATCACACACACACACACACACACCACCCCGACTGGTTCCCCTCTCCCACTCCTCCATCTGTCCATCACACACACACACACACACACCACCCCGACTGGTTCCCATCTCCCACTCCTCCATCTGTCCATCACACACACACACACACCACCCCGAATGGTTCCCCTCACCCACTCCTCCATCTGTCATCACACACACACACCACCCCGACTGGTTCCCCTCTCCCACTCCTCCATCTGTCCATCACACACACACACACACACACACACACACACCACCCCGACTGGTTCCCCTCACCCACTCCTCCATCTGTCCATCACACACACACACACCACCCCGACTGGTTCCCCTCTCCCACTCCTCCATCTGTCCATCACACACACACACCACCCCGACTGGTTCCCATCTCCCACTCCTCCATCTGTCCATCACACACACACACCACCCCGACTAGTTCCCCTCTCCCACTCCTCCATCTGTCCATCACACACACACACACACACCACCCCGACTGGCTCCCCTCTCCCATCCTCCATCTGTCCATCACACACACACACACACACACACACCACCCCGACTGGTTCCCCTCTCCCATCCTCCATCTGTCCATCACACACACACACACACACACCACCCCGACTGGTTCCCCTCTCCCATCCTCCATCTGTCCATCACACAAACACACACACACACACCACCCCGACTGGTTCCCCTCTCCCACTCCTCCATCTGTCCATCACACACACACCACCCCGACTGGTTCCCCTCTCCCACTCCTCCATCTGTCCATCACACACACACACACACACCACCCCGACTGGTTCCCCTCTCCCACTCCTCCATCTGTCCATCACACACACACACACACACCACCCCGACTGGTTCCCCTCTCCCACTCCTCCATCTGTCCATCACACACACACACACACACACCACCCCGACTGGTTCCCCTCTCGCACTCCTCCATCTGTCCATCACACACACACACACACACACCACCCCGACTGGTTCCCCTCTCCCACTCCTCCATCTGTCCATCACACACACACACACACACACACCACCCGACTGGTTCCCCTCTCCCACTCCTCCATCTGTCCATCACACACACACACACCACCCCGACTGGTTCCCCTCTCCCACTCCTCCATCTGTCCATCACACACACACACACCACCCCGACTGGTTCCCCTCTCCCACTCCTCCATCTGTCCATCACACACACACACACACACACACCACCCCGACTGGTTCCCCTCTCCCACTCCTCCATCTGTCCATCACACACACACACACACACACACCACCCCGACTGGTTCCCCTCTCCCACTCCTCCATCTGTCCATCACACACACACACACCACCCCGACTGGTTCCCCTCTCCCACTCCTCCATCTGTCCATCACACACACACACCACCCCGACTGGTTCCCCTCTCCCACTCCTCCATCTGTCCATCACACACACACACACACACACACCACCCCGACTGGTTCCCCTCTCCCACTCCTCCATCTGTCCATCACACACACACACACACACACACCACCCCGACTGGTTCCCCTCTCCCACTCCTCCATCTGTCCATCACACACACACACACACACCACCCCGACTGTTTCCCCTCTCCCACTCCTCCATCTGTCCATCACACACACACACCACCCCGACTGGTTCCCCTCTCCCACTCCTCCATCTGTCCATCACACACACACACACACACACCACCCCGACTGGTTCCCCTCTCCCACTCCTCCATCTGTCCATCACACACACACACACACACCACCCCGACTGGTTCCCCTCTCCCACTCCTCCATCTGTCCATCACACACACACACACACACCACCCCGACTGGTTCCCCTCACCCACTCCTCCATCTGTCCATCACACACACACACACCACCCCGACTGGTTCCCATCTCCCACTCCTCCATCTGTCCATCACACACACACTCACCACCCCGACTGGTTCCCCTCTCCCACTCCTCCATCTGTCCATCACACACACACACACACACACACACACCACCCCGACTGGTTCCCCTCACCCACTCCTCCATCTGTCCATCACACACACACACACCACCCCGACTGGTTCCCCTCACCCACTCCTCCATCTGTCCATCACACACACACACACCACCCCGACTGGTTCCCATCTCCCACTCCTCCATCTGTCCATCACACCCACACACCACCCCGACTAGTTCCCCTCTCCCACTCCTCCATCTGTCCATCACACACACACACACACACCACCCCGACTGGTTCCCCTCTCCCATCCTCCATCTGTCCATCACACACACACACACACACACACACCACCCCGACTGGTTCCCCTCTCCCATCCTCCATCTGTCCATCACACACACACACACACACACCACCCCGACTGGTTCCCCTCTCCCACTCCTCCATCTGTCCATCACACACACACACACACACCACCCCGACTGGTTCCCCTCTCCCATCCTCCATCTGTCCATCACACAAACACACACACACACACCACCCCGACTGGTTCCCCTCTCCCACTCCTCCATCTGTCCATCACACACACACCACCCCGACTGGTTCCCCTCTCCCACTCCTCCATCTGTCCATCACACACACACACACACACCACCCCGACTGGTTCCCCTCACCCACTCCTCCATCTGTCCATCACACACACACACACACACCACCCCGACTGGTTCCCCTCTCCCACTCCTCCATCTGTCCATCACACACACACACACACACCACCCCGACTGGTTCCTCTCTCCCACTCCTCCATCTGTCCATCACACACACACACACACACCACCCCGACTGGTTCCCCTCTCCCACTCCTCCATCTGTCCATCACACACACACACACACCACCCCGACTGGTTCCCCTCTCCCACTCCTCCATCTGTCCATCACACACACACACACACCACCCCGACTGGTTCCCCTCTCCCACTCCTCCATCTGTCCATCACACACACACACCACCCCGACTGGTTCCCCTCACCCACTCCTCCATCTGTCCATCACACACACACACACACACCACCCCGACTGGTTCCCCTCTCCCACTCCTCCATCTGTCCATCACACACACACACACACACCACCCCGACTGGTTCCCATCTCCCACTCCTCCATCTGTCCATCACACACACACACACACCACCCCGACTGGTTCCCCTCACCCACTCCTCCATCTGACATCACACACACACACCACCCCGACTGGTTCCCCTCTCCCACTCCTCCATCTGTCCATCACACACACACACACACACACACACACACACACACCACCCCGACTGGTTCCCCTCACCCACTCCTCCATCTGTCCATCACACACACACACACCACCCCGACTGGTTCCCCTCTCCCACTCCTCCATCTGTCCATCACACACACACACCACCCCGACTGGTTCCCCTCTCCCACTCCTCCATCTGTCCATCACACACACACACACACACCACCCCGACTGGTTCCCCTCACCCACTCCTCCATCTGTCCATCACACACACACACACACACACACCACCCCGACTGGTTCCCCTCTCCCACTCCTCCATCTGTCCATCACACACACACACACACACCACCCCGACTGGTTCCCCTCTCCCATCCTCCATCTGTCCATCACACACACACACACACACACACACCACCCCGACTGGTTCCCCTCTCCCATCCTCCATCTGTCCATCACACACACACACACACACACCACCCCGACTGGTTCCCCTCTCCCACTCCTCCATCTGACCATCACACACACACACACACACCACCCCGACTGGTTCCCCTCTCCCACTCCTCCATCTGTCCATCACACACACACACACACACCACCCCGACTGGTTCCCCTCTCCCACTCCTCCATCTGTCCATCACACACACACACACCACCCCGACTGGTTCCCCACTCCCACTCCTCCATCTGTCCATCACACACACACACCACCCCGACTGGTTCCCCTCTCCCACTCCTCCATCTGTCCATCACACACACACACACACACACACCACCCCGACTGGTTCCCCTCTCCCACTCCTCCATCTGTCCATCACACACACACACACCACCCCGACTGGTTCCCCTCTCCCACTGCTCTCCATCTGCCCATCACACACACACACACACACACCACCCCGACTGGTTCCCCTCTCCCACTCCTCCATCTGTCCATCACACACACACACCACCCCGACTGGTTCCCCTCTCCCACTCCTCCATCTACCCATCACACACACACACCACCCCGACTGGTTCCCCTCTCCCACTCCTCCATCTGTCCATCACACACACACACCACCCCGACTGGTTCCCCTCACCCACTCCTCCATCTGTCCATCACACACACACACCACCCCGACTGGTTCCCCTCTCCCACTCCTCCATCTGTCCATCACACATACACACACACACACACACCACCCCGACTGGTTCCCCTCTCCCACTCCTCCATCTGTCCATCACACACACACACACACACACACACCGCCCCGACTGGTTCCCCTCTCCCACTCCTCCATCTGTCCATCACACACACACACACACACCACCCCGACTGGTTCCCCTCTCCCACTCCTCCATCTGTCCATCACACACACACACACACACCACCCCGACTGGTTCCCCTCTCCCACTCCTCCATCTGTCCATCACACACACACACACACACCACCCCGACTGGTTCCCCTCACCCACTCCTCCATCTGTCCATCACACACACACACACCACCCCGACTGGTTCCCATCTCCCACTCCTCCATCTGTCCATCACACACACACTCACCACCCCGACTGGTTCCCCTCTCCCACTCCTCCATCTGTCCATCACACACACACACACACACACACACACCACCCCGACTGGTTCCCCTCACCCACTCCTCCATCTGTCCATCACACACACACACACCACCCCGACTGGTTCCCCTCACCCACTCCTCCATCTGTCCATCACACACACACACACCACCCCGACTGGTTCCCATCTCCCACTCCTCCATCTGTCCATCACACACACACACCACCCCGACTAGTTCCCCTCTCCCACTCCTCCATCTGTCCATCACACACACACACACACACCACCCCGACTGGCTCCCCTCTCCCATCCTCCATCTGTCCATCACACACACACACACACACACACACCACCCCGACTGGTTCCCCTCTCCCATCCTCCATCTGTCCATCACACACACACACACACACACACACCACCCCGACTGGTTCCCCTCTCCCACTCCTCCATCTGTCCATCACACACACACACACACACCACCCCGACTGGTTCCCCTCTCCCATCCTCCATCTGTCCATCACACAAACACACACACACACACCACCCCGACTGGTTCCCCTCTCCCACTCCTCCATCTGTCCATCACACACACACCACCCCGACTGGTTCCCCTCTCCCACTCCTCCATCTGTCCATCACACACACACACACACACCACCCCGACTGGTTCCCCTCACCCACTCCTCCATCTGTCCATCACACACACACACACACACCACCCCGACTGGTTCCCCTCTCCCACTCCTCCATCTGTCCATCACACACACACACACACACCACCCCGACTGGTTCCCCTCTCCCACTCCTCCATCTGTCCATCACACACACACACACACACACCACCCCGACTGGTTCCCCTCTCCCACTCCTCCATCTGTCCATCACACACACACACACACACACCACCCCGACTGGTTCCCATCTCCCACTCCTCCATCTGTCCATCACACACACACACACACCACCCCGAATGGTTCCCCTCACCCACTCCTCCATCTGTCATCACACACACACACCACCCCGACTGGTTCCCCTCTCCCACTCCTCCATCTGTCCATCACACACACACACACACACACACACACACACCACCCCGACTGGTTCCCCTCACCCACTCCTCCATCTGTCCATCACACACACACACACCACCCCGACTGGTTCCCCTCTCCCACTCCTCCATCTGTCCATCACACACACACACCACCCCGACTGGTTCCCCTCTCCCACTCCTCCATCTGTCCATCACACACACACACACACACCACCCCGACTGGTTCCCCTCACCCACTCCTCCATCTGTCCATCACACACACACACACACACACACACACACCACCCCGACTGGTTCCCCTCTCCCACTCCTCCATCTGTCCATCACACACACACACACACACCACCCCGACTGGTTCCCCTCTCCCATCCTCCATCTGTCCATCACACACACACACACACACACACACACCACCCCGACTGGTTCCCCTCTCCCACTCCTCCATCTGTCCATCACACACACACACACACACCACCCCGACTGGTTCCCCTCTCCCACTCCTCCATCTGTCCATCACACACACACACCACCCCGACTGGTTCCCCTCTCCCACTCCTCCATCTGTCCATCACACACACACACACACACACCACCCCGACTGGTTCCCCTCTCCCACTCCTCCAACTGTCCATCACACACACACACCACCCCGACTGGTTCCCCTCTCCCACTCCTCCATCTGTCCATCACACACACACACACACACACACACCACCCCGACTGGTTCCCCTCTCCCACTCCTCCATCTGTCCATCACACACACACACCACCCCGACTGGTTCCCCTCTCCCACTCCTCCATCTGTCCATCACACACACACACACACCACCCCGACTGGTTCCCCTCTCCCACTCCTCCATCTGTCCATCACACACACACACACACACACACACACCACCCCGACTGGTTCCCCTCACCCACTCCTCCATCTGTCCATCACACACACACACACCACCCCGACTGGTTCCCCTCTCCCACTCCTCCATCTGTCCATCACACACACACACACCACCCCGACTGGTTCCCCTCTCCCACTCCTCCATCTGTCCATCACACACACACACCACCCCGACTGGTTCTCCTCTCCCACTCCTCCATCTGTCCATCACACACACACACACACACCACCCCGACTGGTTCCCCTCTCCCACTCCTCCATCTGTCCATCACACACACACACACACACACACCACCCCGACTGGTTCCCCTCTCCCACTCCTCCATCTGTCCATCACACACACACACACACACCACCCCGACTGGTTCCCCTCACCCACTCCTCCATCTGTCCATCACACACACACACACACACACACCACCCCGACTGGTTCCCCTCTCCCACTCCTCCATCTGTCCATCACACACACACACACACACCACCCCGACTGGTTCCCCTCTCCCATCCTCCATCTGTCCATCACACACACACACACACACACACACCACCCCGACTGGTTCCCTTCTCCCATCCTCCATCTGTCCATCACACACAGACACACACACACCACCCCGACTGGTTCCCCTCTCCCACTCCTCCATCTGTCCATCACACACACACACACACACAACCCCGACTGGTTCCCCTCTCCCACTCCTCCATCTGTCCATCACACACACACACACCACCCCGACTGGTTCCCCTCTCCCACTCCTCCATCTGTCCATCACACACACACACCACCCCGACTGGTTCCCCTCTCCCACTCCTCCATCTGTCCATCACACACACACACACACACACACACCACCCCGACTGGTTCCCCTCTCCCACTCCTCCATCTGTCCATCACACACACACACACACACACCACCCCGACTGGTTCCCCTCTCCCACTCCTCCAACTGTCCATCACACACACACACCACCCCGACTGGTTCCCCTCTCCCACTCCTCCATCTGTCCATCACACACACACACACACACACACACCACCCCGACTGGTTCCCCTCTCCCACTCCTCCATCTGTCCATCACACACACACACACACCACCCCGACTGGTTCCCCTCTCCCACTCCTCCATCTGTCCATCACACACACACACACACACACACACACCACCCCGACTGGTTCCCCTCACCCACTCCTCCATCTGTCCATCACACACACACACACCACCCCGACTGGTTCCCCTCTCCCACTCCTCCATCTGTCCATCACACACACACACACCACCCCGACTGGTTCCCCTCTCCCACTCCACCATCTGTCCATCACACACACACACCACCCCGACTGGTTCCCCTCTCCCATCCTCCATCTGTCCATCACACACACACACACACACCACCCCGACTGGTTCCCCTCTCCCACTCCTCCATCTGTCCATCACACACACACACACACACACACACCACCCCGACTGGTTCCCCTCTCCCACTCCTCCATCTGTCCATCACACACACACACACCACCCCGACTGGTTCCCCTCTCCCACTCCTCCATCTGTCCATCACACACACACACACACACACACACACCACCCCGACTGGTTCCCCTCTCCCACTCCTCCATCTGTCCATCACACACACACACACACACACACACCACCCCGACTGGTTCCCCTCTCCCACTCCTCCATCTGTCCATCACACACACACACACACACACACACCACCCCGACTGGTTCCCCTCTCCCACTCCTCCATCTGTCCATCACACACACACACACACACACACACCACCCCGACTGGTTCCCCTCTCCCACTCCTCCATCTGTCCATCACACACACACACACCACCCCGACTGGTTCCCCTCTCCCACTCCTCCATCTTTCCATCACACACACACACACCACCCCGACTGGTTCCCCTCTCCCACTCCTCCATCTGTCCATCACACACACACACACACCACCCAGACTGGTTCCCCTCTCCCACTCCTCCATCTGTCCATCACACACACACACACCACCCCGACTGGTTCCCCTCTCCCACTCCTCCATCTGTCCATCACACACACACACACACACACACCGACTGGTTCCCCTCTCCCACTCCTCCATCTGTCCATCACACACACACACACCACCCCGACTGGTTCCCCTCTCCCACTCCTCCATCTGTCCATCACACACACACACACCACCCCGACTGGTTCCCCTCTCCCACTCCTCCATCTGTCCATCACACACACACACACACCACCCCGACTGGTTCCCCTCTCCCACTCCTCCATCTGTCCATCACACACACACACACCACCCCGACTGGTTCCCCTCTCCCACTCCTCCATCTGTCCATCACACACACACACACACCACCCCGACTGGTTCCCCTCTCCCACTCCTCCATCTGTCCATCACACACACACACACTCACCACCCCGACTGGTTCCCCTCTCCCACTCCTCCATCTGTCCATCACACACACACACACACACACACACACCACCCCGACTGGTTCCCCTCACCCACTCCTCCATCTGTCCATCACACACACACTCACCACCCCGACTGGTTCCCCTCTCCCACTCCTCCATCTGTCCATCACACACACACACACACACACACACACCACCCCGACTGGTTCCCCTCACCCACTCCTCCATCTGTCCATCACACACACACACACCACCCCGACTGGTTCCCCTCTCCCACTCCTCCATCTGTCCATCACACACACACACCACCCCGACTGGTTCCCCTCTCCCACTCCTCCATCTGTCCATCACACACACACACACACACACACCACCCCGACTGGTTCCCCTCTCCCACTCCTCCATCTGTCCATCACACACACACACACCACCCCGACTGGTTCCCCTCTCCCACTGCTCTCCATCTGTCCATCACACACACACACACACACACACCACCCCGACTGGTTCCCCTCTCCCACTCCTCCATCTGTCCATCACACACACACACACACACACACACACCACCCCGACTGGTTCCCCTCACCCACTCCTCCATCTGTCCATCACACACACACACACCACCCCGACTGGTTCCCCTCTCCCACTCCTCCATCTGTCCATCACACACACACACCACCCCGACTGGTTCCCCTCTCCCACTCCTCCATCTGTCCATCACACACACACACACACACACACCACCCCGACTGGTTCCCCTCTCCCACTCCTCCATCTGTCCATCACACACACACACACACACCACCCCGACTGGTTCCCCTCTCCCACTCCTCCATCTGTCCATCACACACACACACCACCCCGACTGGTTCCCCTCTCCCACTCCTCCATCTGTCCATCACACACACACACACACACCACCCCGACTGGTTCCCCTCTCCCACTCGTCCATCTGTACATCACACACACAACACACACCACCCCGACTGGTTCCCCTCTCCCACTCCTCCATCTGTCCATCACACACACACACACACACCACCCCGACTGGTTCCCCTCACCCACTCCTCCATCTGTCCATCACACACACACACACCACCCCGACTGGTTCCCATCTCCCACTCCTCCATCTGTCCATCACACACACACTCACCACCCCGACTGGTTCCCCTCTCCCACTCCTCCATCTGTCCATCACACACACACACACACACACACACACCACTCCGACTGGTTCCCCTCACCCACTCCTCCATCTGTCCATCACACACACACACACCACCCCGACTGGTTCCCCTCACCCACTCCTCCATCTGTCCATCACACACACACACACCACCCCGACTGGTTCCCATCTCCCACTCCTCCATCTGTCCATCACACACACACACCACCCCGACTAGTTCCCCTCTCCCACTCCTCCATCTGTCCATCACACACACACACACACACCACCCCGACTGGTTCCCCTCTCCCATCCTCCATCTGTCCATCACACACACACACACACACACACACCACCCCGACTGGTTCCCCTCTCCCATCCTCCATCTGTCCATCACACACACACACACACACACCACCCCGACTGGTTCCCCTCTCCCACTCCTCCATCTGTCCATCACACACACACACACACACCACCCCGACTGGTTCCCCTCTCCCATCCTCCATCTGTCCATCACACAAACACACACACACACACCACCCCGACTGGTTCCCCTCTCCCACTCCTCCATCTGTCCATCACACACACACCACCCCGACTGGTTCCCCTCTCCCACTCCTCCATCTGTCCATCACACACACACACACACACCACCCCGACTGGTTCCCCTCTCCCACTCCTCCATCTGTCCATCACACACACACACACACACCACCCCGACTGGTTCCCCTCTCCCACTCCTCCATCTGTCCATCACACACACACACACACACACCACCCCGACTGGTTCCCCTCTCCCACTCCTCCATCTGTCCATCACACACACACACACACACCACCCCGACTGGTTCCCATCTCCCACTCCTCCATCTGTCCATCACACACACACACACACCACCCCGACTGGTTCCCCTCACCCACTCCTCCATCTGTCCATCACACACACACACACCACCCCGACTGGTTCCCCTCTCCCACTCCTCCATCTGTCCATCACACACACACACCACCCCGACTGGTTCCCCTCTCCCACTCCTCCATCTGTCCATCACACACACACACACACACCACCCCGACTGGTTCCCCTCACCCACTCCTCCATCTGTCCATCACACACACACACACACACACACACCACCCCGACTGGTTCCCCTCTCCCACTCCTCCATCTGTCCATCACACACACACACACACACCACCCCGACTGGTTCCCCTCTCCCATCCTCCATCTGTCCATCACACACACACACACACACACACACCACCCCAACTGGTTCCCCTCTCCCATCCTCCATCTGTCCATCACACACACACGCACACACCACCCCGACTGGTTCCCCTCTCCCACTCCTCCATCTGTCCATCACACACACACACACACACCACCCCGACTGGTTCCCCTCTCCCACTCCTCCATCTGTCCATCACACACACACACACACACCACCCCGACTGGTTCCCCTCTCCCACTCCTCCATCTGTCCATCACACACACACACACACACACCACCCCGACTGGTTCCCCTCTCCCACTCCTCCATCTGTCCATCACACACACACACACACCACCCCGACTGGTTCCCCTCTCCCACTCCTCCATCTGTCCATCACACACACACACACACACACACACACCACCCCGACTGGTTCCCCTCACCCACTCCTCCATCTGTCCATCACACACACACACACCACCCCGACTGGTTCCCCTCTCCCACTCCTCCATCTGTCCATCACACACACACACCACCCCGACTGGTTCCCCTCTCCCACTCCTCCATCTGTCCATCACACACACACACACACACACACCACCCCGACTGGTTCCCCTCTCCCACTCCTCCATCTGTCCATCACACACACACACACACACCACCCCGACTGGTTCCCCTCACCCACTCCTCCATCTGTCCATCACACACACACACACACACCACCCCGACTGGTTCCCCTCTCCCACTCCTCCATCTGTCCATCGCGCACACACAGACACCACCCTGACTGGTTCCCCTCTCCCACTCCTCCATCTGTCCATCACACACACACACACACACACACACACACCACCCCGACTGGTTCCCCTCACCCACTCCTCCATCTGTCCATCACACACACACACACCACTCCGACTGGTTCCCCTCTCCCACTCCTCCATCTGTCCATCACACACACACACACACACCACCCCGACTGGTTCCCCTCTCCCACTCCTCCATCTGTCCATCACACACACACACACACACACACCACCCCGACTGGTTCCCCTCTCCCACTCCTCCATCTGTCATCACACACACACACACACCACCCCGACTGGTTCCCCTCTCCCACTCCTCCATCTGTCCATCACACACACACACACACACACACACACACACCACCCAGACTGGTTCCCCTCACCCACTCCTCCATCTGTGCATCACACACACACACACCACCCCGACTGGTTCCCCTCACCCACTCCTCCATCTGTCCATCACACACACACACACACACCACCCCGACTGGTTCCCCTCACCCACTCCTCCATCTGTGCATCACACACACACACACCACCCCGACTGGTTCCCCTCACCCACTCCTCCATCTGTCCATCACACACACACACACACACCACCCCGACTGGTTCCCCTCACCCACTCCTCCATCTGTCCATCACACACACACACACCACCCCGACTGGTTCCCATCTCCCACTCCTCCATCTGTCATCACACACACACACACACCACCCCGACTGGTTCCCCTCTCCCACTCCTCCATCTGTCCATCACACACACACACACACACACACACACACACCACCCCGACTGGTTCCCCTCACCCACTCCTCCATCTGTCCATCACACACACACACACCACCCCGACTGGTTCCCCTCTCCCACTCCTCCATCTGTCCATCACACACACACACACACACCACCCCGACTGGTTCCCCTCTCCCACTCCTCCATCTGTCCATCACACACACACACACACACACACCACCCCGACTGGTTCCCCTCTCCCACTCCTCCATCTGTCCATCACACACACACACACACACCACCCCGACTGGTTCCCCTCACCCACTCCTCCATCTGTCCATCACACACACACACACCACCCCGACTGGTTCCCCTCACCCACTCCTCTATCTGTCCATCACACACACACACACACACCACCCCGACTGGTTCCCCTCTCCCACTCCTCCATCTGTCCATCACACACACACACACACACACACACCACCCCGACTGGTTCCCCTCTCCCACTCCTCCATCTGTCCATCACACACACACACACACACACCACCCCGACCTGTTCCCCTCACCCACTCCTCCATCTGTCCATCACACACACACACACACACCACCCCGACTGGTTCCCCTCTCCCACTCCTCCATCTGTCCATCACACACACACACACCACCCCGACTGGTTCCCCTCTCCCACTCCTCCATCTGTCCATCACACACACACACACACACCACCCCGACTGGTTCCCCTCTCCCACTCCTCCATCTGTCCATCACACACACACACACACACACCACCCCGACTGGTTCCCCTCTCCCACTCCTCCATCTGTCCATCACACACACACACACACACACCACCCCGACTGGTTCCCCTCACCCACTCCTCCATCTGTCCATCACACACACACACACACCACCCCGACTGGTTCCCCTCTCCCACTCCTCCATCTGTCCATCACACACACACACACCACCCCGACTGGTTCCCCTCTCCCACTCCTCCATCTGTCCATCACACACACACACGCCACCCCGACTGGTTCCCCTCACCCACTCCTCCATCTGTCCATCACACACACACACACACACACACACACACACACACCACCCCGACTGGTTCCCCTCTCTCACTCCTCCATCTGTCCATCACACACACACACACACACACACACACACCACCCCGACTGGTTCCCCTCTCCCACTCCTCCATCTGTCCATCACACACACACACACACACACACACACACACACACACACACACACACACACACACACACACACACACACCACCCCGACTGGTTCCCCTCTCCCACTCCTCCATCTGTCCATCACACACACACACCACCCCGACTGGTTCCCCTCTCCCACTCCTCCATCTGTCCATCACACACACACACACACACACACACACACACACACAGACACACACACACACACACACACACACACACACACCACCCCGACTGGTTCCCCTCTCCCACTGCTCTCCATCTGCCCATCACACGCACACACCGCCCCGACTGGTTCCCCTCTCCCACTCCTCCATCTGTCCATCACACACATACACACACCACCCCGACTGGTTCCCCTCTCCCACTCCTCCATCTGTCCATCACACACACACACACACACACACACCATCCCGACTGGTTCCCCTATCTCACTCATCTCCATCTGCCCTCCCCCCCCCCATTCCATTTATTCCATGTTCCACTTTTCCTTCTGATCAGATTCAATCACCTTCAGCCCTTTGTCGTCTCCACCCATCAACTTCCCGTTCTGGTGTGAACCCCACTCTCCCCTCCTATATCTGACCATTATCCCTCCTCACCTGGATCTACCCGTCACCTTCCCGTTCTGGTGTGAACCCCACTCTCCCCTCCTATATCTGACCATTATCCCTCCTCACCTGGATCTACCCGTCACCTTCCCGTTCTGGTGTGAACCCCACTCTCCCCTCCTATATCTGACCATTATCCCTCCTCACCTGGATCTACCCGTCACCTTCCCGTTCTGGTGTGAACTCCACTCTCCCCTCCTATATCTGACCATTATCCCTCCTCACCTGGATCCACCCGTCACCTTCCCGTTCTGGTGTGAACCCCACTCTCCCCTCCTATATCTGACCATTATCCCTCCTCACCTGGATCCACCCATCTCCTTCCCGTTCTGATGTGAACCCCACTCTCCCCTCCTATATCTGACCATTATCCCTCCTCACCTGGATCCACCCATCACCTTCCCGTTCTGGTGTGAACCCCACTCTCCCCTCCTATATCTGACCATTATCCCTCCTCACCTGGATCCACCCTTCTCCTTCCCGTTCTGATGTGAACCCCACTCTCCCCTCCTATATCTGACCATTATCCCTCCTCACCTGGATCCACCCATCACCTTCCCGTTCTGGTGTGAACCCCACTCTCCCCTCCTATATCTGACCATTATCCCTCCTCACCTGGATCCACCCGTCTCCTGCCAGAGTTTGATCTGCACCTTTTGTCTCCACCCTCTTATACCGGCCATATTGTCTCGATCTGTCAGACCAGATCCACATCTGCTTGTCCTCAGATGGTGAGGGTGAGTCTCCCTCGGGAACCTCTGCTGTTCTCATGGTAACACTGGTATGGACTCCAGGATACTGACCCAGTGACAATAAACTGCCTCCCTGTCTTCACCTGATACCTGATATCATTACTATCTGGTCATTATTGAGCTGTAACCCAGTGACAGGCATTTACAAGTCACGGAGATGGTGATTGGTGAGATTGACTCTCCATTTACTGGTGATAGCTGGACAGTGACACACACTCAGAAGTCCGGACACACCCTGTATAACCTACAGTGTCTATATTGGGTCAAACCTCCAGCAGGTCTCCCAGTCCCCAGCTGTAGACTGTGGGGCTGAGGACTGCAGTTGCTGGTGTTCCATATAAAGCAGTTCACAATGTACTGACTGAGATACTCATTCCATTCCTGCACTGAGTAACACAGCGACCATTTTAATGTAATTTAAGAATGTTTGTGCACATACCTTTAGACACAATCCAGCAAATGAGGGCAATGAGGATGAAGACAAGAGCCACAATGTTACAAATATTCAGGCACCACAACCACTGCTTGTCTTCTAGAGTCCACAGGGAGAAATGAACAACAACATTAGAACTGTTTCAAACTGTTTCAAAACTGATCAACACAAACAGTTCTACATATGTTTCAGTGGACAAGTGTTCCAGATAACAGACATGGACTGGGATTGGTCAGGTTGGCTGTGATAATGAATGTCCTAAACATGAGACAATCCCACCAGGTTGGAAAAGGACCAGGTGTCAGAGCAATGCAGTGAGGGAGGTTCAGAGAGTTCACTCCACTGTCAGTGTGTGGAGATCCCCGGAGAGACTAAAGACCTTGTCGTTAGTTCTGGAAATATATTGTAAAACCTGGGTATCCATTATCCTCAGGCCGTGAAGATGGAAATGGCAGGGAGACTGCAGTCTCTCTGTGTACATACTGAGCCAATGAGACAAGACCCCACTGTAAATAAGCTCAGTCGTATTATCCCAGTGATCCAGTGCTGCAATTGACATGGTCCTACCAGTCAGCCAATCAGGATGGTGGAATTGGGAGAAGGTTCTGGAGAAAGCTGGGTGGAGGGACATTTGTGATGGACACTGGTGGGGTTCTTGGTCTTTTGGCGGGAGATGGAGAGAGGAGAGGATCGGGAGAGGCAGCCGCAGGATTCGATCCGACGGGAAGGCGTGATTCAAAGGAGTGCAGAATGGGAAGTTCTACTGGAGATCGGAAATGAGGAGTTGGCGCCGTGAGTAAGGGACACACCAAGATTTTGGAAGATATGATCTCCAACACTGTGCACATTTCATGGAGAGGACTGTTGGGGCATGAACTTGCTTGAGGTACTGGTGTACATGAATGATCTCATAGTGTTCGAGTCCACACTGGAGGAGCACAAGACGAGACTAATGAAGGTGCTGGACTGCCTGAAAACTGAAGGGTTAAAACTGTCACTGGACAAATGCCAGTTCTGCACAATGTCAGTCAATTACGTCAGGCACATAGTGTCTCAGGATGGAATATCTATGTATCTGACCACATGGCCAAGGCCCAAGAATTTGAGAACTCTACTCTCATTCCATGGATTCTGTGGGTTCTACCAGAGATTTGTGAAGGATTACTCCAAAGTAAGCCACCCTTTGAATCAGCTTCTGTGTGGTTACCCTCCCTTGGGGAATAAAGGGAGGAGAACAAAAGGAGAAGAAGAGAATAAAGGTAGGAGAACAAAAGGAGAAGAAGGTAATGTTTATCTTAGTCCTTCAGAGTATTTTGGAGAAAGATGGGATGCCAAATGTGAAGAGTCTTTCAGCTGCTGAAAGAGCTGCTGACTGAAGCACCTGTGTTGAGCTTTGCAAACTCCCAGTTGCCGTACGTCCTGCACACCGACACCAGCCCCGAGGGTTTCATCAGCTGGAGTCTGTCACCCTCTGAACGAAACTACCCTGTGCACAAATTGGTGTTTCTGGCATTGAAAATGGTTGTGGTGCATAGGTTAGGTGACTATCGATACAGTGCCAAATTGGATATGAGGACAGACAACAATCCTGACCTTGGTGAAGTTGGATGCCACAGGTCACCGTTGGTCAGCAGCATTGTCTGTTTATGATTTCAGCCTGAAATATCGGCTGGGGAGTCAGAACATTGATGTGGAGTCATTGTCCTGACGGTCACATGAGGTTCTGGAAATGGACGCAGAGTGGGAGAGTGTTCCTGCCTCTGGTGTTAAAGCAATGTGCCAGCTTTCTACCACAGGGAAATCAGCAGCAAGGCTGTGGCAGGGTAGAGCTGTGGATCATTTGGGAGCTTCGGATTGTGCCATTCCACAAGTTTATTGCAACTTGACAGCTCTGGATACAAAGCAGGTGCCTGTCTTGAGTCCTGTGGAATTGGCAGTAGCCCAGTGAGACAACCCTTGTATAGGTGCCATTTGGTCATCTGTTGTAGAAGGGGATATGGCCCAAGTTGAAAAGATGAAACACCCTACCATACCCCTACTGATGAGGGAATGGAACAAACTGGAGTTGAGGAACCAGGTTTCATACAGGGTCACGTCTCCAGACAGGACACAGCGTTCCCAGTTGGTTTTGTCTGAGAAGCATCAGAGAATTGTGTTGATGTCACTCCATGATGATTCTGGTTATTTGGGGTTTGACAAGACTGTTGGTCAGAAAAAATGACAATCTACAAATCAGTCAATTCAAATGAATCAAGGACAGTGGAAGTAGATAATTTGTCTTTGTTCCTGCCATATGCTTGCAGAGATGGAGGCTGCCATTTTGTGAAGACACTCTATTCTCCATTTTGTGAGCTTGACATGCTGGGCTTGACCAATGCTTTAAAGAAGACACAATGATACTTCAGATAATCTGCTGGACTGGAGATCATTTCCAATAAGAAATTATTTGTGAGATGTTTGGTTGGATATAATATGCGTTGGATATAACATTGTGAATGTTAGGGTTGATGCCTGCCTGAAGTGATTCGAGTTCATTGCTGATTGAGAACATAAATTATCGACTGTCACTTGATGGGAAGAGGATAATAAATGGATGTTGGCTTGGAGCAGAGCCAATAACAAGGTGTTGAAGAACGGACACATGACCCGGGTCCAATGACACTGGAATGCGATATTTGAATCGATAAGGAATGGATATAAAAGTGGATGCTTTGTGTATGCTGGTAATGGTAACTTTTAAGAATAACCATCGCAGATACAAGCGTGAGGAACCCTGTGTGAAACACGTGGCGAGTGAATCAGGGCAACGAGGAACACCTGGCCAGCATAAACTCCTTTGCCCGGGTAATACCTTGGCTATTCTTTCACTGTTCAGGACAGTCAGGGATACTTAGCGGGGGTGAACACGAGTTATTTAGTGTACAAATTCACATTCTTGTTAGTTTAAACAATAAAGGTACTTGTCAGTAAATACACTGCCCTCAACATGTCCTTGATCTCACTGCCCTTACGAATCATCCTTATAAGCAATATTTTTTTAACAACAAGACCTGCAGATTGGTCTGAGATCAGTTCTATTGGCCTCGAATGAAGCCTGAGGTTTGAGAGTACTGTAAGTCCTGCCTTTGATCTATTTGGAGGAAGCAGAAGTCGGCTGATAACTGGGTGTCTACGCCTTACATAGCGGACAGCCAGATGCCAAATGCGCCAGTTTTCCAGGTGAAGCCAGAAGATGGGAATGGCCCTGTCAAAATTCTCCGCTGGGATCACATTTTACCCCGAGGGCAGGAGGTACATGTTGACCAAAAGCCTGACACTGACCCTACACCTAGTAGGAGAAGAGCAGAGAGGCAATCAGCGGAAAGAGCTGAAAAGGACCAAACCACTGAATGCTGTACGGACTCAGAGGATGAGGAAATGGGGGTGTGGTATACGTTACCGTATGCAAACTCTGAAACTTTGTTTAGAGGAACAAAGTTGCAGAGAGATCGTTGACTTTTGCAAAGAAGGTGGTTTTAACTTTCCACATATTGACAGAGACTCCCATAGTGTAAAAGGACTAGATGGGATAGGGTTTGTTATATGTGTTCAGGGAGGTTTCCTCAGTCAGTACGTAGAAGTCCCAATGTGGGAATGTGTGATATTTAATCTGTTGTTAGGGAATGAGACAGGGCAGGTGACAGGAGTTTGTGTAGGTGAACACTTTGCATCGAGTGATCACAATGCCATTCGATTCAAAGCAAATTTGCCAAAAGTTGGGACTGATCCGCAGGTTGTGATTCTAAATCAGAAAAAGGCCAACTTTGAAGGTATCAGATATCAGAAAGGATCTGGCAAGTATGGACTGGGACAGGCTGTTTTCTGGCAAAAGCATACTTGGTAAGTGGGAGACCTTCAAAAATGAAACTTTGAAAGTGCTAACCTTGTGTGTGACTGTCAGAATAAAAGGTAAAGGTAACAGCTGTAGGAAACCTTGGTTTTCCAGAGATATTGAGGCCTGATTATGAAAAAAAGGTTAATTCCAGGCACAAACAAGAGAGAAGCTGCAGATGCTGGAAGTCCAAGCAACACACAAAATGCTGGAGGAACTCAGCAGCCAGACAGCATCTATGGAAAAAGTACAGTCGGTGTTTCATGCTGAGACCCTTCGGCAGGGCTGGAGAAAAAAAGATGAGGAGTAAATTTAAAAGGTGTGGGGGAGGGGAGATAGAAACACAAGGTGACGGGTGAAACCAGGAGGGGGAGAGATGACGTAGAGAACTGGGAAGTTGATTGGTGAAAGAGATACAGGGCTGGAGAAGGGGGAGTCTGATAGGAGAGAACAGAAGGCCATGGAAGAAAGAAAAGGGGAGAGGAGTACCAGAGGGTGGCAAGGAGATGAGGTGAGAGAGGGAAAAGGGGACGGGGAATGGTGAAGGAGAGTGGACGACATTACCGTAAGTTAGAGAAATCGATGTTCATGACATCAGGTTGGAGGCTATCAGACGGAATATAAGGTGTTGTTCCTCCAACCTGAGTGTGGCCTCAGTCTGACTAGAGGAGGCCATGGATTGACATATCAGAATGGGAATGGGAAGTGGAATTAAATGGGTGGCCACTGGGAGATCCCGCTTCTTCTGGCAGATGGAGCGTAGATGCTCGGTGAAACGGGCTCCCAATCTACGTCAGGTCTCACTGATATAAAGGAGGCCACACCGGGAGCACCGGATACAGTATATGACCCCAACAGACTCACAGGTGAAGTGTCGCCTCACCCGGAAAGACTGTTTGGGGCCCTAAATAGTAGTGAGGGAGGAGGGGTAGGGGCAGGTGAAGCACTCGTTCACTTGCAAGGATAAGTGCCAAGGGGAGATCAGTGGGGAGGGATGAATGGACAAGGGAGTTGCATAGGGACCGATCCCTGTGGAAAGCAGAAAATGGGCGGGGGGGGGGGGAAGGGAAAGATGTACTTGGTGGTGGGATCCTGTTGGAGATGGCAGAAGTTCCAGAGAATTATGTGCTGGATGTGATGTCTGGCGGGGGTGGTAGGTGAGGGCAAGAGGGACCCTATCCCTGGCAGGGTGGCATGAGGAAGGGGTAAGATGGGCTGAAAAATGGCAGATGGAATTTGATGCAGACAAGTGGAGTCACAGGTAGATAGGGTCATAAAGACAGCTTTGGGCACTTTGGCCTTCACAAATCAAAGTGCTGAGTACTGGAGATGGGATGCTATGTTGAAGTTGTATAAGACGTTGGTGAGGCCTAATTTGGAGTATTGTGTGCAGTTTTGGTCACCAACCTACAGGAAAGATGTAAACAAGGTTGAGAGAGTGCAGAGGAAATTTACACTGAGAGACCCGAGTGATATGGAAAGATTGATCAGGTTAGGATTATATTCCCTGGAATGTAGAATATTGAGAGGAGATTTGACAGAGGCACACACAATTATCAGGGGTATAGACGGTAAATGCAAACAGGCCTTTTCCACTGATGTTGGGTGGGACTACAATCAAGAGTTCACAGGTTAAGGGTGAAAGGTGAAAAGTTTAAGGGGAACATGAAAGACGTGAGAGCGTGGAAGAAGCTGTCAGCACAAGTGGAGCTTGCAAGTTCGATTTCAACGTTGAAAAGAAGTTTGGATCGGTACATGGACGGTAGGGGTATGGAGGGCTATGGTCCTGGTGCAGGTCAATTGGAGTTTAAATGGTTTGGCACAGACTAGATGGGCCGACAGGCCTGATTCTGCGTTGTATTTTTCTATGACACTCCCTCCTCAGGGTCACTTCTCCCAAAGCCCCCTCTGCAGTTGGGTCAGAGTTGACTCCAGAACAACTCCAGACATTCTGTGTCACCACTTCATATCTCAACCTGTCAATCATGTAGGACAATTGCATTCTGGGTACCACAGGAATCCAGAGACTCTGTGGGGATGGGGGGGGGGGGAGGGGTGTGGGAGGAGTTCATTTTGTCAACATGAGTCACTTGGTATTTCTGCTGAAATGCAAATTAGACAATAACAGGTACCTGGAGATCCTTTCCTTGACCAGCACGTGAATATAATAGCATATGCTGTAGAAAACACCAGTCCCACCATCGATGTAATGGCAATTCCTACATCCTCTGGTCTGAGGCCTGCAATTAAAAACAGTTGAATAACTGTATCTGTAACCAAATCAAGGTGATAAGAGGAGAGAATGCTGCCTCTTGAACAGAAGGCTGATGCCCACATGAACTGAAAAACTCAGCTAATTTCCTGTGAAGAGGGACAGCAGTGACCTTCTCCAATTTCACACACCTTTCATCACACTCTGTTCAAGAGCAGATCTCTGCCAATGATCTCGTGCAGTCAGTGTGGGAGGGGATGTGGAACGTGGTTTATACTGAGCAAGGCTGAACAAAAAGCAGTGTGACAGAGACCGACAAGCTGATGAGTGATGCTGGTTTCATATTTCCTCATGATACAGAGGGACGTCACTGACGCTTTGTCAGTTCTCAGAGCAAATCTCATCAACCCCATTCCCAACCACCCCCCTATTTCCCTGCAACCTATTTCTTGTCCGTGCTTCACCTGCTACTTGCTGAGGATTCCCAGCAGATTCAGTTTTTAATTCCAGGAGCAGGTGATTTAGTCCCTCGAACTGTTCATGGCTGACAAATGACCCAGCTCCACACGACCAGTGTTACGGAGGCTTTGTGGGGATGGGGATTGAGACCAGAACCCCCGGGATCCAGATAAAGATCTGGGAAATCTACACCACACTCACTCAAATGGTAAAACTAAAACAGAGAATCGGCAGAGTCACGGGAAGGAATGGAGGGAGCGGAAAGAAAATCAACACCGGCAGAATAAATGGTTGTTGTCGGGGTGTTTGGGAGCCCAGAGGAATGAAGGTCAGTAATTAATAGCTGCAGGTGTCCCAGTTCAGAGCTGCCATAGTGAATCCAATTGTTACAGGGGTGGCCAAAAACACATGATGCAGTTACCCTGAAGGTCCACTGGAGGGGAGTGTTGCACAGGGAATGACATCACGTGCCCCTGACATGGAAAAGATGGGGCATGAGGGTGACGGCACCCACAGTGCCCGGTTACATTTGTACAGTGTGTGTTACTCCTTTTTCACCCCAGGAAAAGGGATTCCCAGTTGGAAAACACTGGAACAAACCAATATTCTGCAATTAAATTTGCTGCCCCAAGTTTCCTAGTTCCAGATGCTCTCAAGCATCAACAGGACTCTCTATCTCTCTGTGACCTTTTGTTCAGACCATAAGATATAGGAGCAGAATTAGGCATTTGGCCCATCGAGTCTGCTCTGCCATTTCATCATGGCTGATCCAATTTTCCCCTCAGCCCCAATCTCTACCTTCTCCCTGTATCCCTTCATGCTCTGACCAATCAAGAATTTATCATCCTCTTCCTTAAATATGCCGTACACAAAGACTTGGCCTCCACAGCTCCCTGTGGCAAAGAATTCCACAGATTTACCACTCTTTGGCTAAAGAAATTCCTCCTCATCTCTATTCAGAATCAGAATCAGGTTTATTATCACCGGCATGTGACATGAAATTTGTTTATTTATTATTACGTTTTAATTTTTTTCTCTCCGTGAGATTATGTATTGCATTGAACTGCTGCTGCTAAGTTAACAAATTCACGTCACATGCTGTTGACAATAAACCTGATTCTGATTCTATACTAGTCCTCTTGAAATAAATGCTAACATTGCATTTGTCTTCCTCATCACAGACTCCACCTGCAAATTAACCTTTAGGGAATCCTGCACAAGGACTCTCAAGCCCCACTGCACCTCATTGTTTTGTATTTTCTCTCCATTTTGAAAATAGTCAACCCTTTCCCTTCTTCCAGCAAAGAGCATGACGATACAGTTCCCGACACTGTATTCCATCTGCCATTTCTTTGCTCATTCTCCTAATCTATCTAAGACCCTCTGTATCCTCTCTACCTCCTCAAAACGACCTGCCAATCCATCTGTCTTCATATCATCTGCAAACTTTGGGACAAAGCCATCAATTCCATCATCCAAATTATTGACGTATAACGTAAAAAGAATCGGTCCCAACACAGATCTCTGGAACACCACTAGTCACCACTATTATCTGCCTTTCCTGCAATACTTCTTGCATTGAAATATTTGGAGCTCAGGACACTAGTCGCACTGTGCTCAATCTTTTGATCTTCATCTGTGGTCTTACCAACATCTACCTCCACAACCTCTCCACTGACTGTTCTGACACTCTGGTTCCCATCTCCCTGCAACTCCAGTTTAAATCCCACCATGAAGCATTAACAAACCTTCCCTCTCCAGTTCAGGAACAAACCGTCCCTTCTGTATTGGTCTCATCACAGTGATATACCTGTTGTTGAAGGGGATGGCCACAGGGGTACTCTACACTGGTTCCTTAACCTCTTTCCCCTTCCTGACTGTCACCCAGTTTCCTGTGTCCTGCACCTTGGGTGTAACTACCACTCAATATGTCCTGTCACCCCCTCAGCCTCACAAATAATCTGGAATTCATCCAGTTCCAGCTCCAATTCCTTAACACTGTTTGTTAAAGCTGCAGCTGGATGCACTTCTCCCAGTTGTAGTCACCAGAGACACTGGAGGTCTCCCTGCCTTCCCACATCACACAAGGGGAGCATTTCACTATCCTGCCTGGCATCTCTGCTGTCCTAACTGGGCAAATATAAAGAAGAGAAGGGGGAAAAGACCTTAAAATTGTGTTTTCATTGCTTTCTCTGAGTGAAGCCTCTCTTTGAGGAGCTAAAGTCTCGAGATCACCACTCTGACGATGTCCACTGAGACGATGGACACTGTGCTTGTCCCTGCCTTCCTTTAACTTGCTCTCGCTAATCAATCCTAAAGATCGATTGGTGACTGGTCACTAAACCGTCACCTGCTGCAGCCTTTTATCCTTGAGAAATGAACCAGATTTATCCCCCCTCTTCTCCAAACTTCTAATGCTGGTCAAAGCTCTTTTTCTTGTAAAATTTGTCTTCTTGTAAAATTTAACTACTTCACCCTTTAACTGTCTCAGATCCATTCAGCACAGCCCTAGTTTCTGCAGATTCTGCTCAGTAAATGTACACCAGAATCCTTAAAGATCAATTTCTCCTTCCTGTGATTTGGGACACAAAATTCCTCTCTGTCTCCAAGACCTATTAAGGATGTCAGAATCCTGATGCCCACATGAATTTGTCTGGCTGTAGAGTGGCATTTATCCCTGGTTTTGCTCATTCCCATCTATTAATCCCCGTTGACCACAAAGCTGCTACCACTTCTCCTTTTTTCATTGGTAAACGTGATCATGTAACCTGTCACCCCGTCCGTCAATCTGAGACAAGTTGTAATCCAAACACAGATCCTTGCAGGACACCATCAGTCACATTCTCCCAACATGAGCCACGTAATCTCCTGCAAATTATCCCCACACTCTGCCTTGTCCCATTGAGGCAACTGTCTGCTCAGGTCAACATTTTGCCTTCAGTTCCATGAGCATCAGTGAAATGCCATTAAAGTCTAAACCTCCAGCAGATCCCCCTGTGGGAAAGGACTTCAGCTGTGGGACTGAGGACTTCAGGTGCTGGTGGTCCTGGTAAAGCAGATCACAACATCCTGACTGAGATACTCACTTCATTCCAACCAAACTCCAGAGAACCGAGTTCATCATTTACATGAAAATACAGAATAATATTTCAGCACATACCTTTAAACACCATCCAGGAAATTGTAGCAATGATGATGATAATGAGAAAACCAATATTATAGGCAGACATCCATCTTCCAAATCTATCATTGTCTTTGGATAAATGAAAATTAATCAGTTTGAAAGCCATAGTAACAGATCTACACAAATTATATCACATAAGCATCAATTTACAATGTGTTCTTGGTAATGAAGATGGACCCTGAGTCAGTCAGACTTCTTAAACACAGGGAAACCCAACCAGTTCAGAAATGGAGCAGAAATCAGAACACCGGACTGAAGAAAGTCCAGGGATCTCTCTCACACTGGCAGCAAGCAGAGAATCCAGGAAACAACAGATAAACACAAACAAACACATATTTGATAACTTCTGTACTCCCTTATCGAGTGTCTACACATGCAGAATTGTCAGATACACTGCAGTCTCCCTGTGTACATATCCAGCGGATGAGGTAACAATCCACTGCAAATCAGCTTTGTATTATTCTAGAGATGGTGAAGGTTTCAGTTGATGTGGTCTTGCCTGTGGTGACAATACCCAGCCCCAGCTACAGCACTGAAGTTCCACTGTGAAGCCTGTTCTGTTGTTGAGGACTGAACCATCACCACACCCAGATGCTCAAGGCTTCAAACAGTGTTCTGGTCCAAGAAAAAACTGAACTCATTATGAGTGCAGACTAAACTGTCCAAATGCTGGGACATTTAACATGGATAAGGATAATGGTTGTCCAGGAAGTCCATTGGTAACCAGTGATACATGTCTGAGGAATTCTCCACCATAAGATCCAAGGGACACTTTTCCTTCACCCAGATTTTTAATTTATTCACTCTGATGGGTTCAGTAATTATTGTTTAGAAGTCTACAAGACCATAAGACATAGGAGCAGAATTAGGCTATTTCGCCCATCGAGTCTGCTCTGCCATTCAATCATGGCTAATTCTTTTTTACCCCTCCACAGTCCCACTCCCTGACCTTCTCACCGTCACCTTTAATGCCTTGGCCAATCAACAACCTATCAATCTCCACCTCAAATACAACCAACCTGGCCTCCACAGCTGCCTGTGTTAACAAATTCCACAAATTTACCATCTTCTGGCCAAAGAAATTTCTCCGCATCTCTGTTTCAAATGGATGCTCCTTTGTTCTGGGGTTGTGCCCACTTATTCTAGACTTCCTCACCATGGGAAACATCCTTTCCACATCCACTCTGTCTAGGCCTTTCAAAATTCAAAATCCTTCTAAATTCTAGCGAGTACAGGCTCAGAGCCATCAGACGTTCCTCATATGATAACCCTTTCATTCCCGGAATCCTCCCTGTGAACCTCCTCTGAACCCTCTCAAATGCCAGCACATCTTTTCTTCGATGAGGAGCCCAAAACTGTTCACAATACTCAAGGTGAGGCCTCACCAGTGCCTTATAAAGCCTCAGCAACACATCCCTGCTCTTATATTCTAGTCCTCCTGAAATGAATGTTAACATTGCATTTGTCTTCCTCACCACTGACTCAACCTGCAAGATAAACTTTAGGGTGTTCTGCACAAGGATTCCCAAGTGCCTTTACATTCCACCTCGTTTGTTTCTGTCCGCCATGATGCACACCAACATCCCCTTAGGCCCCCTTACGATGGTCCATTCTGCATTTTGGAACGGAGGGAAAAGACTTTCATCATTGATAAGAGGGATAAACCTGAACATATTTCAGAAGATCGCCTTAAACCAGCCCACCGAGATTTGGAGTATTCCACTGCCATGCCCCTGCCATCACCTCTGGACGAGCACAGGACCTGAGCCGGGCTGCTGATCCGAGCTTCAGACAGGCTCACAATGCTGGTTTTAGTTAATTCCAGAGGGGCCATGACATTGTTATGTAAAAAGTTTTAGTATGTTTTTCTGTGTTGGTTTGGGAGTTCATTAAAATGTGTTACGGGTTTCATTAAACATAAAATGCCTCACTTCATTTTATTTGTGAAAACCTACATTAATCCCTCATCTGAGTGTCTGCTGTGGTGGAGCCTCCATCTGCACTCCCTCAAATGAGAGATGCAAGTGTGGGTGTGTCCTCAGTGAAAAATGGCTTTAAACGCCCATCGTCAGATCTGGCTGCACCCTATTCAGCATCATCAGGTCCTGCTCTCCTTCACCAATTGTTTATTCAAAGACGATGCAGAAATGCAAAGAGAACCCCTAATTCACCACAGTTTCCACAATTCACCATGCTGAAATATTCTAACAATGTGCACTGAACCCATGAATGTCTGGGATTCAGACTGTGCATCTGCCCCTGTAGTTTCCCTACTTCCCTTTGCCCACTGGACCAACCCTCCCAAATGTCCCTCCATGCCCTGGTGTTGAAATTGCATTGAGTCTGGATTCTATCCATTTCTTTTTCATGCTCAACCCTCCTTCTGTTAGATCCTGTTCATCACCAACCTCCTCTCCTGGTTCCAATGTTAATGCCATTGCTAATAGTTCCCTCTCCTCAGGTATTGTTCCTCACCCTTTCACATCTCCCATCACCAGCTCTGTGCACAAAACAAAAGGCAAGACCCCACTTTCCTTACCACATGGAAGGAGGCCATTCAGCCCATCTATGCCAGTTCACTCAGCTCTCCATTCCTGATTACTTCCCCTTGAAACCATTTCTCTCCACATTCACATCAAGTCTACCACACTTATGCTACTGCAATTGACAGGAACCAGGTAACCTAGCAACCCATCTTTCTGGGATCTGTGCCCATGAAGATTGAGAGTTGTCAGTTCCTCTCCATGCCTTAGTCTTCTGTTTACTGTTTGTTCCTTTGCCTAGTTTGCCCTCTCCAAAAGCACTGCTGTAAACATTTCCAGACTGAATTCCATTTCCTCTTTTGTGTATCCAAGGAGACCGGTGATATCTTCCTGTGACCCAGACCTTTCTTCTTCACTGTCAACCAAACTGCTGATATTGTGATCAACAGGAAATTTCCTGATCGTGTTCCTCAATTCAAGTTCAAATCATTGACATGAACCTTAAACAACAAGGGACCTGTTACTGATCCCTGCTTAACTCACCACACATGGCCCTCCAGACACTGAAACTCCCATTGAACCTCACTGTTTGCTTCCTCCCTCTCAACCAATTTTTATTCCAACACCATCTTTTCTTGGATCCCATGGACATTTAGTTTCTAGAGTACGCCATGAGGAACTTTAACAAAACTTTGCTAAAATCCATGTCCTGAGGAGGGGCTTTACCACTCTCTCACCTCCCCTTCATCAGGATTAATGAGCAACTTTCAAGTTATTGTCATTCAACCGTATACATGTATACCATCAAATGAGACCACTTTCCTCTAGATTAATGTTCACAACACAGTACATGTAACTCACGTGCATAACACAGAGTAATATCACCACAAATAAATTAACCAATAACAAGGTACAGATATTATCATGGGGGATGGGGTGGGGGTTAGACACAATCTCCTCAAGGAATGGAGATGCTGCTCTGCTTTCTTAACCAAAGAGATGGTGATGAGGGACCAGGTGAGATCATCTGTTATGTGACTCTCAGACACTTGGTGCATTTAACTCTCTCCATGGAGGAGCCACGTGTGTGCAGTGAGGAGTGGTCCCTCACTCCTCACCTCTACATCACGAGTCACAGCACCTTTGACAACATAATGCGTGTAACACAATTGAGTTGAGACATTTTACCCTCAAGTACCATCTCTGACGCCAGGTCAGAGGTGACTCCGGAATCGTTCCAGCAGTGGTGTCACTGTGAAACACCACTCCACAACTGGGCAAAAATACAGGGGAATTTCATCCCTCATGTCTCAGGGACCCACAGTGGTGGGGGGGGGGGTGATTTTTCTTTTGAAATTAACTGCAATTTCCTTGGAGAGATGCCTGAAGTTTAAACGCTTGTAGACAATAACACTTACTTTCATACCCAAATGTTTTCCAGTAAAGAATCACAAATGAAATAAAAGCCACTAGAAGCAACACCATCGTTGTGATTGACGCAGCAAATGTGACATTTTCCTCGCTGTAAAAACCTGCAATTACAAATACATTCAAATAAGCAAACATGCAACAATACACCAGAAAAATGTGCAGGAGAGCTGCCAATTGTTGCCACAACCAATTTGTTCCCCTTATCTCCTGCAGGGAAGAGATGTGCTCATCACTGCCCAGTCTTGTCAACCTTGACTTCTGGTCTGCACCGACTGACTCTACCTGCTGTGCTGGGTGAACAAGCCACTGATTTGTTACACCGGCCAAGAATAGACTGACTCACTCTCTCTTCCTCAGTCAGTATTTCCCTGTTACCTGCTGCCAATATTCTGCACTGGGTGCTCTTTCCAGTGTTGAGACGGCCAAATTTTGATGAGTTCACTATCAGAAGCCCCTGCCTCTCCTCCATCCCTTCCTCTCATCGACCACTCTCCTGTCTGATTGGATTCATTTGGCAGCCATTTGCCTTTTCCACCTATTACCTCCCAGCTTCTCACTTCACCCCTCCCCCACCCACCTACCTCCCCCTCCACATGGCTTCACCTTTCACCTTGTACTCTTCCCCCTCCCCCCACATTCCTATTCTGGCTCTTTCCCCTTTCTTTCTGGTCCTGATGAAGGGTAGCCCGAAACATCAACTCTTTATTCATTTCCAAAGATGTTGTCAGACCTCCTGAGTTCCTCCTGCATTTTGTGTGAGTTTCTCTGGATTTCCAGTATCTGCAGAATCTCTTGTGTTAAGGACCACAATCCATTGTTCTTTTGCAAGAAGATAATAAATATTGAATTGAATTGAATTAAATTGAATTTCGATTTATTGTCATTTAGAAACCACAACTGCAATGCAGCTAAAACATGAAACAACTTTACTCTAGAATGATATCACAAAAGCACACGACAAAACACACTACGCCAGAAAATCCACATAACGTTTGGCAATCCCCAAAACCAGAGTCCGGAGAGGCTGCTGCATATTGATATTGCGCTACCATCTTACCGCGTTCCCCAGAAAGAAGCTCCAAACCCACCAGACAAAACAAGACTACCCAGACACACCAAGTCAGGAGACCAACTCTACTACCCAACAAACCAAAAACTAAAGCTACAAGATCTACACAAAGCCACATAGTTACAACATATAGTTACAACTGTGCAAACAATAGCATAATTGATAAAAAAAAAAGCATGGACACAGTAAAAATAGTCCAAACATGTTAAAAGACAATAAGTTCGAAAAATCCACAGTACAGTTTCCACAAGTCCTCAGGGTCCCAATAGACTCATCATCCCACGCAGGCGGCAGAAGGGAATACCCCCGCTATGGACTTCCACTGCGCCGCCTCGCCTCGCCGGACTCAGCCTCACAGACGCAGCACACAGGGAAAGCACCCCAACTGCAGCGGACTCCGAGTCCATCGAACCTCCAAGCCTCCAACCATCCCCTTCGGCACAGCCTCTCTGAGCACCATCCTCTGCCGAGCGCACTATGATGCCCCCGCCACCGGCAATGCGACCCCGAGGACTGGGGGGCCTGTCCTTTCCAGCAGAGACCTGGACCTCACAACAACAGCAGCACCGAGAAAGGCCTTCCTAGAGATTTCCAGATGTTCCTCCGTGTTCCCACATCCGTTTTTCATCAGATTAGGATTGTGCACGACACCCCGCTTGACAAATAACAGATATCAACTATGGAGAGGCCGCTGCACACTGCATCGCGCCGCCATCTCGATGATGATGATTAAACACAAGAAAATAAGAGTGGAGTCGGCCATCAGCTCCTTAAACCTGATCCACCATTCAATACAATTGGAGCTGATCTGCTTCAGGCCCCATCTCCTCTTCTGTCCCAGTCCCACACAATCCCGAATTCCCCAATCTTTCAAATATTTATCCATCTCCTCTTCTGTCCCAGTCCCACACAATCCCGAATTCCCCAATCTTTCAAATATTTATCCATCTCCTGTTCTGTCCCAGTCCCACACAATCCCGAATTCCCCAAACTGGCAAACATTTATCCATCTCTTCTTTAAATACCTCCCAACTGCTTGTGGTGGGAAAAGCCACTCATCCCAGGAATTACTCATATGGATCACTTTTGGACTGCCCGCAGTGTCAGTGCAATTGTGTTTAAACAAGGGGATCTGCACAGATCAAGTGGACTCCCCAACATTCTGCACAACTGTAACAATACTTCCCCATTTCTAAACTCCAAATCCCTTGCAATTAAGGTTTATATATCACCCCTGTTCCTAATGACTTGCTGCACCAAATCTTTTTTGATTCCTTTACAAGCACATCTTGATCCCTCTGCAATTCACTCATTTACAATTCCTCTCCATTGACATAACAGTCTGATTCCTCTTACTCAAGGGTCCCACCTCACACTTTCCTGTATTAAACTCCATGTGCTGAGTTATCACCCACTCATTGAATCTATCGATATCCTATTGTACAGTCCAAATTTTCTCATTGGAACTTGCTTTTCCTCCAGTTTTGATAAATTTCAATATCCGTTCATTACAATATATTAATCAATAATTAGAAACTCTGCTCTCCCATGGGGATTGGATCACTGGTGCTTTTAGATATTTACTAATTAGAATCTATCAGCTCTGTGTTTAATAATAAATGAAAATGTTGGAAACACACAGCAGTTTGTGTAGCATCTGTGGAAGGTGAAACAGAATTAATATTGCAGGTCCTCGAAACTCTCAGAATAGGGAGAACAACTTTTAAGTATTCTTTTGAGCAGCGCTCTATCAGAGAGATTGGATGCTTGAGAAGACATAGTTCACTCCCGTTCGCCCATTGTGCAGAATATGCAGTGACTCATGGCAGTTTGGTGCTTTGGGCAGCGCCCAACCAGAATTCAGGATTGATTGGCATGAACAAATTAGAGTGAGACAGTGGCTAATAGTCAGAGTGGTCATTGGAGTGGTCAGAGTTAGAGTGGAGATTTTGAGGCTTTAGCTCTTCAAGGCTTCAGTGAGGAGAGGCTTCAGTCGAAGATGGCAAAAACAAAGCTACAGGTAGAGTTTTCATTTACCCCACATTTTATTGTTTTTCCTTCTTTATGGCTGCTCAGTTAGGAGCAGTAGAGATGCCAGGCAGGATAGTGGAATATTCCTCTTGTGGGATTTGGGAAGTCAGGGAGACCTCCAGTGTCCCTGACAACTACACTTGTGAGAAATGCTTCCAGCTACAGCCTCTCACATTCTGTGTTAAGGATTTGGAGCTGGAACTGGAAGAACTCTGGATCATTCCGGAGGCTGAGTGCTTGACAGATAGGACATATCAAGAAGTAGTTACACCCAAGGTGGAGAACACAGGAAATTGGGTGACAGTCAGGACAGGAAAGGGATTAAACAGCCAGTGCAGAGTACCACTGTGGCCGTCCCCATCAACAACAGGTACACCACTTGGATACTGTTGGGGGGGATGACCTAGCAGAGGAAAGTCACAGCGGTCAGGTCTCTGGCACTGAGTCTGGCTCTGTAGCTCAGGAGGGAAGCGGGAAGAAGAAGTGAACTGTGGTGACAGGGGATTCATTTGTTAGGGAACAGAAAGGAGGTTCTGTGGACAAGAATGAGATTCCCAGATGTTGTGCTGCCTCCTGGGTGCCTGGGTCCAGGACATCGTGGATTAAGTCCTCAGCATTCTTAAGTGGGATGGCGAAGAGCTAGAAGTTGTGGTCCGTGTAGGTAGGAAGAGTGAAAAGGTTCTGCAAAATAAGTTCAGGAGTTCGGTGCTAATTTGAAGGCAGAACTTCCAAGGTTGTGATCTCAAGATTGCTAATGAGACCAGAAATAGGAAGTTTATACAGTTTAACATATGGCTAGGGAGTTGGTGTAGGAGGGAGGGCATCAGATTCTTGGAACATTGGGCTCTCTTCCAGGGAAAATGGAACCTGTACAGAAGTCACAGTTTGCACCTGAACTGAAGGCAGACTAATATCTGAGTGGAAAGGTTTGTGAGTGCTACATGGGGTATGGGGAGGAGTTGTTAAACTGGAGTTGCAACGGATGGGAACCAGAGAGTCAGAACAGATAGTGGAGAGGTTGTGGGGACAGTAGGGAATCAAAAGTTTGAGCATGGAGCGACTGATGTCCTGAACTGTGTATACTCCAATGTAAGAAGTATCATAGGAAAGGCAGATGAGCTCACAGCATGGATCAACACCTGGGAATATGGTATTGTAGGGAGACTTGGTTGCAGGAGGGGCAGGACTGGCAGCTCAATATTCTGGGGTTCCGTTGTTTTAGACACAACAGAGCGGGAGGGATTAAAGGAGGAGGGTATATTTTACTATTCAAGGATAATATCCTGGCAGTGTTCAGCCAGGCCAGACTGGAGAACTCATCTAGTGAGGCATTATGGTGGAACTGAGGAATAAGAAAAGTGTGAACACGTTAGTGGGGCACATTACAGATTATATGAAATTTCGTGGGGTTTAGAGGAACAAATTTATGGAGAGATGGCAGACTGTTGCAAGACATACAAGGTTGTTATAGTTGCTGATTTTAACTTAAAATATATTGACTTGGACTCCCATAGTGTCAAAGGACCATATTGGATAGAGCTCGTCAAATGTGTTCAGCAAATTTTCTTAATCAGTATTAGAAGTCCCAACGAAAGAGTGTGTGATACTTGATCTGCTGTTAGGGAATGAGATAGGAAAGGTGACAGAAGGGTGTGTAGGAGAACGTTTTGCATCTCGTGATCACAGTGTCATTAGTTTTGAAGAAAATCTGCAGAAAGATAGGTCTGGTCTGCAGGTTAAGTTTCTAAATTGGAGAAAGGCCAATTTTGATGGTATAGGAGAAGATCTAGTAAGTGTTGATTCAGACAGGATTTTTTCTGGCAAATGTGAACTTGGTAAGTGGGAGGCCTTCAAAAATAAAATTGTGAGAATACAAAGCCTGTCTGAATAAAAGGTAAAGATAACAGGTGTGGGAACTTTGGTTTTCAAGAGATATTGTGGCCTTGTTTAAGAAAAAGAAAGAGGTACATTGCAGGTACAGGCAGGTAAGAACAAATGAGGTGCTCATGGAGTATAAGAAATGAGAGAAGAGTTAAGAAAGAAATCAGGAGGGTGAAAAGAAGGCTTGAGGTTGCTTTAGCAGACGAGGTGAAGGAGAATCCTGAGGGTCTCTACAGATATGTTCAGAGCAAAAGGATTTCAAGTGACAAAATTGCTCCTCTGGAAGATCAGAATGGTAATACATGCGTGGAGCCAAAAGTGATAGAGGAGATCTTAAATGCATATTTTACATCTGTATTTACTCAACAGACAGACACAGAGGCTATAGAAGCAAGGCAAAATGGCATCAACTTCATGGACTCCAGACAGAGTCTACTCTACATGGACTCTACAGGGACTACATCGTTGCCTGTCTGACTGGAAGCCTGTGACCAGTGGAGTGTCGAGGGATTGGTGTTGGGTCCATTGTTTGTCATCTATATCATCTATCTGGATGATAATGTGGTTAACTGGATCAGCTGGAAAAATGGGCTGAAAAATGGCAGATGGAATTTAATGCAGACAAATGTGAGGTATTGCACTTTGCTGGACAATAGACAATAAGTGCAGGATTAGGCCATTTGGCCCATCAACCCAGCACAGCCATTCAATGTGATCATGGCTGATCAACCACAATCAGTACCCCGTTCCTGTCTTCTCCCCATATCCCTTGACTCCGCTATCTTTAAGAGCTCTACCTAACTCTTTCTTGAAAGCATCCAGAGAATTAGCCTCCACTGCCTTCTGAGGCAGAGCATTCCATAGATCCACAACTCTCTGGGTGAAAAAGTTTTTCCTGAACTCCGTTCTAAATGACCTATCCCTTATTCTTAAACTGTGGCCTCTGGTTCTGGACTCCCCAACATCGGGAACATGTTTCCTGCCACTAGCGTGTCCAAAACCCTTAATAATCTTATATGTTTCAACCAGATCCCCTCTCATCCTTCTAAATTCCAGTGTATACAAGCCCATTCACTCCAATCTTTCAACATATGACAGTCCTGCCATCCCAGGAATCAACCTCATGAACCTACGCTGCACTCCCTCAATAGCAAGAATGTCCTTCCTCAAATTTGGAGACTAAAACTGCACACAATACTCCAGGTGTGGTCTCACCAGGGCCCTGTACAACTGCAGAAGGATCTCTTTGCTCCTATACTCAACTCCCCTTGTTGTGAAGGCCAACATGCTGTTAGCTTTCTTCACTGCCTGCTGTACCTGCATGCTTACTTTCAGTGACTGATGAACAAGGACACCTAAATCTCATTGTACTTCCCCTTTTCCTAACTTGACACCATTCAGATAGTAATCTGCCTTCCTGTTCTTGCCACCAAAGTGGTTAACCTTACATTTATCCACATTAAACTGCATCTGCAATGCATCTGCCTACTCACCCAACCTGTCCAAGTCACCCTGCATTCTCCTAACATCCTCCTCATATTTCACACTACTACCCAGCTTTGTGTTGTCTGCTATTTTGCTAATGTTACTTTTAATCCCTTCATCTAAATCATTAACATATATTGTAAATAGCAGCAGTCCCAGCACCGAGCCTTGTGGTACCCCACTAGTCACTGCCTGCCATTCTGAAAGTTAAAGTCTGTCATACTCATCAGGCCGGTGCTTATTTCCAGTTTCCATGGCGTGAAGCGACTGAGAGTACGAGACTCTCCCCCGGCTAGGATGCCAGTCTATTGCGAGGTTAACCCCCACATTTTTGCTGGTACCCATTTTCAGCTGGGTGGACTGGAGCAATGTATGGTTAAGTGCCTTGCTCAAGGACACACCACGCTACCCTGGCTAGGGCTCGAACTCACGACCTTCAGATCGCTAGTCCAACACCTTAACCACTTGTCCACGTGCCACACTGCCATTCTGAAAAGGACCCATTAATCCCAACTTTTTGTTTCCTGTCTGCCAACCAATTTTCTATCCATGTTAGTACTCTACCCCCAACACCATGTGCCCTAATTTTGCCCACTAATCTCCTATGTGGGACCTTATCAAAGGTTTTCTGAAAGTCCAGGTACACTACATCCACTGGCTCCCCCTCGTCCATTTTCAGGGTTGCATCCTCAAAAAATTCCAGAAGATTGGTCAAGCATGATTTCCCCTTCCTAAATCCATGCTGACTTGGACCGATCCTGTTACTGCTATCCAAATGTGCTGTTATTTCATCTTTTATAATTGACTCCAGCATCTTCTCCACCACTGATGTCAGGCTAACGGGTCTATAATTCCCTGTTTTCTCTCTCCCTCCTTTCTTAAAAAGTAGGGTAACATTAGCTATCCTCCAACCCTCAGGAACTGATCCTGAATCTATAGAACATTGGAAAATGATTACCAATGCATCCACGATTTCTAGAGCCACCTCCTTAAGTACCCTGGGATGCAGACCATCAGGCCTTGGTGATTTATCAGCCTTCAGTCCCATCAGTCTACCCAACACCATTTTCTGCCTAATGTGAATTTCCTTCAGTTCCTCCGTTACCTTAGGTCTTCTGGCCACTATTACATCTGGGAGATTGTTTATGTCTTCCCTAGTGAAGACAGATCCAAAGTACCTGTTCAACTCGTCTGCCATTTCCTTCTTCCCCACAATAAATTCACCTGTTTCTGCTTTCAAGGGCCCAACTTTGGTCTTAACTAATTTTTTCTTCTTCACATACTTAAAGAAGCTTTTACTATCTTCCTTTATATTCTTGGCTAGCTTACCTTCGTACCTCATCTTTTCTCCCCGTATTGCCTTTTTAGTAATCTTCTGTTGCTCTTTAAATGTTTCCCAATCCTCTGGCTTCCCGCTCATCTTTGCAATGTTATACTTCTTCTCTTTTATTTTTTTTACTGTCCTTGACTTCCCTTGTCAGCCACAGTTGCCCCCTACTCCCCTTAGAATCTTTCTTCCTCTTTGGAATGACCTGATCCTGCACCTTCCGCATTATTCCCAGAAATACCTGCCATTGTTGTTCCACTGTCATCCCTGCTAGGGTATCCTTCCAGTCAACATTGGCTAGTTCCTCCCTCGTGGCTTGATAGTCCCCTTTGTTCAACTGTAATGCTGACACTTCTGATTTTCCCTTCTCCCTCTCAAATTGTAGATTAAAACTTATCATATTATGGTCACTACCTCCTAATGGCTCCTTTACCTCGAGTTCCCTTATCAAATCCAGTTCATTGGTAGGATCAACACAGTGAATAGTCAGACTCTGAGGAGTTTGGTAGGTGAAAGTGATCTGGGAATAAAAGTCCATAAATCACTGTAAGTGGTATCAGAGATTGATGGGGTCATCAATAAAGCTTTTGGCACATTGGCCTTCATAAATCAGAGTACTGAGTGCAGGAGATGGGATGTTATGTTGAAGTTGTACAAGATACTGGGGAGGTATAATCTGGAGTACAGTGTGCAGTTTTGGTCCCCTACCTACAGGATAATTGTAAATAAGGTTGAGAGAGTACAGAGAAATTTTATAAGGATGTTGCTGGGTCTGGAGGACCTGAGTTATATGGAAAGATTGAAAAGGTTTGGACTTTATTCTTTGGAGCCTATAAGACAGAGGAGATTAGATACAAGTATACAAAGTTATGAAGGGTATATTTCAGGTAAATTTCAGGTTTTTTTCACTGTGGTTGGATGGAATTTCAACTAAAGATTATGGGTTAATGGTGAAATGAGCAAGGGGAACACAAGGGGAAACTTCTTCACTCAAAGGACCGTGAGAGCGTGGAACGAGCTGCCAGCTCAATTGACGCATGCAACCGTGATTTCAGCCTTTAGGAGAAGTTTGGAGAGGTACATGGATGGTAGGGGTACTGAGGTCTATGGACCCAGTGCAGGTTGATGGAAGTAGGCAGTTTAAATGGCTCAGCATGGACTAGATGGGCCAAAGAGCCTGTTTCTGTGCTGTGCTTCTCTTTCACTCTGTAACAGAGATGATGGGGCAGGGATGGGTGGATCAAAGGGAATATCTCTGATATGCTGAGTTATTGTTGCAATCAGAAGCACATAAAGCTTCTTTGTCAGTGTCACCCATCACAAATAACAGGGCTGTAGGACATGACTTGTCAATAGAGAGAGAAAAACGTGAGGCAATGTCAGATAGATGACCGGCAGAAATGGCTGGTTCTGACAAAGATAAACAGAGAAAGCAAGTTACCTAATGTTACTGAATTCAATACCAAGTCCAGAAAGGAATGACATGCCCAGAAGTACAATGTTCAGAAATACAATCTGACTTTGCATAATTTGTCTATAATTGTCTGAAATTTTATGTGGCCAGTTTTTCTGAACAGAGATTTAAACTAAAATGGACAATCAGATATTTTAAACCTCCAGCAGGTTTCCCAGTCCTCAGCTGTGGGGCCAAGGACTGTCTGTGTTTGTGGTCCAGATGAAGCAGCTCACAATGTTCTGACAGAGACACTTCATTCTATCCCTCTGCTCAGTACCACGTACATCATTTCATGTAAATACAGAATTATGTTCAAGCACTTACCTGAAATCAAATTGTTGACAGAAATGCCAAGTAAGAACATCAGATTAAAGATACTAGTTTGGAAGATCATCCAACCTAAAGAAAGAAATTAAAACCATTTGAAATTCTCAGAATCAGAATTCAGCCTCAGTCTTCTCATCACTGACTATGTCATGAAATTTGCTTTTTGTGGCCACAGTACAGAGCAATAAATAAATTACACTGAGATGTATAGGTGTGAAAGAGAGAGCAAATATAGTGAGGTCATCTTCATGGGTTCACAGACCGTTCAGAAATCTGATGACAGAGGGGAAGAAGCTGTTCCTAAATCATTGAATGTGTGTCTTCAGGCTCCTGTGCCTCCTCCCTGATGGTAGTAATCCCCCTGAGTTACAATCTACACAACTTATTCAAAACTTGCATCAATGAAGTGCTGCAGTGAACAGAGATGAACCCGGGCTTGGTCAGGTTCATTGTGATATTCAGTGTCCGAACATGAGGCAATCAACCAGCTCAGAACTGGACCAGACATTCAAGCATTGGACTGAAGGAGGTTCCGAGAGCTCTCACACACTGGCAACAAGTGGAGAGACCAGGGAGGGACCAAAAGCATCTTCTGGTTCCCTCTGGAAACACTACATTTGATAACTTACTGACCCACAGGCATCACATGTGGAAATGACAGGTACTCTGTAGTTTGTCCGTGTGTACATCCAGTGGATGGGATATCAGGCCACTGTAAATCAGTTCTGCTGAATTACCCCAGTGACCTGGAGGACTGCAATTAAACATTTTGCCAGTGACTGAGTTCCATGTCTGACAGTACAGCCTGTTCTGATGCAGAGAATCACAACATCACTGTTTCCAGCTGTTCAATGGCATCGGACAGTGTTCTGGTTCAAATTGAAAACTGAACTCCACGAGGATGCTGGCTGAACAGTCCACATGCTGGAACATTTTATGTAGACGTGTTGTAAGATTATCCTGAATGTAAAAATAATGCCTTAGTTCCATCCTTTAACTTTTGCAGCAACTTATCAGGATGCCATGATGGTTGTGATCGAGATCATACATCTGTCTCTGCTCCTTCAATCTGCCCACAGGATCAACCCTTCGAAATGTTACACATCACTCCAGTACTGAAAATTGTATCTGTCTCCAGATTCACCTGTCTCTATATTCTACCCCATCTCCTTGCCAAGTTTCACATCCACACATCACCTCACCCATACTCTCCTGTCGTTTCTTGCTATCTTTCTATAAAACAATCTCATTTGCTATTGGCCAATTTAATGGAAACTTTTCAGAACAGGGAGAACATTCAAATTGCTGTATGAAGTATGTCATTTACTGCCTCTTTCAGACCCCAGGATGAGGTCCATCTGGATATCCAACTTGCCAGATGGCAGCTCCAACAATTGACTCAGTATTTCTTCCCTGGTGATTGTCATTTTCTCAGATTTGTTGCCCGACACTGGTTCTCACTCAGATTACAGCTCAATGCTCAACAATACTTTCAGAAACCTCTTTGACTTTCCAACTCACTTCCCCTTCCTCTCTGCAGTCTATAAACCTTTATATTTCTGTTCTAATCCCCTCCTTCTCAGCAAGTTTGATCTTTGTGCTTTCAGTAAATTGTTCTTTATCTCTGAATTTACCCCACTAAAGCTCACCATCTTTCCTTAATCCTTCAAGCATTTCTTTGATACCCCACTGTCTGACCAAGCCTGGGGTCATCTGCCCTCATCCTGCTTTACTTGGCTTGGTGACAGACTTCATTTGGTCATTTGCCTGTGAAACAGCCGGGGGTGTTTACTGTCCAAACACTGATTCTATTCTTGGTCAATTTTATCCTCTACGTAAGATGAAGTGGATCTCAAAGTGAACTCAGCCAGTACTTGCTTGAATTAGGCCATGAGGAAGGAATGTCAATATTTTAAACCCTGAATAGTCTACAACTTGGAGAGGAAGAGGGGGAATGTGTTCCCTTGTGCTGACTATCTGGAAGGTGCTGTTGAAAACAAAACTATTTCAAATACCAGGAAAGATCGGTGAGAGGCCTCCCAACACTGAATTCTATCGAGGGTCAGAGGGATACCTATCATGCAAACACCTCACCATCACTGGGATAAAGGGGATTCTGTCCCTCATTCCTCAGCTGATTTCATTTTGAAGTTGAACAACACCACGTGTCAAACACCAGACAGCTGAGATAGCTTCCTCTCAACCCGACATCTTCTAAAGATCCCTCTGGAGTCAGGTAAGAGATGGTATCACTGTGACCAACACTTCACAACTGGGTGAAAATGATGCAGTTTCATCCCACAGGTCACAGTGTATCGGGGGGGGGGGGGTTCTGTGGGGGAAGGGGGGTGATTTTTCAAGTTTTCATTTCATTAATGTCGTTGTTAAAATTAGTCACAAATTACTTGGAGAGATGACTGGAGCTTATACACAAAGGTAAATTACACAAAGTCACATACTTGTAGAAATCTTCTTGTAGAGCAAGTAAAACAGAAACACAAGATTCACCAATGGCAACGTCAGGCCAATGGACCGCAAGGCTTTAATTAAAGAGTCCTTGATGGAATAACCTGCAAGAGAAAATAAACTCAAATAAGAAAACATGTAACAATTCACCAGAGAAATGACCACAACAGCTGCACAATGTTGCAAACAACCAAACTGTTCCACTTTCATCCTGCAGGGATGGGCATGTGCCAACCTCTGCCCAGTCTTATCGACTGCATGTCCGGTACGGTGGGAAACCTGGAACAGACAATTCCCGAGCCTGATCAGTTGACCTCAGAGGTCTCCAGTCCAATCTTTCCAGGTCACCTCCTGCCAATATTCTGCACCAGCTGCTCCTTCTGGGGTTGCAATGGCCACTCCTCTGGGAGTGCACTACACTGACCCACATGATCCAGGGTTTGATTTTCCCAGCTTCCACAACAATTGGTTATGGAGTTACCCCACAATTTCACTGGAAAGTCACTGAAACTCTCAACCTCTGGCTCGATTCCACATTTTGTCACAAAAGTTCTCCCACTCATTTAGCCAGAGGAGCTCAGGCTGATATCCACAATCTGGTCAGGGGCACATTCGAGGAGAGAAAGTCTCCTTGTGAAGGGCAGGTTGATGCCCAGACAGCTGACTGACACCTGCACATCAGACTGACTGTCACCAGCGACTTTATTTCAGATATCAGGGTCTGATGTTGCATCGTGCCAGGAACAGGAGTGTGTCTGACAGCTCTTTACATTTACCACTGACTACATTTCACTCCCCGTCTCTCTCAGTCTACAAGTTTCTATATTTCTGCATCCCTTTCCTCCTGTCCATCTGAGACTACCTGATCATCATCACTTTGTGCTTTGAGCTGTCTTGTTCCTTATCTTGAATTTACCCCCAATAAAGCTCTCTATCCCTCCCTAATCCATTAAACTCTCCTTTAATACACAACTCCCTGACCAAACCTGGGGTCATCTGCCCTTTTCCTGATTCCTGTCTCTCGGTGACAGACTTCATTTGGTAATTTGTCTGTGAATCAGCAGAGAACATTTACACTACAAACACCAGTAGCTACTGGTACTGTTCTTGGATAACTATAGTCTGTGTGGGTAAGTTATTCTCAAAGTGGACTTAGCCAGGACTTGCAAAAGTTAGGCCATGAGGAAGGAACGTCAATATTTTGAACTTTGAATGGTTTATAAGTTTAGCTAAGATAGACTGGCAAATGATACTTAAAGGGTTGATGGTGGATATGCAATGGCAAGCATTTAAAGATCACATGGATGAACTACAACAATTGTTCATCCCAGTTTGGCAAAAGAATAAACCAGGGAAGGTAGTGCACCCATGGCTGACAAGGGAAATTAGTGATAGTATCAAGTCCAAAGAAGAAACATACAAATTAGCCAGAAAAAGCGGCACACCTGAGGACTGGGAGAAATTCAGAGACCAGCAGAGGAGGACAAAGGGCTTATTTAGGAAAGGGAAAAGAGATTATGAGAGAAAGCTGGCAGGGAACATAAAAACTGATTGTAAGAGCTTTTACAGATATGTGAAAAGAAAACGATTGGTTAAGACAAATGTAGGTCCCTTACAGTCAGAAACAGGTGAATTGATCATGGGGAACAAGGACATGGCAGACCAATTGAATAACTACTTTGGTTCTGTCTTCACTAAGGAGGACATAAATAATCTTCCGGAAATAATAGGGTACCGAGGGTCTAGTGAGATGGAGGAACTGAGGGAAATACATGTTAGTAGGGAAGTTGTGTTAGGTAAATTGAAGGGATTAAAGGCAGATAAATCCTCAGGGCCAGATGGTCTGCATCCCAGAGTGCTTAAGGAAGTAGCCCAAGAAATAGTGGATGCATTAGTGATAATTTTTCAAAACTCCTTAGATTCTGGATTAGTTCCTGAGGATTGGAGGGTGGCTAATGTAACTCCACTTTTTAAAAAAGGGGGGAGAGAAAAACCGGGGAATTATAGACTGGTTAGCCTGACATTGGTGGTGGGGAAAATGCTAGAGTCATTTATCAAAGATGTGATAACAGCACATTTCGAAACAGGTGAAATCATCGGACAAAGTCAGCATGGATTTGTGAAAGGAAAATCATGTTTGACAAATCTTATAGAATTTTTTGAAGATGTAACTAGTAAAGTGGATGGGGAGAGCCATTGGATGTGGTATATTTAGATTTTCAAAAGTCTTTTGACAAGGTCCCACACAGGAGATTAGTGTGCAAACTTAAAGCACATGGTATTGGGGGTGTGGTACTGATGTGGATAGAGAATTGGTTGGCAGACAGGAAGCAAAGAGAGGGAGTAAACGGGACCTTGTCAGAATGGCAGGCAGTGACTAGTGGGGTACCGCAAGGCTCAGTGCTGGGACCCCAGTTGTTTACAATATATATTAATGATTTAGACAAGGGAATTAAATGCAGCATCTTCAAGTTTGCGGAGGACATGAAACTGGGCGGCAGTGTTACCTGTGATGAGGATGCTAAGAGGATGCAGGGTGACTTGGATAGGTTAGGTGAGTGGGCAATTTCATGGCAGATGCAATTTAATGTGGATAAATGTGAGGTTATCCACTTTGGTTGCAAGAACAGGAAAACAGATTATTATCTGAATGGTGGCCGATTAGGAAAAGGGGAGGTGCAACGAGACCTGGGTGTCATTGTACACAAGCCATTGAAGGTGGGCATGCTGGTACAGCAGGCGGTGAAAAAGGCAAATGGTATGTTGGCATTCATAGCAAAAGGATTTGAGTACAGGAGCGGGGAAGTTCTACTGCAGTTGTACAAGGCCTTGGTGAGACCACACCTAGAGTATTGTGTGCAGTTTTGGTCCCCTAATTTGAGGAAAGACATTCTTGCCATAGAGGGAGTACAAAGAAGGTTCACCAGATTGATTCCTGGGACGGCAGGTCTTTCATATGAAGAAAGACTGGATTGACTAGGTTTATAGTCACTGGAATTTAGAAGATTGAGGGGGGATCTTATTGAAACTTATAAAATTCTAAAGGGATTGGACAGGCTAGATGCAGGAAGATTGTTTCCAATGTTGGGGAAGTCCAGAACGAGGGGTCACAGTTTAAGGATAAAGGGGAAGCCTTTTAGGACTGAGATGAGGAAAAACTTCTTCACACAGAGAGTGGTGAATCTGTGGAATTCTCTGCCACAGGAAACAGTTGAGACTGGTTCAATGGCTATATTTAAGAGGAAGTTAGATATGGCCCTTGTGGCTAAAGGGATCAGGGGGTATGGAGAGAAAGCAGGTACAGGGTTCTGAGTTGGATGATCAGCCATGATCATATTGAATGGCGGTGCAGGCTCGAAGGGCTGAATGGCCTACTCCTGCACCTATTTTCTATGTTTCTATAACTTGAGGAGGAAGAGGGTGAAGGTGGTGTTCCCTTGTATTAATTGATTGGAAGGTGTTGTTAAAAACAAAAATCAGAATCAGGTTTATTATCACCGACATGTGACGTGAAATTTGTTAACTTAGCAGCAGCAGTTCAATGCAATACATAAAATAGAAGAAAAATAAATAAATAAATCTTATACAGTATACGTATATTGAATTGATTAAAAATCGTGCAAAAAAACCAGAAATACTATGAATTAAAAATAAAGTGACGTAGTGTCCAAGGGTTCAATGTCCTTTTAGGAATCAGATGGCAGAGGGGAAGAAGCTGTTCCTGAATCACTGAGTGTCTGCCTTCAGGCTTCTGTACCTCCTACCTGATGGTAACAGTGAGAAAAGGGCATGGCCTGGGTGTTGGGGTTCCTTAATAATGGACGCTGCCTTTCTGAGACACTGCTCCCTGAAGATGTCCTGGGTACTTTGTCGGCTAGTAACCAAGATGGAGCTGACTAGATTTACAACCCTCTGCAGCTTCTTTTGGTCCTGTTCAGTAGCGCACACCCTTCCCCGCCCCCCCCCCCCCCCCATATCAGACAGCGATGCAGCCTGTCAGAATGTTCTCCACGGTACTTCCATAGAAGTTTTTCAGTGTATTTGTTCACATACCAAATCTCTTCAAACTCCTAATGAAGTATCACCACTGTCTTGCTTTCTTTATAACTGCATCGATATGTTGGGACCAAGTTAGATCCTAGAGATATTGATGTCCAGGAACTTGAAGCTGCTCACTCTCTCCACTTCTGATCCCTCTATGAGGATTGGTATGTGTTCCTTCGTCTTACCCTTCCTGAAGTCCACAAACAACTCTCGTCTTACTGACATTGAGTGCCAGGTTGTTGCTGTGGCACCATTCCACTAGTTGGCATATCTCACTCCTGTACGCCCAGTCATCACCACCTGAGATTCTACCAACAATGGTTGTATCGTTAGCAAATTTATAGATGGTATTTGAGCTATGCCTAGCCACACAGTCCTGGGTATAGAGAGAGTAGAGCAGTGGGCTAAGCACACACTACTGAGGTGCATCAGTGTTGATCGTCAGCGAGGAGGATATATTATCACCAATCCGCACAGATTGTGGTCTTCTGGTTAGGAAGTGGAGGATCCAATTGTAGATGAAGGTACAGAAGCCCAGGTATTGCAACTTCTCAATCAGGATTGTGGGAATGATGGTATTAAATGCTGAGCTATAGTCGATGAACAGCATCGTTACATATGTGCTTCTGTTGTCCAGCTGGTCTAAAGCCGTGTGGAGAGCCATTGAGATTGCATCTGCCCTTGACCTATTGTAGCAAAAGGAAAATTGCAATGGGTCCAGGTCCTTGCTGAGGCAGGAGTTCAGTGAAGTCATGACCAACCTCTCAAAGCATTTCATCACTGTTGATGTGAGTGCTACTGGGCGATCATCATTAAGGCAGCTCATGTTATTCTTCTAAGGCTCTGGTATAATTGTTGCCTTTTTGAAGCAAGTGGGAACTTCTGCCCGTAGCAGTGAGAGATTGAAAATGTCCTTGAACACTCCTGCTAGTTGGTTGGCACAGGTTTTCAGAGCCTTACCAGGTACTCCATCGGGACCTTCCAACTTGCGAGGGTTCACTCTCTTTAAAGACAGCCTAACATCAGCCTCTGAGACAGACATCACAGGGTCACCAGGTGCAGCAGGGATCTTCACAGCTGTAGTTGTGTTCTCCCTTTCAAAGTGGACATAGAAGGCATTGAGTTCATCTGGTAATGAATCATTGCTGCCATTCATGCTATTGGGTTTCACTTTGTAGGAAGTAATGTCTTGCAGACCCTACCAGAGTTGTCAGGCATCCGATGTCACCTCCAACCTCATTCAAAATTGTCTCTTTATCCTTGAAATAATCTTCCGCAAGTTCCCACACCCCGCACTTCCCGTGTCTACCTCCGACCCAAGATCTACAAACCTACCTGTCCAGGTAGACCCATTGTCTCAGCTTGCTCCTGCCCCACCGAACTCATTTCTGCATAACTCGACACTTTTTTATCCCCCCTTGTACAATCCCTTCCCACCTAATGTTCGCGATACTTCTCACACTCTGAATTTTTTCAATGATTTTAAGTTCCCTGGTCCACACCGCCTTATTTTCACTGTGGATGTCCAGTCCCTATATACCTCCATCCCCCACTGAGATGGTCTCAAAGCTCTTCACTTTTTTTTGGATTCCAGACCTAACCAGTTCCCCTCTAGTACCACTCCCTTCCATCTAGTGGAATTAGTCCTTACTCTTAATAATTTCTCCTTTGGTTCCTCCCACTTCCTCCAAACTAAAGGTGTAGCCATGGGTACCCATATGGGTCCCAGTTATGCCTGCCTTTTTGTTGGCTTTGCGGAACAGTCCATGTTCCAAGCCTATCCGAGTATTCGTCCCCCTCTTTTCATTCGCTACATCGACAACTGCATTGGCGCTGCCTCCTGCACGCATGCTGAGCTCGTTGACTTCATTAACTTTGCCTCCAACTTTCACCCTGCCCTCAAATTTACCTGGTCCATTTCTGACACTTCCCTCCCCTTTCTTGATCTTTCTGTCTCCATCTCTGGAGACGGCTTATCTACTGATGTCTACTATAAGCCTACGGACTCTCACATCTACCTGGACTATTCCTCTTCCCACCCTGTCTCTTGCAAAAATGCCATCCCCTTCTAGCAATTCCTCCATCTCTGCCGCATCTGCTCTCAGGACGAGGCTTTTCATTCCAGGACGAAGGAGATGTCTTCCTTTTTTAAAGAAAAGGGCTTTCCTTCCTCCACCATCTACTCTGCTCTCAAATGCATCTCTCCCAGTTCACGCACATCTGCTCTCATCCTATCCTCCCGCCACCCCACTCGGGATAGGGTTCCTCTTGTCCTCACCTACCACCCTACTAGCCTCCAGGTCCAACATGTAATTCTCCGTAACTTCTGCCACCTCCAACGGGATCCCACTACCAAGCACACCTTTCCCTCCCCCCCTTTCTGCTTTCCACAGGGATTGCTCCCTATGCGACTCCCTTGTCCATTCGTCCCCCCCATCCCTTCCCACCGATCTCCCTCCTGGCACTTATCCTTGTAAACGGAACAAGTGCTACACCTGCCCTTACACTTCCTCCCTCACCACCATTCAGGGCCCCAGACAGTACTTCCAGGTGAGGTGACACTTCACCTGTGAGTCAGCTGGTGTGGTATACTGTGTCCGGTGCTCCCGGTGTGGCCTTTTATATATTGGTGAGACCTGACGCAGACTGGGAGACAGTTTCGCTGAACACCTACGGTCTGTCCGGCAGAGAAAGCAGGATCTCCCAGTGGCCACACATTTTAATTCCACATCCCATTCGCATTCTGATATGTCTATCCATGGCCTCCTCTTCAGTCAAAATGAATCCAAACTCAGGTTGGAGGAACAACACCTTATATTCCGTCTGGGTAGCCTCCAACCTGATGGCATGAACATTGATTTCTCTAACTTCCATTAGTACCCCTCCTCCCCTTCTACCCCATAATGTATTTATCTATTTATCAATCTATCTATCTATCTATCTATCCATTCATTCATTTCCACCTCCCCCCCGCCTTTCTCTCTCTGTCCCTCTCACAATAACTCCTTGCCTGCTCTCCAACTTCCTCTGGTGCTCTCCTCCCCCTTTCTTTCTCCCTAGGCCTTCTGTCCCATGATCCTCTCCCTTCTCTAGCCTTGTATCACTTTTGCCAATCAACTTTCCAGCTCTTAGCTTTATCCTTCCCCCTCCTGTCTTCTCCTATCATTTTGGATCTCCCCCTCCCCCTCCTATTTTCAAGTCTCTTACTATCTCTTTTTTCAGTTACTCCTGACGAAGGGTCTCAGTCCGAAACGTCGACAGTACTTCTTCCTATAGATGCTACCTGGCCTGTTGCGTTCCACCAGCATTTTGTGTGTGTGTTGCTTGAATTTCCAGCATCTGCAGATTTCCTCGTGCCTCTGCAAATCATACCTGGTTTTCTGGTACAGGTCTGGATCGCCAGTCTTGAATGCCACAAATCTAGCCTTCCGCAGACGACGTACTTCCTGGTTCATCCACGGCTTTTGGTTTGAGGATGTGCAGTAAGTCTTTGTAGGCACACACTCATCCACACAGGTTTTAATGAAGACGGTAACAACTGCAGCGTACTCATCCAGGTTCAAAGATGAATCCCTGAATATAGTCCAGTCCACCGATTCAAGGCAGTCCTGTAGGCACTCCTGTGCTTCCCTTGTCCAAACCTTCTTGGTCCTTGCTACTGGTGCTGCAGGCTTCAGTCTCTGTCTATACTCGGGGAGTAGAAGTACAGCCAGGTGATCAGACTTCCCGAAGTGAGGGTGTGGAATAGCACGGTAGGCATTTTTGACGGTGGTGTAACAGTGGTCCAGTGTGTTGTTTCCTCTGGAATTGCAAGTGATCTGTTGATGGTAATTGCTTAGTGATATTTTTCAGACTGGCCTGGTTAAAATCTCCCAAAACAATGGTAAAGACATGAGGATGCGCTGTTTCGTGCATGTTGATCCCATTGCTCAGAGCATCTAAAGCCTGATTGACATTGGCCTGAGGCAGAATGTATACTGCTACCAAAATGACCCCGGAGAACTCCCGTGGTAGGTAAAAAGGACGGCACTTAACTGCTAGATATTCCAGGTCTGATGAGCAGAACTGGGACAGCACTGATACATTTGTGCACCAAGCAGAGTTGATCATGAGGCATACTCCTCCACCTCTGCTTTTGAGAGACTTGATAGATCTATCCTGACGGTGTATAGTAAACCCGTCGATCTGAATCGCTGCATCCGGTATGGAAGGGGTTAACCAGGATTCTGTGAGACAAAGGACACACACGGTCCTAATGTCCCTCTGATTCAGCACGCTGGCTCTGAGATCATCGATTTTATTCACTGGAGACTGCACATTTGCCAGCAAGATAATCGGTATCGGGAGTTTAAAACCCCATTTCCTTAAACACACTTTGTAACCCCGATCTACAGCCACGCTTCCTCCGTGGGCGCTTCCATCCAAAATCAGAGTCGTTTCCGTCAGTTTTAAGCAGCGATAGTTAGTTTAAATGCATTAAGACATCTTTGTGGACTGTACTGACCTTGGAAGTAGTTGTGCTTTTTAGCTGTATCAGTCTGAAACAAGAATATTTAATCAAATATCTAAGCAAGATTATTAACAGCCTGAAGGAGAGGCCTTCCCACACCCAACTGTATCAAGGATGAGAAATACTCATTCCTCACCTCATCATCATTGGGATCCTTTACACCAACCTGATATGATGCTGAAATTTGACAACACCATGATCAAACACCAGTGAGCTGAGACACGTTCCTCTCCAGACTACTTTTCCTAAAGACCCTCTGGAGTCAGATCAGAGGCGACTCCAGAATCATTCCAGTGTGGTGACACTGTAAATCAGAATTTCATAACTGGGAAAAATGTCAGACAATTTCATCCCACAGGTCACAGGAATCCAGAGGGTTCGGTGGGGGTGAGGATTATTCAGCTTTTTTTTCTTTTAAATCTTTTTATTAAAATGAATCCAGAATTACTTGGAGATGTGACTGGAGTTGATACACAAGTGTGAAAATACAATGACAGATACCTTTGTCCAAATCCTCTTTTATGTTCCGACACATCAGAATTAAAATGACCACAATTGGCAGTACGATCGACAAGACGATACTGACGGTTCCTGCAGTGGAAAGGCCTGTAATTAAAAATAAATTCAAATAAATAAACATAACAATTGATCATAGAAATGACCATAACAGCTGTCTATTGTTAAAATCAACCAAACTATTCCACTTATCTCTACAGGGCAGGAAATGTACCAACCTCTGCCCAGACTTGCTAACTTTGTCTACATGACTGAACCAACTGACTCTGCATGGCCTCCGATGTGGGATAACAACATGCTGACCTGTTATTCCAGACCTGAATTATTCCCTGCGGTCTAATCTATCCTGGTCACTTGCTGTCAATATTCTGCACTGGCTGCATCTTCTGGTGTTCCAATGGCCACACCTTGAGGAGTGCACGACACTGCAGCCAGACATCCCACATGGTCCATGGTTTGACTCTCCTAACATCCACAATGATTGGTTATGCGGCTGTCCCACAATTTCACTGGAAACTCACTGAATCCCCCAAGTTCAATCTTAAAATATCAATTTCCGATTCATCTACCACTGATAACCGGGCTCAGTCATTAACCCTCGCAGGGGTGGGTGGGTACAATTGCTTACTGGCTCCATTCCACACTTAGTCAACTAATTTTTCCCATTACTTTTGCAAGAGGGAGTTCTTGCTGATGTCAATGATGTGGTTGGGGTACATTCGAGGAGACAGTGCTGTTTTTTGGAAGGAACATTGACGTGCATGTGGTTATTTGACGCATACATAATGCTTATTGTCACCCAGTTGTGGGGCTGAGGACTGCAGATGCTGGTGGTCCTGATAAAGCATCTTACAATGTACTGACTGAGATACTCAATGCATTCCAAACACCCTGCAGAGAACTGAGTTCATCACTTTCATACAAGTTTATTTGACCACATACCAAAAATCGTAGCACTGACGATCCAGGCAATGATGAAGCAATTGATGAGGACAATATCACTGATGGCTTTCAACTTCCTCCAAATTGCGATTATCTGAGAATCTTTTCCAAAAAAAAAATAAATTTACAACATTTGATAACCAAACAATATGAATAATTTAACACATGCATTGATGGACAAATGTTCCGGTAACAGAGCTGGACTCAGGTTGTTTCGATTGGTGATGATATTGCATGTCCTAAACATCAAGCAATCCAAACAACTCTGAAACGGATCAGATGTCAGAGCTTTGGATTGAAGGAGATTCAGGAGTTCACTCACCACTGCAGCAAATGGGGAGCTCAGAGAGACACAAAACATAGTTTGTGGCTGCTACCAGGATTTGTTTTACATTTGATAACTTAGATAAACCCTCAGCCAGTGACTGTGCATGTGGAAACAGATAGACTGCAGCTTCCCTCTGGACATGTCCAGCAGATAAGGCAACAGCCCACTGTCGATATTCTCTGCTGTATTCCCTCATGATCTCAAGGGCTGAGACTGACATCAAGTTGCCAGTGTTAACAAAAACCAGCCCCAGCTGTAACACTGAGGTTCCACTGTTTGACTGTGAATCCTGTTCTGATGCCGAGGACTGGAACAGCTGCTCACAGCATCAGGCAGTGGCTTATTCCAACATTGAAACTAAACAGCTCAAGGGTACAGGCTGAACTGTCCAAATGCTGGGATATTTAATACGGATAAGGGGAGAGGTTGTCCAGGACATCCAGTGGTGAGCAGTGCACACGATCCAAGGACACCTCTCTTGTAGTGGTTTTTGTTCATTTCCAATTGCTCTCAAGAAAGGGGGATGGAAGAGCTGGTTTCTTATTTTGCACCCACCACCTAAATTCCCACCCTCTTCACACCCCACATTACTGAAAAATAATTTCTCTTAATTTCCTCACAAATGCTCTTTCACATTCCCAAACTTATCGTCCACATCACAGGAGTTACTGAAGTGTTGAATCAAACCCTCTTCACATCACCAAATCCCTTTTCCCCTTTGTAACTATAACTCATTCACCTGAGACTCTGCCCATTGGCACAACTTCCATCACTATACACTCAAGATTAACAGGCCTGAACACCCTATCTGATAAACTGGTTTAACTAATCACAAATAGATTCATCTCTTGCCCAGTGAACAGTTTGAAGATGAACTGCAATTCAAAGTTATCCCCCAGGTCATCACCTTGATGTTTTTCAACGATATGAACCAAACCGTGAATGTTTGTGTAAAAATAAAACAAGCTGCATCAGGTCTCAACCTGAAATGTTCACAACCCCTTTACCTCAGACAAGAGAAAATCTGCAGATGCTGGAAATCCGAGGAATACACACAAAATGCTGGAGGAACTCGTCAGGCCAGACAGGTCTGGGGAGACACCCTTCAGACACACCAGTGGACACTGACTGAGTGTGGTGCACCCACAGGAAGGTGGGGGCTTCGGAGGCCGAATCAGGAGATTGGTCAATAAAGCTCTCAGTGTGACGGCAGGGCTGGTGGGGACTTGTGTGTGTGTCCACTCATGCCAGAGTGATGAGTCCACCACAGAAGAAAGGTCTAGCTGAAGAACAGATGGGTCATAGCTGAATGGCCACAATGATACAATGGAATAAGAAAGCAACAGAAGGTTTGCCTGCTTCAGCTGTTACATCTCGCTCGCTCTCTCTCTCCAACGATTACAACACAACAACCATAATTACCTCAGCACGCATGAACTGAACTTTATACTTTTCTATGACAATTCATTTACCCCTGGACATCGATAGAGCTTGTTTATTATTGCTTATTATTGTTCCTACACTTTTAGGTTTATTATTGCAATATACAACTTCAACATAACATCCCACTCCTGTACTCAGTATATTGATTTAAGAGAACCAATGTGCCAAAAGGTTTCTTTATGACCCTCTCTTACTGTGACACCTCTTTCAATGAACTCTGGACCTGTATTCCCAGATGCCCTTGTTTTACCACACTCCTCAGTGCCCTACCATTCTCTGTGTAAGACCTGCCCTGGTTGGTCCTCCCAAAGTGCATCACCAAGCACTTGTCTGCATTAAATTCCATCTGCCATTTTTCAGCCCATTTTTCCAGCTGGTCCAGATTCCCCCACAAGCAATGACAGCCTTCCTCGCTGTCCACGACACCCCCACGGCTTGGTGTCAGCCACAAATTTACTGATCCAGTGTATCACATTATCAACCAGATTGTTGACATAAATAACAAACAACAACAGACCTAGCACTGATCCCTGTGGAAATAAATTTTCAACACAGATTATAGTTCAAGAATAGTAGCAAAACCTCCAGCTCCTGACATTAATATAATGAAAAATACTCTCTCAAAATCTTTCCTGTAGGTAGGTGACCAAAACTACACACTGTACTCCAAATTAGACCTTACCAAAGTTTTAGACAACTTCAACCTAAGCATCTCCTGTACACAATACATTGATTTATGAAGGCCAATGTGCCAAAAGCTTTCTTTATGATCCTATCTACCCATGACACAACTTCCAATAAATTATGAACCTGTATTCCCAGATCCCTTTGTTCTACCCCACTCCTCAGTGCCCTACCATACACCCCTAATCCTGGTGTCATCTGCATATTTACTGATCCAGTTAACCATATTATCGTCCTGAGCAGTGATATTGATGAGAAACAATGGACCCAGTGTTGATCCTGTGACACTCCACTAGTCACAGGCCTCCAGTCAGAGAGGCAACCACTGTCTGGCTTCTCCCACAAAGCCAATGTCTAATCAATTTACTATCTCATCCTGAAAGCCAAGTGTCTGAACCTTTCTGACGAACCTCCCATGTGGGACCATGTCAAATGTCTTGCTAAAGTCCATGTAGACAACATCCACTGCCTTGCCCTCATCAATTCTCCTGGTAACTTCCTCAAGAAATTCTAAAATATTGATTAAACATAAACTATCACGCACAAAGCCAAGCTGACTATCCCCAATGATAAAGCATCTTCTGATCAGAGAAATTCAGTCATAAGTTTGCAAAGATTGTCGTTGATGAAAATCTAACACCAGAACACGTTTACAATGCTGATTGTTTTATACCTTAAATAAAACCTAAAAATAAAATACAAATACAGTGTGCTGTAATGTTTTTATGAAATCACAACATTGAGCTGGAGACTGAAATCCTGCCATTGTTTGTTGTTCAGCAGCTGATTCAGGTATTCTCTGATGCTGTTGTGCTGCTTTTGTTACCCTGCACACATTATATTTTCATTATATTAATGTTACATTATAATTTTTACTGTGACATACGGATGTGTGATGAACAACTGTAAGACAAAGTCTGCTTACCAGTAGCACATAAATTCAGAGTCGGAAATGATGGCGATACTAAACTATCTCATTATATATTCCAAAATCTGAAACACTTCTGTTCCCGAGCATTTCAGAGAAGGGTTACTCAACCTGTATATTGTGTTTGAGGCAGGAACATCAATAACACTTAAAAGGTCCCGGACCAGTCAGGTGTGGGGCCTTTAAGGCTCATCGCCATGTCTGAAAGTGAGGCCGGAGAGGGGAATCCAAGCCAGGCTGAAACACAGGGGGATGAGGCCTCCTCTACCCGGCATCCTGTTGGAAAATGTGCCGTCACTGGAGAACAAAATCACGGATCTGAGGGCAAGACTGCTGCATCAGAGGCAGCTGAGAGTCGGCTCAATTGTATGCTTTATGGAAACGTGGCTTTCTCCAGACACGCCGGATGCAGCAGACAGACCAGAGGGATTCACGATTCACAGAATGGACCCAACTGCTGACTCGGGGAAGGCAAAAGGAGACGGTGTGTGTTTTATGGTTAACTCTCTGACACGAGTGGTTTGAGTGGTGGGTGATCTGGGAAGGGTCCAATGTAGCTGGAAGGTGGGATTTCATACGATCCATTACCAGCTGCTCAAAGCACTTCATGATTGTTGAGGTCAATGCCACTGAGAGGTAATCAATTCGGCCAATTACTGTCTCTCTCGGACACTGAAATGATGGTGGCTGCCTGGAAACCTGCAGGGACAGTGAACTGTTTCAGAGAGATGTTAAAGATGTCTGTAAAGACCTGTGTTAGCTGGGTTGGACAATCCCTCTACATCCCACCAGGTCTGTTGTCTGGCCCTGCACCTTTGCATGGGTAATGAGAAACCACATTTGGTCAGATTACAGATTGATGAGCATCTGCAACCAGTCGGAGTTGGCATCGGGGACCAGGGTCGACCACGGGAAGAGTGAGGCCATGCTCTTCAGCATGGTTGTTATTCTGGGTGGGGGTCTGTGACTCGTGGTGTTTTGTAGGTATCTGTGCTGGGACCTCTGTTGTTTGTAATGCAGAAATGACTTGGATGGAAATTTAGATGGTAACTTTTCTGATGACAAAAAAAGAATATTGGCAGAGTTGCAGACATTGTACAGATATTGTGTGCAGTTCTGTTTGCACAGTTGTAGGAAGGATGTGGAGGCTTTGGAGAGGGTGCAGAAAAGCTTTACCAAGATGCTGCCTGGATTAGAGGGTATGAGCTACAAAGAGAGGTTGGGCAAATTCTGATTGTTTTATCTGGGGGGGGGGGATACCTGATAGAAGTTTATAAGATTATGAGAGGAATAGATAGGGTAGACAGTCAGTCTTTTTCCCCAGGGTGGAAAGGTTGAATACTAGAGGCTGTAGCTTGAAGGTCAATGGGAAAAAGTTTAAAGGAGATGTGCAGGGCAAATTATTTTACAGAGTGCCAAGTGTCTGGAGTGGGCTGCCAGGGGTGGGGGAGGCATTTAAAAGGCATTCAGACAGGCAGAAGAATCTGCAGGGGATGGAGGGATATGGATGGTGTTCAGGCAGAAGAATCTGCAGGGGATGGAGGGATATGGATCGTGTTCAGGCAGAAGAATCTGCAGGGGATGGAGGGATATGGATCGTGTTCAGACAGAAGAATCTGCAGGGGATGGAGGGATATGGATTGTGTTGAGACAGAAGAATCTGCAGGGGATGGAGAGATATGGATAGTGTTCAGGCAGAAGAATCTGCAGGGGATGGAGGGATATGGATCGTGTTCAGGTAGAAGAATCTGCAGGGGATAGAGGGATATGGATCGTGTTCAGGCAGAAGAATCTGCAGGGGATGGAGGGATATGGATCGTGTTCAGGCAGAAGAATCTGCAGGGGATGGAGGGATATGGATCATGTTCAGACAGAAGAATCTGCAGGGGATGGAGGGATATGGATTGTGTTCAGGCAGAAGAATCTGCAGGGAATGGAGGGATATGGTTCATGATCAGGCAGAAGGGATGAGTTTGATTTGGTATCATGTTCAGCACAGACACTCTGCCTCAGGGCCGGTTCCTGTGCTGTACTGTTCTACATGAAAATCCTGAGGGACTTGACAGAGTGTCAATTGTTCAAAGTTCAAAGTCAATGTTGTTATCAAAGTACATAAATATCACCATATACAACCCTGAGATTCACTTTCTTGTGTGCTGCCCTGCAAATCTCTAGAATAGTAACGATAACAGGATCAATGAAAGATCAACCAGAGTGCAGAAGACAACAACTGCGCAAATGCAAATAAATAACAAGTACATGAGATAATGAGACAGAGTCCTTGAAAGTGAGATCACTGGTTGTGGGAACATTCCATAGAAGTGTAGGTTAGAAATAGAAGTTTGTCAAAGTTTTAGATGTCATGCTGAATCTCTGCCAACTGCTAAGGAAATGGTACAGGTGCTGCCATGCTGACCCTCTCCGCCTCTGATCCTCTGATGAGGACTGGCTCATGGACCTCTGGTTTCCTTCTCCTGAAGTCTGTAATCAACTCCTTGGTCTTTCTGACATTGAGTGAGAGGTTGTTGTTGTGACACCACTCAGACAGATTTTCAATCTCCCTCCTGTGTGCTGATTCATCAACACTTTGATTTGGCCTGTGACAGTGGTGTTGTCAGCAAACCTGAATGTGGCATTGGAACTGTGCTCAGCCACACAGTCATAAGTGTAAAGCAAGTAGAGCAGGGTCTAAGCTCACAGCCCTGTGGTACACCTGTGCTGATGGAGATCGTGGAGGAGATGTTGTTGCCAATCCGAACTGACTGGGGTTTACAAGTGAGGAAATTCAGGATCCAGTTGCACAGGGAGATATTGAGGCCAAGGTCTTGTAGCTTATTGATTAGATTTGAGGGGACGATGGTATTGAATTCTGAGCTGTAGTTAATAACGAACATCCTGATGTTTGCATCTTTGCTGTCCAGATGTTCCAGGATTAAGTGAGGAGCCAATGAGATGGCATCTGCTGTAGACCTGTTGCTCCGGATGCAAATTGGAGAGGATCCAAGTCGCCTCTCAGTCAGGAGCTGATATGTTTCATCACCAACCTGTCAAAACACGTCATCACTGTCGATGTACCTCAGTGTAATTGGGCGATAGTCACTGAAGCAGGTCACCACGCTCTTCCTGAACACCAATATGAATGAAGCCTGCTTGATGCAGGTGGTACCACACTCTGCTGAAGCAAGAGGTTAAAGATCTCAGTGAACACACCAGACAGTTGATCAGCATTTTAGTACGTGGTCAGTTACCCAGTCCGGTCCAGATGCTTTCCTGGGATTCACCCTCCTGAAGACAACCCACACTTCAGATCATCGGATCATCGAGGGATGTGGGAGTTTGCGATGGTTCCTCCATGTTCTGATAGTCAACGTGAGCAGAGAAAACATTGAGCTCATCTGGAAGTGAAGCTCTGCTGTCTCCCATGTCACTTGATTTAACTTTATAAGAGGTGATAGCATTCAAACCCTGCCTCAGCTGTCGAGGATCCCATCGTTGATTCAGGTTTGGTTTGGAACTTCACGTCAGTGTCTTCAGATCTTCTACCTCCTCCTAGATCTTAGCAATGAGAAGAGGGCATATCCTGGGTGATGGGGGGCCTGAAGGGTCAATGCCGCCTTTTTGAGGCATCGCCTTTAGAAGATGTCCTGGATGCTGGGGAGGCTGGTGCCCATGATGGAGCTGACTGAGTTTACAACTTTCTGCAGCTTATTCCGATCCTGTACAGTGACCCTCACACCAGACGGTGATGCAACCAGTTAGAAAGCTCTTCACAGTGCATCGGCAGAAAGTTGTGAGTGTCTTTGGTGACATCCCAGTTGTCCTCAAATTCCTCAGGAAATATAGCTGCTGTCGTGCCGCTGTCACTGTAATTGGATCAAGATGTTGGGCCAGGATAGATCCTCAGAGATGTTGACACCCAGCAACTAGATACTGCTCCCCCTCAGCAAGCTGTTTACTGTTTACCTGTGCTGCACACTACATGCACTCTCAATTATGTTTTATTAATGTATTTGTGGTAATATTTTGTTTTCTCTGCTGTGAGTGATCTGTGGTTCGTGGGTGCACTGTGGTCTGGAGGAATATTTGTTTCATTTGGTTGTATTATGGACTGTCAGATGACAATAAGCTTGAACTTGTGTCATATTTAACTGAAGATAATTTTAACTCTTGTATAGTCAGTTCACTCTACAATAAATGTGACATTCTGTTACCTTCTCTGATTACTTGCTGAAGCTGAAATTGAGACAGTTGCAAATGATGCCCAGTGAACCCAGCTCCCTCTGCATCTGCAGCCTCTCCCCATTTCAATAATACACTCCTTCGTTTTCCCTGACAAAATGAACAATTCCACATTCTGCCACCTTACACTCCATTTGTCAGATGATTTGCCTATTCTCATCACTTTGGACCTTCCATATGTCCTTATCACAATTTACTTTCCTCCTTATGCTGGAGTCAAATTTAACCACCATATCATTGGTACCTTCATCTCCCACAGCAAGAACATTACAGAAAATTATGAAAATCTCTGTTCCCAGAACCAAACTCAGCGGCATCCACTTTTACATCCAGACAACCAGAAAAGACCCATTTATGCCCACTGTCTTCTTCCTGTTTTACCTTCTCCACAATAACCTTTGATATGACACCATAGTAAATGTTCACTGGAAATCTAAACACAGCAGATCCACCTTTACCCATAGCACGTTACCGCTGTAAAAAGAGGCCAATAAATAGATCAAACATGATATCCCTCTCACAAAACCATGTTGATCTTTGCTGATTCAGGTATGTTTGTTTTAGGAGTCCTGTTATTATGCCTAATGATTAAAATCTCATCTGTGCTCTCAGAACCTGCTAGATCTTTATACCTCACATTCCCTGACCCAGTTCTGCAAAAGTTTAGTCCAGATGCATTTGAAATTTCTTCGCTTCTCTAACTCTCTTCTCCTGTGAACTCCTGATCTTCATCACTCCACCATTAGTGTGTGTGTTTTGATTTACCACAAAGACCAATCTCTGACTTTCTCTGTGTTACATACCCCACGGGTATCTTGTGAATGTCTTATGACCGTGATGTAATTGAGTATCTGGCGAGCATGATGTAATGGTCTTGTGATGGTGGGGTGATGTAATTTCTTGCCAGAGTGAGGTCACATGATGTAATTTTCTGCCAGTGAGAGGATATGTGATGGCCTGTTCCAATAGGTATAAAACAGAAAAGCCTTGATGTGAGGCAAGTCAGTTCGTGGCTTAATTCGTCAGTGACTCCGTTATGCTGCGTATTCGTCTCATGACGCAGTTTTGTTTTAAAGTGGAGTTTTACTTTCTATTGTAAGCTGTACCAGCAGTTTTTAAAATCACTGCCAGTTATGTTTGATGTATCTTTGATTTCATTTTAAAGCTCAAGTATTGGAGAGTGAAGATTTGCCAAAGTACGGGAACCCGAAGGATTGAGTAAAGTTGGTGTTCTCGGCGGTAATACAGGGTTTTCCTTATTGGATCTTTGTTCAAGGAAGTAGTGATAGCCCCTGCATTGTGAAAGCAGAAAGGGTTGGGGCAGCGTTATTCGTCAAGGAAAAGGTCAGTTTCTTTACGCCATTTTTATTTCCTTCGCCGGAAATCCTTCAGGTAAGTCACATTTCGGCAGGGATCAGCAGTAAAGTCACGTCATCGAGGAATTTGTTACTTCAGGTAAGTCTCTCCTAATTGACTGTGTAAATCATTTGGACTTTCGCATTTACCAGTTTTAAGAACTGTGTTCGCATTTATCGCTTTAAGAACTGCTCAAGTTGCCGTATAACAGTTAACCTCTGGTTAAGTTAGTCGTTTGTTTACTTTTCATTTGTTGTTGAGCTGAGTTTAAATAAATGTTTCTTTGTTTATAAAAAACCGGTTTCAATTCTATATTCATTGTTGGTGGTTCTGTATCGTAACACCTGTCTGAAACTCAGCACTTGTGCTCCTCCCTTTCAAACCGAACTCTATGTTCAGTCCAGGGTCACCGGCGTCATTATTGTTCCCTGTGAATTGCTGACATATTATTTTGCAATTTGCCTCTGAAGCTTCACAGTACTTTTCATAGAAACATAAAAAACCTATAGCACAATACAGGCTCGTCGGCCCACAAAGTTGTGCCAAGCATGTCCCTATCTTAGAAATTACTAGTCTTCCCTATAGCCCTCTATTTTACTAAGCTCCATGTACTTATCCAAAAGTCTCTTAAAAGACCCTATCATATCTGCCTCCAACACCATTGCTGGCAGCCCATTCCAAGCACTCACCACTCTCTGAGTAAAAAACTTACCCCTGACATCTCTTCTGTACCTACTCCCCAGCACCTTAAACCTGTGTCCTCTTGTGGCAAGCATTTCAGTTCCAGGAAAAAGCCTCTGACGATTCACACAATCAATGCCTCTCATCATCTTATACATCTCTATTTGGTCACCTCTCATCCTCTGTCGCTCCAATGAGAAAAGGCCGAGTTCACTCAACCTATTCTCAAAAGGCATGCTCCACAATCCAGGCAACATCCTTGTAAATCTCCTCTGCACTCTGCTATGGTTTCCACATCCTTCCTGTAGTGAGGCAACCAGAACTGAGCACAGTACTCCAAGTGGGGTCTGACTAGAGTCCTATATAGCTGCAACATTACCTCTCAGCTCCTAAATTCAATTCCATGACTGATGAAGGCCAATACACCGTACACCTTCTTAACCACAGAGTCAACATGCACAGCTGCTTTGAGCGTCCTATGGACTTGGACCCCAAGATCCCTTTGATCTTCCACACTGCCAAGAGTCTTACCGTTAACACTATATTCTGCCATCATATTTGACCTACCAAGATGAACCACTTCACACTTATCTGGGTTGAACTCCATCTGCCAGTTCTCAGCCCAGTTTTGCAACCTATCAATGTCCCGCTGTAACCTCAGACAACCCTCCACACTATCCACAACACCCCTAACCTTTGTGTCATCAGCAAACTTACTAACCCATCCCTCCACTTCCTCATCCAGGTCATTTATAAAAAATCACAAAGAGTAAGGGTCCCAGAACAGATCCCTGAGGCACTCCACTGGTCACCAACCGCCATGCAGAATGTGACTCATCTACAACCACTCTTTGCCTTCTGTGGGAAGCCAGTTCTGGATCCACAAAGTAATGCCCCTTTGATCCCATGCCTCCTCACTTTCTCAATAAGCCTTGCATGGGGTACCTTATCAAATGCCTTGCTGAAGTCCATATACACTACATCTACTGCTCTTCCTTCATCAATGTGTTTAGTCACATCCTCAAAAAATTCAATCAGGCTCGTAAGGCACAACCTTACGAATTAATACAATTCATTATATTAATACCAGGAACTGGAGGTTTTGTTACTATTCTTGAACTATAATCTGAGTTGAAAGTTTATTTGTGAAGTGGACTTGGCCAGGACGTTCCTGAATGAGGACATGAGGAAGGAATAACAATATTTTGAACTTTGTTTTATAAGCTGGAAAGGAACTTGGGGGTAAAAGCCACAGAGCTGAAAGCTGCTGTTGAATGAAAATGTTGCTGTAAGTATCCAAGAGAGACACAAGGGAGACAGTCCTACCCCTTCCCAACCTTATCACTGTCAAGATCATGGGAGGAACTGTTATTATGCCTAATGATTAAAATCTCATCTGTGCTCTCAGAACCTGCTGAATCTGTATACCTCACATTCCCTGACCCAGTTCTACAACAGTTTAGTCCAGATGCATTTGAAATTCCTTCACTTCTCTAACTCTCTTCTCCTGTGAACTCCTGATCTTCATCTCTCCACCACTGGTGTGTGTGCTTTGATTTACCACAAAGACCAAACTCTGACTTTCCCTGTCTGAAACTCTGCACTTGTGCTCCTCCTTTCAAACCGAACTCGATGTTCAGTCCAGGGTCACCTGCATCATTATTGTTCCCTGTGACTTGCTGACACATTATTGTGTAATTTGCCTCTGAAACTTCACCGTACTTTTCATTATATTAATGCCAGGAACTGGAGGTTTTGCTACTAAATCTTGAACTATAATCTGTGTTGAAAGTTTATTTGTGAAGTGGACTTGGCCAGGAAGTTCCAGAATGAGGACAAGAGGAAGGAATAACAATATTTTGAACTTTGATGTTTTATAAGCTGGAAAGGAACTTGGGGGTAAAAGCCACAGAGCTGAAAGCTGCTGTTGAATGAAAATGTTGTTGTAAGTATCCAAGAGAGACACAAGGGAGACAGACCTACTCCTTCCCAAACTCGTCACAATCAGGATCACAGGGGGAACCTTTCCCTCCGTCCTCAGCTCGAAGCTGATTTTCTGTTATATTGAAGTTCAACACAATGTGAAACCCAAATGAATTGAGTCAGCCCCTCTCAGGGCCCCTTCTATTAAAAACCCTCCAGAGTCAGTTCAAAGGCAATTCCCAAATATTTCCAGGCATTCTGTGTCATTACAAAACATCAGCTCATAACTGAAATGAACAGGACAACTTCACCCAAATGTAGAGGACTGGAAGAGTTGGGATAGAGTGTTGGTAATTCAGGCAAGAGTTAATTTGGTATCTTTTTTTTGGAAAATATATCACATTTCACTTGCTTGCAAATTTATATTCAAGTGTGTATTAAACAATGTCAGATACCTTTCAGTAATTCCCAGATCTTGGTCACATACCGAAGTTCATTGATATAAAATGAAGAAAACTGCAATCCTACAATCAACACACCAATTACCACAAAGTCCAACGGTGAAAGGCCTGTAATTAAAAATAAATCAAATAAGCAAACATGTAACAAAACTTCAGAGAAATGTCAATGAAAACTTCCAATGGCTGCAACAATCAAACTCTTACACTGATGTCCCAGTGAAGGGAAAATGCCAATTCCCACCCAGTGTGCCAACCTGTGACCCAGACCTGCACCAGCAGACCCTGTCTAGATTAACAAGACACTGAACTGCAATGCCAGGCATGAATGATGAATTCACGGTGCCCACTCTATTTTCCACGTGGGTCTCCAGCCCAGTCTTTAATGTCATCTGCTGCCAATTTCTGCACTGGCTGCTCCTTCTGGTTCCAATGGCCAGACCTTAAAGAGTTCATTAAGGTCCATAGTTTCTTTCTCCCAAAATCCACAACAGTTGTTTATGGAGAAACCGATAAATTTCACAGAAAGTTGCTGAAATTTCCATTCCAATTCTGACCAGTTTCCATAGTGTCTGCTATTCATAACTGGAGCTCGAGGCCAGTTCTTCACTGCTGGAAATTCCTCACTGGCTGCATTCAATGTGATTGCAACCTAATTTCCCTCATTTCCTGATGTGGTCAACAGTCCATCAGAGAAAAAAAAGTTGTACATGGCATTCATCGAAAACTCAGACATGTCAGTCACTGTCACCAGTTCCATCACTCCAGATGTTTGTGTTGGAATGTCAGATGCTGAACAGAGGAAGGAAACAGGAGTGTTTCTGACAGCTGCTTTGACTCTGCATATTTATTCACTGATGTACACAGACTGAAAAATTCAGACAAATTCTGTGAATGGGAGCCACAGTGAAAATCTACTTTAACTCTGCCCACCATCTTGGTGAACCTTTTTCTACACTCTTTCTAGTCTAATCACATTCTGACAGGCTGCATCACTGTCTGGTGTGAGTGGGGTGAGTGGCTATTGCACAGGACCGAAAGAAGCTCAGAGGGTAGTAAGTTTAGTCAGCTCCATCCTGGGTACCAGCCTACTAAGTACCCAGGACATCTTCATGTAGCAGTGGCTCAGAAAGGCAGCATCCATTATTAAGGGCCCCCAGCACCCAGGCCATGCCCTTTTCTCACTGTTACCATCAGGGAGGAGATACAGAAGCCTGAAGGCACACACTCAGTGATTCAGGAACAGCTTCTTCCCCTCTGCCATCTGATTCCTAAATGGACATTGAGCCCTTGAACACAACCTCACTTTTTAAATATATTTCTGTTTTTTCTACACGATTTTTATCTATTCAATGTACATATACTGTAATTGATTTAGTTATTATTATTATTTTCTTCTATATTATGTATTGCATTGAACTGCCACTGCTAAATTAACAAATTTCACGACACATGCTGGTGCTAATAAACCTGATTCTGATTATGTAATATTCATTTATGATTACATTTATTTATGTCTGCAAGATTGGAACAGAATACTCCAGGTGTGGCCTGACTAAAGATATACGGTTGTAACGTGACGTCCCAACCTTGTACTCAATGCCCTACCGATGAAGGCAAGCACACCACGCACCTTCTTTACAATCCTGTCTGTCTGTGTCACCACTTCCAGGGAACTATGTACTTGTCCTAAGTTAATTACCATCTCCCATTCCTATGCCCACATACACAGTACACTAAAAGAACTTCCTTCACTGTCCACTATCACACCAATTTTGCTGTTGTCCACAGATATACTGATCACGTCACCTAAATTTTTGTCCAAATCATTAACATAAATGACAAACAACAGGAGACCACTGCAGTACACTATTTCTTTGGCAGTTTGAACGGGGCACGACGCGTGAAAGTCAGCCCGTGAGGCCGCAGGAGAATTTAAAAAGCGAGCAGATTGATGGAGCGGATGACGGAGTAGAGGAAGACAGAGTAGGAAGGCTTTGGCTCGAGAAGCTTCAGCGAGCAGAGGCTGAGGACAAGCTTGATCCCATTTAGGTAAGGTCGGGTAAGCTTTAGTTGATCTAATTAGCTTAGGAGTAGTCAGGGCAGTCGACTGCTCCATTTGCAGTATGTGGGAAGTCAGGGCGAGCACTATTGTCCCTGATGATTACACTTGCAAAAGGTGCATCCAGCTGCAGCTCCTGACAAACCGAGTTAGAAAACTGGAGCTGGAGCTGGATGAACTTTGGATCATTCAGGAGGCAGAGGCAGAAATAGAGAGGAGTTTACAGGGAGATAGTCACCCATAAGAGTCAGGAGACAGGTAGCTGGGTGACTGTCAGGAGAGGGAAGGGGAATAGACAGGAAGAGCAGAGCAACCCTGTGGCAGTTCCCATCAACAATAAGTATACCGTTTTGGATACTGTTGGTGGGGACGACCTGCCAGGGACAAGTTGCAGTGGTTGTGTCTCTGGCACCGAGACTGGACCCTCTGCTCAGAAGGAAGGAGGGAAAAGAGGAGAGCAATAGTGATAGGGGATTCAATAGTTAGGGGGACAGATAAGAGGTTCTGTGGAAGAGATCGAGAATCCCGGATGGTCTGTTGCCTCCCTGGTGACAGGGTCCATGATATCTCGGATCGAGTTCTCAGTATTCTCAAGAGGGAGGGTGAGCAGCAAGATGTCACGGTCCATGTAGGGACCAATGACGTGGGTAGGAAGAGTGAGGAGGTCCTGACAGGTGAGTTTAGGGAGTTAGGCGCCAAGTTAAAGGACAGGATCTCCAGGATAACAATCTCAGGATTGATACCAGTACCATGTGCAGGCAGGTTTAGAAATAGTAAGATAGTGCAGATCAACACATGACTGAAGACATGGTGCAGGAGGGAGGGCTTCAGATTTATAGATAATTGGGCAGTTTTCCAGGGAAGGTGGAACCTGTTCCAGCAAAATGGTTTACATTTGAACTGGAGGGGGACAAATATTCTTGCAGCTAGGTTTGTTAGAGAGGCTTCAGAGGATTTAAACTAGATGCAAGGGGGGAGGGGAACCAGAGTGTAGGAACAGATGTATGGGAGAAGGAAGAAAAAGAAGATAGTAAAATTGTTTGTACCGTTACTGATAAACAGAAAGTAAGAGGTGGAGAATTTCCTAAATGCATTTATTTTAATGCTAGGAGCATTGTAAGAAAGGTGGATGAGCTTAGAGCATGGATTGATACCTGGAAATATGATGTTGTAGCTATTAGTCAAACATGGTTGCGGGAGGGGGTGTGATTGGCAACTAAATATTCCTGGATTTTGTTGCTTCAGGAGTGATAGAATTGGAGGGACAAGAGGGGGAGGTGTTCCATTGCTTGTCAGAGAAAATATTACAGCAGCCGGATAGATTAGAGGGCTCGTCTAGGGAGACTATTTGGATGGAATTGAGGAATGGGAAAGGTGTAGTAACACTTATAGGGGTGTATTATAGACCACCTAATGGGGACTGAGAATTAGAGGAGCAAATTTGTAAGGAGATTGCAGATATTTGTAGCAAACACAGGGTTGTGATTATGGGAGATTTTAATTTTCCACACATAGGCGGGGAAGCCCATACTGTAAAAGGGCTAGATGGTTTGGAGTTTGTAAAATGTGTGCAGGATAGTTTTTTGCAGCAATACATAGAGGTACCAACTAGAGAAGGAGCAATGTTGGATCTCCTGTTAGGGAATAAGATAGGTCAGGTGACGGAGGTATGTGTTGGGGAGCACTTCGGGTCCAGTGATCACAATGCCATTAGTTTCAATATAATTATGGAGAAGGATAGGACTGGACCCAGGGATGAGATTTTTGATTGGAGAAAGGCTAACTTTGAGGAAATGCGAAAGGATTTAGAGGGAGTGGATTGGGAAAATTTGTTTTATGGAAAAGATGTCATAGAGAAATGGAGGTCATTTAAAGGTGAAATTTTGAAGGTACAGAATCTTTATGTCCCTGTTAGGTTGAAAGGAAAGTTTAAAAGTTTGAGAGAGCCATGGTTTTCAAGGGATATTGGAAACTTGGTTCGGAAAAAGAGAGATATCTACAATAAATAAAGGCAGCATGGAGTAAGAGAGGTGCTCGAGGAATATAAAGAATGTAAAAAGAATCTTAAGAACGAAATTAGAAAAGCTAAAGGAAGGTACGAGGTTGCTTTGGCAAGTAGATGAAAATAAGTAGATGAAAATTAGTTGAAAATAAATCTGAAGGATTTCTACAGTTATATGAATAGCAAAAGGATAGTGAGGGATAAAATTGGTCCCTTAGAGAATCAGAGTGGAAAGCTATGAGTGGAGATAAAAGAGATAGGGAGATTTTCAACAATTTCTTTTCTTCGGTATTCACTAAGGAGAAAGATATTGAATTGTGTAAAGTAAGTGAAACAAGTAGGGAAGTTATGGAAACTATGATGATTAAAGAAGCGGAAGTACTGGCGCCTTTAAACAATAGAAAAGTGGATAACTCTTCGGGTCATGACAGGATATTCCCTAGGACCTTGAGGGAAGTTAGTGTAGAAATAGCAGGGGCTCTGACAGAAAAATTTCAAATGTCATTAAAAACAGGGATGGTGCTGGAGGATTGGTGTATTGCTCAGGTTGTTCCATTGTTTAACAAGGGTTCTAAGAGTAAACCTAGCAATTATTGGCCTGTAAGTTTGACGTCAATGGTGGGTAAATTAATGGAAAGTATTCTTAGAGATGGTATATATAATTATCTGCATAGACAGGGTCTGATTATGAACAGTCAACATGGATTTGTGCATGGAAGGTCATGTTTGACAAATCCTATTGAATTTTTTGAAGAGGTTTCTAGGAATGTTGATGAGTTAAAGCAGTGGATGTTGTCTATATAGACTTCAGTAAGGCCTTTGACAAGGTTCCACATGGAAGGTTAGTCAGGAAGATTCAATCGTTAGGTGTTAATTTTGAAGTAGTAAAATGGTTTCAACAGTGGCTGGATGGGAGATGCCAGAGAGTAGTGGTTGATAACTGTCAGGTTGGAGGCCGGTGACTGGTGGTGTGCCTCAGGGATCTGTACTGGGTCCGATGTTGTTTGTCATATACATTAATGATCTGGATGATGGGGTGGTAAATTGGATTAGTAAGTGTGCAGATGATACTAAGATAGGTGGCGTTGTGGATAATGAAGTAGGTTTTCAAAGCTTGCAGAGAGATTTAGGCCAGTTAGAAGAGTGGGCTAAAAGATGGCAGATGGAGTTTAATGCTGATAAGTGTGAGGTGCTACATTTTGGTTGGAATAATCGAAAAAGGACATACATCGTAAATGGTAGGGCATTGAAGAATGCAGTAGAACAGAGTGATCTAGGAATAATGGTGCATAATTCCCTGAAGGTGGAATCTCATGTGGATAGGGTGGTGAAGAAAGCTTTTGGTATGCTGGCCTTTATAAATCAGAGCATTGAGTATAGGAGTTGAGATGTAATGTTAAAATTCTACAAGGCATTGCTGAGGCCGAATTTGGAGAAATGTGTACAGTTCTGGTCCCTGAATTATAGGAAAAATGTCAACAAAATAGAGAGAGTACAGAGAAGATTTACTAGAATGTTACCTGGGTTTCAGCACCTAAGTTACAGGGAAAGGTTGAACAAGTTAGCTCTTTATTCTTTGGAGCATAAAAGGTTGAGGGGGGACTTGATAGAGGTATTTAAAATTATGAGGAGGATAGATAGGTTTGACGTGGATAGGCTTTTCCATTTAGAGTAGGGGATTTTCAAACAAGAGGACATGAGTTGAGAGTTAGGGGGCAAAAGTTTAAGGGTAACACGAGGGGGAATTTCTTTACTCAGAGTGTGGTAGCTGTGTGGAACGAGCTTCCTGTAGAAGTGTTAGAGGCAGGTTCGATTTTGTCATTTAAAGTAATATTGGATAGATATATGGACAGGAAAGGAATGGAGGGTTATGGGTTGAGTGCAGGTCAGTGGGACTAGGTGAGAGTAAGATTTCAGCACAGACTAGAAGGGCCGAGATGGCCTGCTTCCGTACTGTAATTGTTATATGGCTATATTTGTCATCCATTGCCACTCCTGTCTCTGACAACCAAGCTAAATCTGCTTCAATGATGCTGGTTGGGAGAATTATTTTCTTGGATACTGGTGAGAACTTTGTTTCTCTTTAGGAAATATCACCAGGTGATCCGTTACATTCTCCCAGGGAACATAAATGGTTCCTTGGTTTCATGTCTCATCCAAAGGCAGAGGTGTACTGGAGTGTTAAATTATCAGAGATTACACAGACTAGGACTGCATTCCCTGCCGTTTACTCAGTTGTAATTGGAGTTTTCAAGATATTAATGGTAGATGGAAGCTATTTCCACACGTTGGGACTGAGAAACGTTACCACAGAAATTCCCTTACAAAGCACCATTTTGATTCAGTGTTTTACAGTTGGGATTTACTTTTTCCAGAGTGGAAATGCCCTCCACAGAAATTCAATAGTGTGCTGTGTACAGTGGTCATCCTCACACCCTAATGGGGTTTCCACATCCGGAACACTGGTGATGTCATTTCCTGTGCAACATCCTCCTGTCGGGAAACTGCAGTGTCATTAGACTGGAACTTGGAGATGCTCCTGACTACCTGCCATGGTCTCCTCTCAGTGAGTAAATGTAGCCTCAGTAACACCGTCTGAAGTCCCCATCACTTATTTAAATGGCCAAGACCAGACTTCTGAAAATGCAACACTTCCCTCGCACTGGTTTGGGGGATGTGGGTCCTGTAGTTACTCCCCTCAGCTTGTCCTGAGAGGGTGATATTGAGCATCCCACTGGAATCCCTCATGATGGGAACTGGGTAGAGACTCCAGGAAACTAACCCAGAGACAATAAACTACTGGTCTCTGTGTGCTGACACTGTGATATCATTGTATGAACACAATTAAACCTCAATCAAATCCAGCACATCAGCAGCCCCTCAGGATTAGGGTTGATCTGTTTCCACCTCAGTACCATGGGATCTGAAATGAATATTATTATTAAAATTTTATTATTTAGCTGCATCATTCCAGACTAATAATTATTTTGCTCTCCTTAACATTGGTGTACAAGGAAACTACATTAAACAATTGTGAATCATAAGAATACTGGTCACGTACCTTCAACCACAAACCAATACATTAACGCAATGTACATGGCGATAAGTGACAAAGTATTACAGGTCCACAGGCTTAGAAAATAAAATCTGTATCCCAGATGTCCTGTGGAGAAATAAAAAAAGAATATGAAAGCCGTTAACAATCTGTGCAGACTGATTATGACACTGGAGGCCATTCTGGACATCAATCAATGCTAGCTCCTCAGGAAGCAATCACAATCCCACCGTTGACCCCACTTTAACTGTTACTCTCTCACCCCAGTTGTTACCAATGGCAAACCCTCCATCCCATCTCCCCAAATGTAAAATACATAACAGTAAATGACCTTGGTGGGAACTGTTTTAAACCATCAGATCCAGCTGCACCTGATTCAGCATCATCGGTCTTCCTCCCCATCACTAAATTATTTGTTCAAAGATTAACCTGAAGTGCAAGAATAATCCCTGATTTGCTCTTGTCTCTGTAATTTTGACCCAACAACATGTTCGATGCCCATCGATGGGTGTGACTGAGACTGTCCACCTGTCTCTGTGGTTCCCTCCCATCCCTTTGCCCACTGGATCAATGTTCCCAAATGTTCCTGTTGCCCTGGTGTTGAAATTGCATCTCTCTCACTGGATTCTATCCCATCTCAGTTCTAATTTCAGTTTATCTACAAAGCCACCGTGTGTCTGTGTCAGGCTTCGTGTCTGTGGACTCACTTTCATCAACTTCAGTTCTGAATGTTATCTGTTTAATTTTATTGTTTGTATTTTTTTCTACACATCGGGTGTTTGACAGTCTTCTTTTTAATGGGTTCTATTGTGTGTCTTTGTTTTGTGGCTGCCTGTAAGGAGACGGATCTCAATGTTGTATATCGTACACATACTTCGATGATAAATGTACTTTGAACTCTGATGTACCATCCCCGTTCTAATCCTGCCCCTTCTTGTTCAATTGATCCTCTTCACTGCCAACTTCTCTTCTAGGGCAAATGTTATGGACATTGTTAATGGTTCCTTCTCCTCAGATATTGATCCTCCTACTTTGAAATCTCCCATCGTCACCTCTCTGCATTTAAATAAAAGCAAAATCCTGTAGCTCAGCCATGGCAACATCACTGTCTGGTCATTCAAATCCATCCGGTTGCCTGGTGACTGGAGCTGAACACAATGTGTCCAAAACAATATAGTGACTGGAAAACCCCACGTGTTGAGAATCTGAAATACACTCAGTGGCCACTTTATTAGGTACACCTGTACACCTGCTTGTTAATGTAAATATCCAATCAGCCAATCATGTGGCAGCAACTCAATGCATAATAACATTCAAACATTGTCGTGAGGTTCAATTGTTGTTCAGACCAAACACTAGAATGGGGCAGAAATGTGATCTCAGTGACTTTGACTGTGGAATGATTGTTGGTGCCAGATGTGGTGGTTTGAGAATCTCAGAAACTGCTGATCCACTGAGATTGTCATGCACAACAGTCTCTAGAGTTCACAGAGAATGGTCCAAAAAGCAAAATAAAACATCCAGTGAGTGACAGTTCTGTAGCTGAAAATGTTTTGTCAGAGAATGGCCAGACTGTATCAAGCTAACAGGAAGGTGACAGTAATTCAAATAACCACGTGTTACAACAGTGGTGTGCAGCAGAACATCTTTGACAGACAACATATCGAACCTTGAAGTGGGTGGGCTACAGCAGCAGAAGACCATGAACACACACTCAGTGGCCACTTTATTAGGTACAGGAGGGAGCTGATAAACTGGTCACTGAGTGTATCAGAGAAAATGCTGGAGATACACTACAGTAGAAGCAGCATTTGTGCTGAGATTTGATGTTTCTAGTCACAGAGAAGAGTGAGAGAAATCCTGAGAAATACAAGAGAAAGAGAAACAACGGTGTACGATACACTGCAGTTGCTGGAAATTTGGAATAAAGAAGAATTCCGGATTTCCATTTCTGCATCTGTGGAGAGTGGAAAACAGAGTTATGGTCACACACTCTGATCTTGTATCAGAAGTGGTCAGTTCGAACATAAACTGTAATGGCTGGTTATCTGAAATTGATGAATTCATTATTGCAGCTCCTGGGACTCAATGTGGAATAAGGGATGCTGCTCCTCAATGGGCTTTGCTGGAACTGGGGAAGAGGTTAAAGATGGGAATTCAGAGAGAAAACTAAAGTGATCGGCAACTGGAAGCTCACTGTTACCCTCGGTGTTCTGCTAAGTGGTCACACAACCTGTAATGGTTTCTCCAATGTGCAGGAAACTGCTGTGAGGACACAGAATTGGAAGTACAAGTCACTCACTGCTTTCCCTGGAGGGTTATATGTGTGCCAGGAATGGGGAAAGGGAAGAGGTAATAAAGCAGGTGTTGCATCTTCTTTGGTTCTGGGAGACAGAGGTGTCCCATGTGGAAAACTGCATTGGAAAGAGAGGTCCTTTCAAATAAACTTTTGCAAACACCCAAGAGAAATTGCCAGTCTGAAAGAAAGAGCCACATGTACTGTACGCTCACCAGCAGGTCGGAGAGACAACTGCTCAATCCCCTGACACTAGATGGGGAGTAGAACTCCCTTCACAACTCTGCCCTCTGTGTGAATGAGGCCCCTGTTTCCAAAGGCACAGTCACCATCAGGATGAAAGGGCATCTTTCCCTCAGTCCCACCTCTAAACAGACTTGGTGACACAGTGAGATGAGACAACACAATGCAGCAAACACGAGTGAATGAAGACGGCTCCTCTCATGGCCACTTCTCCCAAATATCTTCTGCAATTTGGTCAGAGGTGACTCCAGGACTGTTTCAGGTATTCCGCGTCACTGCAAAGCACCTCAAAACTGGGAAAAAATGGGCAATTGCATCCCACAGGTCACAGATCAGAGGGGAAGTGGGGGGAGGGGTCGGTGGTGTAATCGAATACCCACATTTTCCCTTGATTATGTTAAAGTTCATTCAGGTTTACTGGGTGGTGTCTGAAAGTTCATGCAAGAGCAAATTAATCAATGACAGATACCTCCGAGGGTTTTCCAACTCCACTGGTCCGGTAATGTGGCTGAATGAAGAGATGGTGCAGAAATCACCTGTCCTGCAGTCAATACAGCAATCAGTATAACATCCTTGAGGGAAAACCCTGAAATTAAAATTAAATTCAAATCAATAAAAACATCTCACGGGCAGTGGATGACAAATGATGCAACAACCATAATGTTCCATAATTTCCTGCCGAGAAGGGAATGTTCCAACCCCCGTCTAATCTCACCGATCTGTGACCCAGGCTGACACCAACTGACTCTACTCTGAGAATCATTAATCACAATGCATCGTTATACCCGTCAAGACTGGATTATTCAGATTCATTTATTTATCAGATGTACATCACAACATACAATGAAATGTATTGTTTGCATTAACAACCAACACAAGCTGAGGATGTGCTGAGGGCAGGGCAGCCTGCAAGTGTCACCACACACTCTGGTGCTACTTTCCACCTGATGTCAGGGGCTGCTACACAAATGCACATGTGGGCAGTTTGTTCTCATTGATCGGTGAAGTGCATTATCTGCCGATTGATCCATCCCAAGAGTAGGAAGAATGAGAAGAGCATACAAACTCAAGGAGTCGATTCTAAAAGGGTTACACCAACAAGACATTTGTAGAAAGGGTTAAGAAAGTAGTTTAACAAAGTGAGGACCTTTCCCTTCATGAATAGAGGCATAAAGAGGAAGAAGATCATAGTGAAACTTCCTAAAACCAGTCATGACTCGGAATGAAGGTGATTGGGGGAAGGACAGAAAAATATCTTGGGGATTTTTTTTATGCACAGTGGTGGACCGGATCTAGAATTCATTGTCAAGAATATTGAAGGGATATTCAACTGTAATTTCATATGAGAGCTGGATAATTATCTGAAAGAAAGAAATTACAGAGCTGTGGGGAGAGGACAGAACAATAGGATTCAGTTGTTTGCTCAGTGATAGAACCGATCCATTCTTAAAGGGCTGAATGGCTTTCTTCTCTGTGATAACTGTTCTGGGATTCCGTGAACCCAATTAATTCAGCTTTTGCCCTCTCTGCTGCAACACTGATTTGCATCGGCTGCATTCAATAGCCCACCAATATGGTCTAAATGTTAACTGCAAAATGTCATTGATAAATGAAGCTCACCTCGCAACATTAAGGTGTAGTTTGTCTGGATGGAGCTGACAGGATTGGTTGTGATGCAGGTGTACACTCCACAGTCTTCAGATGAAGCGCTTGGGATAACAAGTGTTCTGTTTTCATCTGTTAGTTGGTGATGCTGGGAGATTTCCCCTCCATTCCTTTGCCACTGATACACTTTCGAATCTCCAAAGACATCACAGGTGAGTTCGACCGTGAAACCCAGTGATTCGATGTTGGTAAATATGGAAGCTTCTGACAGCTCATCTAAAGGAGAGAATATGAAACCATGATACTCCTATCTTGATGTAGAATGTAATCTTACCATGTGACATTGCATCAGATATGTACAAAGGAATGAAAGCACAGTCGGTTCTACACACCAAATACATACAAACACAAAAGCCATTTAACCCCGCAACTCTGCTCTGTCATTGCACAAGATCACAGCTAACCTGATGGTAGATATTCCCGTCTCCCACGATAACAGTTCACCTCTCTGCTTATCCAGGATCTATCTACCTCTGCCTGAAAAATATTCAAAGATTCCAAATGATCTTCTTCCGAGCTGTGGAAGCAAAAACTCAAAACTGTTTCATCTCTGCTTTAGATGTTCATTTGCAAGTTCATAGACGTGCCAGTCAGAGCAGGAATAGGATGATGGTACAGATGAATGAGTGGCTCAGGAAGTGACGTTTGAACCTTTTCCCCGTTCAGATAACAGTCCGCACTGTTGTTCCTATTAACAAAATGCATTATCATACATTTCCCAACACTATTCCATCTGCCACTTTTGTGCCCACTCTTCCAATTTGTCAAAGTCCTGCTGCAATCACATTGCTTCTTCAGCACTACCAACCCCTCCAACTATCTTCGTATCATCTGCAAACTTTGTCACAAAGCCATCAATTCCATTATCTAAATCACTGACAAACAATATGAAAAGTAGCTGTCCCAATACCAACCCCCCCCCCCCAGGAAAACCACTCATCACCGGCAGCCAACCAGAAAAGGCTCCTTTTTCCCCACTCACTGCCCCCTGGCTGCCAGCCATTCTGCTATCCATTGCCGAATCTTTCTGAACAGCCTCACACGTGGAAATGCTTTACTGACTTTTGTCATGAGGAACAGACATTGAAATCAATGAAACGGGCCCTGCCGTGGAAACCATCAGACACGACACCTCAGGAGGAAGGGGAAGGTGTACATTTAATAGGCTGTGGAATCACCCCTCCCTCACACTCCATTAGTGCATTTTGACCCATCTACACAGGGAACATCGATACCCTGACATCTCAGCCTTTTCAATAAGATTCTGGTCTTGTTATTTCAGAGAACATCCTCAGGTTTGTTGCCTTTTTGTCAGCCAGGCTCGAAATATTTCTCACAGATCACCAGGGGCTGAATGTTTATGTCAGAAGCAGGGTTTAAACAACAAGATTAATGTGATCATTGTGAGCATTGTATGGATTTCAAAAACATAAACAGAGACACCAATCTTAATTCTTTTTATATTCTCCATCTTCCTTCCTGGTCAATTTCCCAAAATTCTAGTCCTTATCTCAGTACCTGGAATTACCAAACAGAATGGAAAAGTTTATTACAATACATTGCTGACTTCACAGTGCAGAGAATGGCTTTATCCCAGATAAATACGCCAATAAAAATTTGGTGGGGTGGAATTTGGCAGCTCTAGGAGCTTTCTCTATCTTTTAAAATTAACATTAATCTTGTCTTCCCTGTTTTTAAAACTGTTAATGGTTTGTGACCAGATTACATCACAGAATCACTTTCCTTTCATAATCCTGCTCAGGCTCTCAGGTTTTCTGCCACCGGTCTCTTAAATTTAAAAAAAAAATCTCCCTCAGAAGAAAATAGACAGGGCAGCTGTTTTGAACGGCGCTCCTCAACTGTTGAATTCAATACTAAAACCATAGGGGATGCAGACTCAGTTGACACCTTTAAATGAGAGCTTAAAATCTATTTATTTAATCTTGCTTTCAATGAGCATCGTTTTGTCTTTTATTTACATTTATTTTTATTTTATTTTATTTTTCATATTTGTACTTTTATCCCATTGCAAATAACTTTGAACTACATCTGTGTGAAAAGTGCTCGATAAATAAATTTCATCTTCTTTCATTTATCATTGTCATTGAAGTTTCTTTCACCATCATGTTATGTCCTTGTCTCCATTTCCCACACTAATCTAATGCATTTTGTACCTCCCTCCCGTCCTATCCCTTCTCTTGCTACATTTTCCATTTCTCCACCTTTTCCATCCATCCACACTTTCACTTCACAACCATTTCCTTCTGTTCTCTCCAACAGAAAACCCAAGCCTCAGGTTTGACAAACAGTTCTTCTCTCATCCCACCAGTGCAGCAATGATTGTTGGATCAAATCCCGAACGGGCTCCTCCCTGGGATGACAGGTACTCACAGAGATCGGGGTTGAATGACGGCTGCATTCAATATCTGATACCTCAGTGTTTATTCTATCAGGTGAGTCACCCAACTTAGCCTCTACTTACCGACAAAGCGTAGTTGTATTATTCTCAGCTCTTGTCCATCCACAATGAAGGTGTAATCTCCTTGGTCACCATGTTCTGCTCCATTCACAGTCAGAGCACCATTAGAAGTATTAAAGTGCAGACGAAACTTGAACTGCTCACTCAGTTCCACTAAGCTGTGACCTGGGACATGACGCAAAATGCTCCTGCCGATGAAGTTCCAAACTATTTCACTCTTGCTGGAATCAACTTTGAGATCAGGATCCAGTAAAACTGATGAGCCAAGGAGACCAAACTCTTCTTTAACTTTATCTGTTAATAAAAATAATTGCACTCATTTAAAATGTGGTGGCTGTGAAACACTTAAACAGAGAACTTTGTGAATCTACAGCAAATAAGAACATACTACTGAATAGATATTGTGCCACTCTTTACTGGTGTTACAGGAACTTGTCTTTCAGACAAGAATGTTGTGGAAATTCTTTCTGGGCCAGCCTCCCACCTCAAACCCCTCATCAACTTTGGCTGATTCAAGACTCTCACACTGTACCTGTTCAAGCCAGATCCCAGTGCTTCTGATCTACACTGGCTCCAAAACTGGTAATTCACTGGCTTCAGATTTCTCTATTCTCCATCTCACAGAAAGTTGAATTGCCTCACCTTCAGATTTCTCTGGGGTCCATTCATCCCCTTTTCAGGAACATCCCCCAGTTTCAACACCTTGGCAACACAGGGGACAGGCAGAACCTCAGCACGTAGTGGTACCTGGTGCCCATGTATTTAGGTTCCACACACAGCCTGATGCAGACACACATGAAGCTGGTCATCAGGGTGAGGGACACATTGGGTAAATTGTTGCGCCCGTTATACAGGGATTTGTGCGTTGTGATCTGTGCCTCACCTACTCCATCTCGGACCCCCAGATGAACCTGAAAACAGCTCGGGTGATTCTCAAGCTGGAGGAGCGGGGCATGGGCAACACTTGCACCAAGTACAGCAGCCTGAGAGAACCTCACACTTGTTGACCAGGTTCTTCCCAGATATCGATAGGGAGCGTCCTCCCCACAGTCCCAGTTTCAGTTTTATCTTCTCAGTCCAGTCCGGGCAATTAATCAAAGTTCAAAATACAAAGTAAATTTATTATCAAAGTACATGTATGTAACCATATACAACAATAAGATTTATTCTCTTGCGGGCATTCACAGTAACTACAAGAAACACAAATGACCCCCCCCCATCCAATGTGCAAAAGACAACAAACTGTGCAAATACAAATAAAATAATAGTAATAATAAATAAGCAATAAATATCAAGAACACAGTCTTTGAAAGCCAGTCCATTGGTAATGGGAGCATTTCAGTGATGGGGCAAGTGAAGTTGAGTGAAGTTATCCCCTTTGGATCAAGAGCTTGACGATGGTTGAGGGGTAATAACAGTTCCTGAACCTGGTGGTGTGAGTCCTGAGGCTCCTGTAATTCTTCCTGATGAGAGCAGTGAGAAGAGGGCACAACCTGGGTGGTGGGAGTCCCTGATGACGAATGCTACTTTGCTGCTACATTAGTCAGTGTAGATGTGCTCAGTGGTTGGGAGGGCTTTCCTTGATGATGGACTGGACCATATCCGATACTTTTTGGAGGATTTACCATTCAAAGGCATTGGTGTTTCCAGACCAGGCTGTGACACAACCAGTCAATACACCCTCCACCACACATCTATAGAGGTTTGTCAGAGTTTTAGATGTCATGCTGAATCTTTGCAAACTCCACACTTCCAGTCCCACGTAGCCGAGTACAACTCAGTCAGTGAACCATCACCATCCTTCTGAAGGGGAGCTGAAGACATTGTGCAGCTTGTCTATTTTAACTGTTTCCATCAGGAATCTGGAGGTGCTGTCCAGCCTGTTGTCGGCACTACCAGCTGCATCGATGATGTCACCAACCAGAATGACCAGCTGTGACATCACCGGCAGTGGTGGGAGCGGCTCGAGGATGGCCAGCCGCTCGCTCCGCACGGGTGAGGTGTATGTGTTCATTAACCAGAGCAGAGTGTTTCAGTACATTATGTATGCCACAAGGAGCCACACCCCAACCACCTCTCTGACTTGGGTGATTGAGAAGTTGTCACCCTGTAACAGAATTCCCAGGATGGAAGGATGACAATCGTTGCCCCCAACCACACAGATGGACCATGGGGCCACCATCACAACCAACTCTGGTAGTTGCAGAGTGTGTTAGTCCACACTCCTGTAAAAAACTCACATCAGCCTTGACCTTGGCCAGTTATTGTAAGGTGTTGACACATCACACTGTTCTCTTTACACTGATCACATTCAAAGATGCCAATTTTGCGTCTATGATTAGTTCTTGAATTATATTTCTTGTCCAGGTCACTCGGCCTCAGCCAACACGAACATCCCTCTCTTTTGAGGCTGTGCCCTCTGCTCCTCGATTCGCCCACGAAAGCAAACATCCTCATCACATCCACTCTATCTTGGCCTTTCAACTTTCAAATGGTTTCAATGAGATCGCCTTCATTCTTCTAAATTCCTCTGAGTTCAGTCCCAGAAACTTCAATCACTACTCATATGATAACTCTTTCATTCCAGCAATCATCTCTGTGAACCTCCTCTGAACCCTCTCCAATGTCAGCACATCCTTTCTTAAATAAGGGGCCCAAAACTAATCACAATACTCCGAGTGAGGCCTCACCAGTAATTTATACAGCATCAGCATTACATCCTTGTGTTTATGTTCCAGTCCTCTTGAAATGAATGTGAACATCTCATTCACTTTCCTCACCACCAATTCAACCTACAAATTAACCTTTCAGGAACCCTCGAGGACTCCCAAATCCCTCTGCACTTCAGATTTTTGATTTTTTCCCCCATTTAGAACATAATCTATGTTTTTAATCCTTCTACCAAAGCACATGACCATACAAATCCTGACACTGTATTCCATCTGACACCTCTCCAAATCTGTCAAAGTCCTTCCGCAGACTCTCTGCTTCCTCAACACGACCGGCCCCTCCACCTTCAACTGACAGTTTCAGGCGACTGAAACTAATCATTGAATCAGAATCAGAATCAGGTTTAATATCACTGACAAAGGTCATGAAATTTGTTCTTTTACAGCAGCAGTACATTGTAACACATAATAATAAAAAGCAATGATAATAATGAAATGATAATAATAAATGACAATAATAATAAGCAAAAAATGTGATTTGTATTACGGTCCATTTTTAACCCATATGCTACAAGTGTTTAGAGCAGCAGAAAAATTCCTAAAATTTAAAAGTGTATGGTACAAATCATCTCCATTATGGAACAATAATCATTGTCTATCTGGGGGGAAACCATTCACTAACAGAACTTGGGAGGATAAAGGTATTGCTACTCTTCAAGATATTAATGGGGCAAATACTATCCTTAGCTTTCAAGAACTGGAATCTCGATATAATTTTGATAAACAATCTCTTTTCTTCTACTATAGAGTAAGATCAGCTTGTAAAGCCTACGGCGTACCCTGGGGGTCAGATTTAAAGGACCATCCCATTTTAAGTTGGACACAGGGTGCTCCAGGGCAGATAGTGTCATATATCTATGATAAATTAAACTCCCGGAATTATATGCCCACGTCAGGATTGAAAGCCTGGGATAGGGACATATCTGAATTGGGACAAGACTTCGACTGGGATGCGTTTTGGGATAATGCTGCCGGTGCTTCGAAAAACCCAAATCATCGGTATATACACTTGAAATTTTGTCATAGAGCATATTTAACACCGAGAATTAGACATCAAATGGGACTGGTTCCTGACCCATGTTGCTCATTTTGCCCCCACAAAACCATTAGCTCTTTTATACATGTTGTATGGGAATGTCCTGGAGTTTTTGGTTTATGGGGAAAGGTTATCAGTACTCTTACAGAACTAACGGGGGTACAATTACCAATGGACCCCACTGTATATCTTCTAAATGATGACTCCCACCTTTCCCTTACGGAAAAACACGCAAAATCAGGCTGGCAGGCCTGACTGCAGCTAAGAAGATTGTAGTCCAGCGTTGGAAACCTCCCCATGATATTTCATATACTCACTGGCTTCAGAGCTTTTTGGACATTTTGTATCTGGAATTATCATCAGGAAGAGTAAATGATGCACGACCAAACACAATCTTAATGTGGACAAATTTGATATCTAACTTAAACGTTCTTTTGTTAAAATAGGAATGCTTTGTCTGTGTATGCACTACTATTCAGTTGGTGGGTGGAGGGGAGGGGTAGAGGGGCAATGGTGAAGAAGGTTGGGGGGGTGGCTGGGTTAAACAGGCAAAATGTAATTGGCAATTGGTTGTATTGAATGTAATTTGTTGATGTTTCAATTAAAAATTAGTTAAAAAAGCAATAAATTACAATAAGTGTATATTAAAAAATAAATTAAATAAATAGTGCAAAAAGAGAGCAAAAAAAGTGAGGTATATTTCATGTGTTCATTGTTCATTGAGAAATGTAATGGCAGATGGGAAGAAACAGTTCCTGAAATGCTGAGTGTGTGTCTTCAGCCTCCTGTACCTCCTCCTTGATGGTAACATTGAGAAGAGGGCATGTCCTAGATGATGGGACTCCTTAATGATGGATACCATCTTTTTGAAGCATCACCTTTTGAAGGTGTCCTTGATACTAGGTTAGTGCCCATGATGGAGCTGCTGAGTTTCCAACTTTCTGCTGCTTTTTCTGATCCTGTGTTCTCCACGTACATTTGTAGAAACTTGCATGAGTCTTTGATGACATACCAAGACTCCGTAAACTCGTAATGAAACATAACCGATGTTGTGCCTTCTTTGTCATTGCTTCAATATGTTCGGCCCAGGACAGATCTTCAGTGGTGTTGACATCGAGGATCTTGAAACTGCTCACCTTTTCCATGGCTGATCTATTGATGAGGACTGGGGAGTATTCTCTATTCTTTGCCTTCCTGAAGTCCACAATCAATTCCTTGGCCTTACATTGAGTGTAAGGTCGTTGTTGTCACACCACTCAACCAGCTGATCTACCTCACTCTTGTACACCTCCTTGTCACCAACAGTGGCTAAGCATTCATCTCAGACATGGTCCAGTGTTGATTGTCAGCAAGGTGGAGATGTTATTTCTGATCCGCCCTGACTGGTCTCCCAGTGAGGAAGTCAAGAAGGGAGGGACAGAGGACCAGGTTTTGGAGCTTCTGGGACATTCTGATTCGGCCCCAGGGGAAGACAATACATGAATGTTCATGTTGATTGGTGGTCATTTAAATCCTCGAGGTGTGATCAGGGAAGTCGTTAAGTGGCCATTGTCTGCATTAGCACAATGTCAAAGTGTATCCCTGTCACAATGGGACAGGTCTGTTTTGTCAGAATCTGAATCAGGTTTATTATCACCGGCATGTGACGTAAAATTTGTTAACTTAGCACAGCAGTTTAATGCAATAGATAGTTAATATTCTGGCCGGTTCTGTATTCAGAGAGCCATCCTTCAGCACTTTCACAAGAGAGATGTATTTTGGGTGTTTGGAGTTTGTGCTCTGAAGCTTTCAAAAGGATTCTACTGGCTGGGATGTACAACTATGGTAAATATGTAATTCAAAAAAATTCAAAATGTTAGAGGTCGGTAGGAAATCATAGCTATTGAAATTGTGGTGACTCATTTATCACTTTATTTATGTTTAAAAAAATGTAAGACTGTGTGTGATGAGAGGAGAATCAGATTCTCTGCAGAAATTCTGCTGTTTTTATATCACCAGCTTCAATGTCTCTCCGATGACTCAGTTGATGAGTCACAGCAGAGGTTATCCTGCTTAGACCTTGATGGAAATAAAAATCAGAGATTATAGTTTCTACGGCAGATTCTGCCATTAATAAATCACACACTGCATCACAAATATCTGAAACTTCTTACCAATGACAAGCAAATTCATTATTTTCAACTCTTCCCCATCAACAGTGAAGGTGTAATCTCCTTGGTCACGGGCATTTAATCTGTTTATCGTCAATGCACCACTCAAAGCGTTGAATTGTAAACGGTCCTTGAACTGTTCACCTGGTTCCGATGTGGCGACACCAGGGACGTGATCCAAAATAACATCATGGCTTTTGTTGCTGGCTTTGAAAGTCCAAAGGATATCATTCTTGCTGGAATCAACGGTGATTTCAGGATCCAGTAAAACTGATGAACCAAGGACACCAACCATTTCTTCCCTTTCAGCTGATTAGAATAGAAAGAAAATATAATCATTTAAACTGTAGAGCAGGTGAAAGTGAGACAACTACAGCACAGGAGTAATATTACATGAACAGATGTTATTGGACATTTTACTGCAGTTTCAGGACCAAGCTGTGTAGGACGACTTGATCTGTATCCTTGGTCACCTGGACAATACTAATACTTACGTCAGGATGTTGCTTATTGGCCTCAGCTCAGTGTTTAATACAATCATTCCCACGGTTCTGACTGGAAACATTACAACCTTGCTTTTTTATATTCTAGTCCTCTCAAAATGAATGCTCACATCACATTTGCCTTCCTCACCACAGACTCAACCTGCAAATTAAACTTCAGGGAATCCTGCACAAGGTCTTTCAAATCCCTGTGTGTCTCAGAATTTTGTATTTTCTCTCCAATTAGAAAATCGTCAACCCTTTCATTTCTTCCACCGAGGTGCATGACCATACACTTCCTGACACCACATTCCATCTGCCATTTCTTTCCCCATTTTTCTAACCTGTCCAAGTCCTTCTGTAGCCTCCTTATTTCCTCAAAACTACCTGCACTCCACATCTACACTCACCACTGTCCGCGTCACTCACTGCGGAGTCCAGCAATTGAGGGAAGTACAGTTTCCATAACTAGGCAGTGATGCAGCCAGTCAGGATGCTTTCAATTGTGCTCCTGTAGAAAGTCCTTAGGTTTTGGGGATCCATAAAAAACGTAATCGTGTATTGAAGGAAAATGAGGAGGAATTTCTTCAGCCAAAGGATGGTGAATCCGAGGAATTCTTTGCCACAGGACGCAGAAGAAAACAAAGATGGTAGTTTGCCTCCCAGGTGCCAGGGTCCGGGATGTTTCTGATCACATCCACAATATCCTGAAGTGGGATGGTGAACAGTCAGAAGTCGTGGTACATATTGGGACCAATGACATAGGGAGGAAAAGGGAGGAGGTCCTGAAAACAGACTACAGGGAGTTAAGAAAGAAGCTGAGAAGCAGGACCACAAGGGTGGTAATCTCAGGATTACTGCCTGTGCCACATGACAGTGAGTATAGGAATAGAATGAGTTTGAGGGTAAATGCGTGGCTGAGAGATTGGAGCACGGTACGGGGATTCAGATTTCTGGATCAGTGGGACCTCTTTTGGGGCAGGCATGACCTTTACAAAAAGGACAGGTTGCACTTGAATCTGAAGGGGACCAATATCCTGGATGGGAAGTTTTTGAAGGCTATTGGGGAGAGTTTAAACTGGAATTGCTGGGGTGGTGGGAACTGAACTGAAGAGACAGAGGAAGTGGCTCAGAAATTGAGAAAGCTTGTAGGCAGTGTGAGAGGGAGGATAGGCAAGTGATAGAGAAGGGATGCGCTCAGACTGATGGTTTGAAATGTGTCTATTTTAATGCAAAGAGTATAATGAACAAAGCGGCTGAGTTTAGAGCGTGGATCATTACTATAATGTTGTGGCCATTACAGAGACTTGAATGGCTCAGGGGCAGGAATGGCTACTTAGAATGCTAGGCTTTCGATGTTTCAGAAAGAACAGAGAGAGAGGCTACAGAGGTGTGGACGTGGCACAATTGATCAAAGATAGTGTTACGGCTGCAGAACAGGAGGAAGTCACGGGTGAAATTTAGAATCAGGAAGGGGTCAATAAATCTACAGGGTGTTTTTTACAGACCACCCAATAGTAACAGGGACATCGAAGAGCTGATAGGGAGACAGATTCTGGAACAATCCAGTAATAACAGTTTTGAATGTTAAAAGGCCGCCTGACAGATTAGATATGGGAAAGTGATTTCCCATGGTAGGGGAGTCTAGGACAAGAGGTCACAACTTCAGAATTGAAAGACGTCTATTTAGAACAGAGATGTTCTAGTCAGACGATGGTAAATCTGTGGAATTTGTTGCCACGAGTGGCTGTAGAGGTCAAGTCATTGGGTGCATTTAAGGCAGAGATAGATAGGTTCTTAATTAGCCAGGGCATCAAGGGGTATGGGGAGAAGGCAGTAGAGTGGGGATGACTGGAAGAATTGGTTCAGCCAATGAATGAATGGCAGAACAGACTCGATGGGATGAATGGCCTACTTCTGCTCCTATATCTTATGGTCTTATGGTCTAACAGGGTTGTTGTGATGGGATATTTTAATTTCCCAGATATTGATTGGAATCTCCCTAGAGCAAGGAGTTTAGATGGGGTGGAGTTTGTTAGCTGTGTTCAGGAAAATTTCCTGACACAGTATGTACATCAGCCTACAAGAGGAGAGGCTGTACATGATCTGGTATTGGGAAATGAACCTGGTCAGGTGTCAGGTCTCTCAGTGGGAGAGCATTTTGGAAATAGTGATCACAAATCTCTCTCCTTTACCATAGTGTTGGACAAGGATAGGAACAGACAAGTTAGGAAAGCATTTAATTGGAGTAAGGGGAAATATGAAGCTACCAGGCAGGAACTTGGAAGCATAAATTGGGAACAGATGTTCTCAGACAAATATACGGTAGAAATGTGGCAAATGTTCAGGGGATATTTGTGTGGCGTTCTGCATAGGTACATTCCAATGAGACAGGGAAAGGATGGTAGGGTACAGAAACCATGGTGTACAAAGGCTGTGAAAATCTTGTCAAGAAGAAAACCTTATGAAAAGTTCAAAAAACTAGGTAATGATAGAGATCTAGAAAATTATAAGACGAGCAGGAAGGAGCTTAAGAACAAAATTAGGAGAGCTGGAAGGGGCCATGAGAAAGCTTTGGTAAGCAGGATTAAGGAAAACACCAAGATATTCTACAGGTATGTGAAGAGCAAGAGGATAAGACATGAGAGAATAGGACCAATCAAGTGTAACAGTGAAAAAGTGTGCATGGAACCGGAGGAGGTAGTGGAGGTACTTAATGAATACCTTGCTTCAGTATTCACTACGGAAAAGGACTTTGGTATTGTAGGGATGATTTTCAGTGGACTGAAAATTTTGAGCATATAGATATTAAGAAAGAGGATGTGCTGAGCTTTTGGAAAGCATCAAGTTAATTAAGTCACAGGCACCGGACAAGATATACGACAGGCTACTGTGGGAGGTGAGGGAGGCGATTGCTGAGCCTCTGGCAACGATCTCTGCATCATCAATGAGGATGGGAGAGGTTCCGGAGGATTGGAGGGTTGCAGATGTTATTCTCTTATTCAAGTAAGGAAGTAGAGATAGCCCAGGAAATTATAGACCAATGGGTCTTACCTCAGTGGTTGGTAAGTTGATGGAGAAGATCCTGAGAGGCAAGATTTATGAACATTTGGAGAGGCATAACATGATTTGGAATAGTTAGCATTGCTTTGTCAAAGGCAGGTCATGCCTTACGAGCCTGACTGAATTTTTTGAGGATGTGACTAAACACATTGATGAGGGTAGAGCAGTAGATGTAGTGTATATGGATTTCAGCAAGGCATTTGATAAGTTAACCCATGCAAGGCTTGTTGAGAAAGTAAGGAGGCATGGGATGCAAGCAGACCTCACTTTGTGGATCCAGAATTGGCCTGCACACAGAAGGTAAAGAGTGGCTGTAGATGGGTCATATTTTGCATGGGGGTCAGTGACCAGTGGTGTGCCTCAGGGATCTGTTCTGGGACCCCTTCTCTTTGTGGTTTTTATAAATGACCTGGATGAGGAAGTGGAGGGATGGGTTAGTAAATTTGCTGATGACCCCAAGGTTGAGGTGTTGTGGAGATTGTGGAAGACTGGAGAGGATACAGTGGTACATCGATAGGATGCAAAACTGGGCTGAGAAGTGGCAGATGGAGTTCAACCCAGATAAGTGTGAAGTGGTTCCTTTTGGTAGGTCAAATATGATGGCAGAATATAGTATTAATGGTGAGACTCTTGGCAGTGTGGAGGATCAGAGGGATCTTGGGGACTGAGTCTAAAGGATACTCAAAGCTACTGCGCTGGTTGACTCTGTGTTTAAGAAGGCATATGGTGCACTGGCCTCCATCAACAGTGGGATTGAGTTCAAGAGTCTAGTGGAAATGTTACAGCTACACAGGACCCTTGTCAAACCCCACTTGGAGTACTGTGCTCAGTTATGGTCAGCTCACTACAGGAAGGATGTGGAAACTATAGAAAGGGTGCAGAGGAGATTTACAAGGATTGTGTGGATAGTCAGAGTCTTTTTCCTGGGGCTGAAATGGCTAACACAAGAGGGCACAGTTTTAATATGTTTGGAGGTGAGTACAGAGGAGATGTCAGCGGTACGTTTTTTGATGCAGAGAGTGGAGAGTGCATGGAATGGGCTGCCGGTGATGGTGTTGGAGGCGGATACAATAGGGTCTTTTAAGAGACTCCTGTATAGGTGCATGGGGCTTAGAAAATTGGAGGGCTATGGGTAACTCTGGGTAATTTCTAAAGCAAGGACATGCTCAGCACAGCATTGTGGGCCGAAGGGCCTGTATGATGCTGTAGATTTTCTACGTTTCTATGCTTCTAGGAAGCTGTGAAGGGCAAGTATTTATGTACGGTATACTTGAGGAAGAGGTTGATAGAGTCTTGATTGATCAGAGTATGAAGGGATATGGGGAGAGGGCAGAGATTGGGGCTGAGAGGAAAATTGGATCAGCCATGATGAAATGGTGGAGCAGACTTGATGGGCCAAATTCTGCTCCTATATCTTATGGGAATGACCACAACTGGACACAATACTCCAAATTATGACCACCAATGGTTTATACAATTTCAATATAGAATCTCAATTCCTGTGCTCAAAATGTGCCAAAAGCTTTCTTTACGACCATATCTACATGTCATGCCACATTCACGGAATTATGCATCTGCATTCCCAGATCTCTCTGTTCTACAAACACTCCTCTGTGCCCGACCCCTCATCTTGCAAGCCCTAGCCTGGATGATCCTGCTAATTGCAACACATCACACTTGTCTACACTAAACTCCATCTGCCATTTTGAGTCCATTTTTCCAGCTGATCCAGATCCTGCTGCAAGCTTTGAAAGTCTTCCTCACTATCCACCAGACCCTCAATCTTAGTGTTATCCACAAATCTGCTGATCCAGAATACGACATTATCATCCAGATCATTGATATGGATGACAAACAACTAATGGACCCAGCAGTGATCCCTGTGGCACACCATTAGTCAAGGCTCTCTAGTCAGAGAGGTAACTGTCTACTTCCACTCTTTGGCTTCTCTCTTCTCCTGTGAAGCCAATGTCCAATCCAAATTACTACCCCATTTTGAATGCCAGGCAACTGAACCTTCTTGAGCAGCCTCCCATGTGGGACCATTTCAAAGGCCTTGCTAAAGTCTATGTAAACAACATCCACGCCTTGTCTTCAACGTTCCTGGTGCAACAACAGCCACGTGACTCAGCGGTGAGAAGCCACCTTTCATAAACAATATACATCTGGAGTTGGTATGATTTCAAGTTCAAACCAAACAGGAACGTCATGATGTTCTCATTAAAGAAACCTCAATTTGAGCGAATACTTTGTAAATTCTGCCCAAACCCAATTATCAATTGGAAAGAAATAACAGATTGTACACCGCATAAAATTATAAAGAACGTATATTTACCAATTTCAGTTTCATCAAATAGTTATTAAAGAAAAGAAAGAAGTTAAAAAAGGGCTTATTACAGTTAAACCTGTCTAAATATTGGAGTTCATCTTTTCCAAAGCTGGGTATGACCGTTACTCACGGTGCTGAACCCCCGGTCTCCCTGAAAGCACCCACCACAGTCCTAACTTCCCTTGAAGGCCATCTTCAGCAAGCTGGCTTTCTCTCATGAGTATTGGCACTCATCCTTGGAGATATCCACCCGCACAAAGCACCTCTTGCAATGGGGACTCTCCTTCCCATGGCATTCTGTGCAGGACACAGGTAAATAAACTATATAAACCTATAACCATATAACAATTTCAGCACAGAATCAGGCCATCTCGGCCCTTCTAGTCCGTGCCGAACGCTTACTCTCACCTAGTCCCACTGGCCCGCATTCAGATCATAATCCTCCATTCCTTTCCTGTCCATATACCTATCCAATTTTACTTTAAATGACAATACCGAACCTGCCACTACCACTTCTACTGGAAGCTCGTTCCACACAGCTACGACTCTCTGAGTAAAGAAATTTCCACTCGTGTTACCCTTAAACTTTTGCCCCCAAACTCTCAACTCATGTCCTCTTGTTTGAATCTCCCTTACTCTCAATGGAAAAAGCCTATCCACATCAACTCTAGCCATCCCCCTCATAATTTTAAATACCTCTATCAAGTACCCCCCTCAACCTTCTACGCTTCAAAGAATAAAGACCTAACTTGTTCAACCTTTCCCTGTAACTTAGATGCTGAAACCCAGGTAACATTCTAGTAAATCTTCTCTGTACTCTGTCTATTTTATTGACATCTTTCCTATAATTTGGTGACCAGAACTGTACACAATTCTCCAAATTTGGCCTTACCAATGCCTTGTAGAATTTTAACATTACATCTCAACTCCTATACTCAATGCTCTTATTTAAAAAGGCCAGCAAACCAAAAGCTTTCTTCACTACCCTATCCACATGAGATTCCACCTTCAGGGAACTATGCACCATTATTTCTAGATCACTCTGTTCTACTGCATTCTTCAATGCCCTACCATTTACTATGTATGTCCTATTTCGATTATTCCTACCAAAATGTAGCACCTCACACTTATCAGCATTAAAGTCCGTCTGCCATCATTCAGCCCACACATCTAACTGGCCTAAATCTCTCTGCAAACTTTGAAAACCTACTTCATTATCCACAACGCTACCTACCTTAGTGTCATCTGCATAATTACTAATCAAATTTACCACCCCATCATCCAGATCATTAATGTATATGACAAATAACATTGGACTCAGTACAGATCCCTGAGGCACACCACTAGTCACCAGCCTCCAACCTGACAAACAGTTATCCTCCACTACTCTCTGGCACCTCCCATCCAGCCACTGTTGAATCCATTTTACTACTTCAATATTAATACCTAACAATTGAACCTTCCTAACTAACCTTCCGTGCGGTACCTTATCAAAGGCCTTACTGAAGTCCATATAGACAACATCCACTGGTTTACCCTCATCAACTTTCCTCATAACCACTTCAAAAAATTCAATAAGTTTTGTCAAACATGACCTTCCATGCACAAATCCATGCTGACTGTTCCTAATCAGACCATGTCTATCCATATAATTATATATACCTACTCTAAGAATACTTTCCATTAATTTACCCACCACTGACGTCAAACTGACAGGCCTATAATTGCAAGGTTTACTCTTGGAACCCTTTTTAAACAATGGAACCACATGAGCAATACGCCAATCCTCTGGCACCATCCCCATTTCCTATGACATTTGAAAATATTTCTGTCAGAGCCCCTGCTATTTCTACACTAACTTCCCTCAAGGTCCTTGGGAATATCCTGTCAGGACCTAGAGATTTGTCCACTTTTATATTCCTTAAAAGTACCAGTACTTCCTCCTCTTTAATCATCATAATTTCCATAACTTCCCTACTTGTTTCCCTTACCTTACACAATTCGAAATCCTTCTCCTTAGTGAATACCGAAGAAATTGGTCAAAATCTCCCCCATCTCTTTCGGCTGCACACATAGCTGTCCACTCTGATTCTCTAAGGGACCAATTTTATCCCTCACTATACTTTTGCTATTAATATAACTGTAGAAACCCTTCTGATTTATTTTCCCCTTACTTGCCAAAGCAACCTCGTATCTTCTTTTAGCTTTTCAAATTTCTAATTTCTTTCCCAAGATTCTTCTTACATTCTTTAGATTCTTTATATTGTTCTCTTCCATTTCTTATACTGCTCAATCTCATTTGTTCCTACCTGCCTATACTGTTATGCATCTCCTTCTACTTAACCAAGGCATCAATATCCCTCAAAAATCAAGATTACAAAATCTATTATCCTTGTCTTAAATTCTGACGGGAATATACAAATTCTGTATTCTCAAAATTTTGCTTTTGAAGGCCTCCCACTTCCCAAGTATACCTTTCCCAGAAAACAACCTGTCCCAATCCACATTTGCCATATCCTTTCCGATACCATCAAATTTAGCCTTTCTGCAATTTAACATCTTAACCTGACCACATCATCCTTTTCCATAATTACCATAAAACTAATGGCATTATGATCATATACTTTTGTCACCTGCCCTGTCTCATTCCCTAATAGGAGATGTAGTAGCACATTCTCTCCCGTTGAGATTTCTATGCACTGATTAAGGAAACTTCACTGAACACATTTGACAAACTCTTTCCCATCCACCTCTTTTACAGCATGGGAGCCCCTGTCAATATGTGGAAAGATAAAATTGACTATTATCACAACCTTGAGTTCTTTTTCCTACAGTCTGCAATCTCTGCAAATATGCTCCTCCAAATCCCGTGGACTGCTGATGATCGATGACATTATCCCATTAACTTGGCCACACCTTTCTTATTCCTCAGTTCCACCCAAAAAGCCTCACGAGATGAGCTCTCCCATCTGTCCTGACTGAGCACGGCCATGTCATTTTTCCTTACTGGTAATGCCACCCCTCCTGCTCCATCATGTCTAAAACAACGGAACCCTAGAACATTGAGCTGCCAGTCCTCCCTCCTGCAAACAAATCTCAGTAATGGCTACAATGTCATATTCCACAGGCTGATCCATGCCCTAAGCTCACCCACCTCTCCTACAATACTCCTTACATTGAAATATACACAGCTCAGGACATTTGCCCCACTATGCTCAATCTTTCAATTACCTGACTTTGTACATGGGCTGAACAACACCTTTCTCTACAACCACTCCATGATCTGTTTGGGCACTCTGGTTCACATCCCCCTGCGACTCGAGTTTAAACTCCACCACCACTCAACCCCCTCCCCCTCCCCACCTGTGCAGCACTAGTAACCCTTCCCACTAGGATATTAGTCCCCCAGTTCGGGTACAAACCATACCTTCTGTACAAGTCTCACTTTCCACAAAGAAAGCACAATGATCAAAAAATCTGAAACCCTCCATCCTGCACCATCTCCTCAGCCATATGTTAAACTGTATGATCTTCCTATTTCTGGCCTCACTAGCACATGGTCTGGGTAGCAATCCTGAGATCACAGCCCTGGAGATCCTGCCCTTTAACTGGGCACCTAATTCCCTGAACTCACTTTGCTGGATCTCGTCACCCTCCTACCCATGTCATTGGTACTGACTTAGGCCACGACCTCTGGCTGCTCACCCACCCACTTAACAACACTGTGGACTTCATCTGAGATGTCCCTGATCCTGGAACCCAGGAGGCAACATATCATCTGGGAATCTCACTCTCAGCCACAGAAGCTCCTTTCTGTTACCCTCATCAATCTGAATCCCCTATCACTGCCGTTTGCCTTTTCTCCCTCTTCCCTTCTGAGGCACAGAGCCAGACTCAGTACCAGATACCCGACTGCTGTGGCTTTCCTCTGCTAGGTGATACCCCGCCTCAACAGTATCGAACACATCCTACCTGCTTTTGAGGGGAAAGGCCACAGGGGTACTCTGCACTGGCTGTCTCTCACCTTCTCCACCTGACAGTCACCCATTTACCCGTGTCCTGCACAGTGTGTGGAACTACCTGACTGTGTGTGCTGTCTATCAAATGATCTCAGCCTCCTGAATGATCCAGAGTTCATCCAGTTCCAGCTCCAACTCCTTCACACAGTCTATTAGAAGCTGCAGCTGGATGCACTTCTTGTAGGTTTTGTCGTCAGGGACACTGAAGGTCTCCCTGCCTTCCCACATCCTGCAAGAAGAGCATTCCACTGCCCTGTCTGGCACCCCCACTGCTCTAAATTTTCAAAAAGAAAGAATGAAAGAATAAATATCAAAGAAAAATCTACCTATGGACTAATCCTCCCCTAAGCCTCAGTGAGCCAAACCCTCAAATCCCACTCTAACACTGGCCCACTCACACAATGGCCACTCTGCTGAAACCTAACTTCCAATCAGATTTTCCCAATCTCCCTGCATAGTTAAATGCCCCATAATTATCAAAGTATTGCCCTTTTTAGATGCGTTTTCTATTTCCCTTTGTAATTTGCAGCCCCCATTCTGGCTACTGCTTGGAGGCCTGTATATAATTCCCATCAGGATCTTTTTACCCTTGTAGTTTCTTAACTCTACCCACAAGGTTTCTACATCTTCTGATGTCGATCTCTTTCCAAGGATTTAATTGAATATTTACCAATAGAGCCACCCCAACCCCTCTGCCTACCTGCCTATCTTTTCCATACAATGTGTACACTTGGATATTAAGCTCCCAACTCTAATCTTCTTTCAGCCACAACTCAGATGCCCACAACATCATACCTGCCAATCTCTAACTGAGCCACAGGATCAACTCCCTTATTCCATCTACTGTGCACATTGAAATATAACACCTTCATCAACCTTTTTGTTTCTGTCCCCCTGTTACAATTTAACTCTTCCCACTGATTGCAATTTTGCCCTATCGTTTGCCTGTCTGTCCTCACAGCCTCACTGCACACTGCAACTAGTTGTATACCAACTGCCCATCCTCAGCCCTATCACTGCGGTTCCCATCCCGCTGCCGAATTACTTTAAACCCTCCCCAGCAACTCTAGCAAACATGCCTGCAAGAATATTGGACCCTCAGGTTCAGGTGTAACCTGTCCTTTTGTACAGGTGGTTCCTTCCCCAGAAGAGATCCCAATGATCCAGAAATCTGAAACCCTGCCCCCTGCACCAATTCCTCAGCCAGATCATCCTATTCTTACCCTCACTGGCCCGTGGTACAGGTGATAATCCAGCGATTACTACCCTGATGGTCCAGCTTTTCAGCTTACTGTCTAACTCCCTAGATTCTCTCTTCAGGAGCTCCTCCCTTTTCCTACCTATGTCATTGTACCAATATGTGCCACATCTTACAGCTGTTCACCCTCCCCTTTAGAATGCCATGGACTCGATCCAAGACAACTCTAACCCTGGGATCTGGGAGGCAACAGACCATCCGCGTTTCTCTTTCACGTCCACAGATCTGCTTTCTGCTCCTCTAATCATGGAATCCCCTGTCATTACGGACTCCTCTTCTCCTCGTTCCCTTCGAAGCTGCAGAGCCAGACTCAGTGACAGAGACCCAGCCGCTGCTCAACAGTATCCAAAGTGTTATACTTATTATTGTGGGAAACGGCCACAGGGGTACTCTGCACTGGCTGCCTATTCCCTTTCCCTCTCCTGACAGTCACCCAGGTACCTGCATCCTGTACCTGAGGGGTGACTATCTCCCTGTATCTCCTGTCTGTCACCTCCTCATTTTCCCGTATGAGCTGAAGGTCATCCAGCTGCAGCTCCAGTTCTTTAACACAGTCTCTGAGGAGATGTAACTCGGTGCACTCCATGCAGATGTTGTTATCAGTGAGACCGCAGGTCTCCCAGAGTTCCCACATCTCTACAAGTAACACACACTAACTCCGGACCCATTCTCAGCACACTAGCTATGTACTAAATGAAAAAATATTACCAGAAACTTTCTTGCTTACTTACTTCAAACTTCCCTCATGGTTCTGCCTCCTTCTACTATACACAGTGCTTTCTCCTTACGCTCCTTCTTCACCTTTCCTGCCTATCCACTCCCTGCTTCCCCTCCCTCACCCCTTGACCTTTCCCCTTACTGGTTTTTCACCTGACACCTGCCACTCTTCTCCTTCCCACCCTCCCCCATCTTCTCTATAGGGCCCCTGCCCCCTCCCTCTTCAGTCCTGACGAAGGGTCTCGGCCCGAAACGTTGACTGTTCGTTTCCACGGATGCTGCCCAACCTGCTGAGTTCCTCCAGCGTGTTGTACGTGTTGCTTTGACCCCAGCGTCTGCAGAGTATTTTGTGATCACAGAGGAGAAGCAGTGAGAGAGGGTTTCACTGAACTCCCACTGAAAAGCAGATTTAACACCAGAGCAATTCATCACAATAACAATGCCGAATAATTTGTTACGTGACAAACAAAGTGAAAAGCAGAATCAGAGTCAGGTTTAATATCACTGGCGTTTGTCATGAAATTTTTGTTACACGGCAGCAGTACATTGCAATATATAATAATAAAATAACTACATGACAGTAACTATATACAGTCATTACAGTATATATAGTTAAATTAAATAAATAGTGCTAAAAGAGCAAAAATGTAGTGAGGTTGTGTTCATGGGATCAATGTCCATTCAGAAATCTGATGACAGAGGGGAAGAAGCTGTTCCTGAATCATTGAGTGTAAGCCTTCAGTTTCCTGTACCTTCTCCCTGATGGTAGCAATGAGAAGAGGACATGTCCTGGGTGATGCAGACAGTAAGGAGCAAGGCCATAGGTTAAGGGTGAAAGGTGAAATATTGAAGTGGAACCTGAAAGGGAACTTCTTCACTCAGTGGGTGGTGTGAGCATGGGACGAGCTGCCAGCAGAAGTGGTGGATGAGGGTTTGACTGGAACGTTTAAGACAGGTTTGGGTACGTACATGGATTGGAGGGGTATGGAGGGCTGTGTTCTAGGTGCAGGTCAATGGGACTGGACAGAATACCAGTTCAGCACAGACTAGATGTGCTGGAGATCCTGTTTCTGTGGTGTAGTGCTCAATGATTCTATGACTCCCCAGTTATTCTGAATCACTAACTGCCCATGTCACCGTCACTAATTCAGTGTGTTGTACTCGTGGTTTCTGATGGTTTGAGCTGCTGTCATAATCTCTGGTCTGCTGTCATCCTGAACAGGGGCCAGCAGGTGGCGCAATGGCATCAGCACCGGACTCCGGAGCGAAGGCTCCCGAGTTCGAATCCAAGTCAGGCCACCCCCTGATCACGCTTTCCATCCGTGCCGGTGAGCGTCGAGCTAGCCACTCGGCCTCAGGAAAAAAAAGGGTCGAGTCAGGAACGTTCATATTGTGACCTGGTTAATCCGAAAGGAGACCAATCCTGACACCACACGCCAGACAAGAACGGCTGACTGTCTGGTGCGACACGTTAATAAAAAATCCTCAACAGAAACACTGAACCCCGTTTTCCTCTCAACTTCCACCATGGATGATCCATAGAACATGGAAACAGTACAGTAATACTCGGCGGGAGTACAGAGTTTGCTCCGCGTATGTCTTCACAGAGACATGGCTCACTGATGGGATTTCGGACGCTGCCATCCAGCTAGACGGGCTCGCCTTGTTTCGTTCGGACAGAGATGCAGCTGTCTCCGGTAAGACTCGCGGTGGCGGTGTCTGTGTTTACATCCACACGGAATGGTGTAAGAACTCTGTGCTGGTTTCCAGACACTGCTCATCGCTAGTGGAGTTTGTGGCATTTATTTGCCACGGGAATTCACCTCTGTCCTTATATTGAGTGTCTACATTCCCCCCAGTGCTAATGCTAAGGAGGCACTCTGTGAACTGTACAGGGCTATTAGTGAACAGCAGAACGCACACCCTGATGGTCTGTTTATTGTTGCCGGTGATTTTAACCACGCAAACCTTAAGTCAGTGCTCCCCACATTCCATCAGTATGTGGACTTTGCAACGAGGGGGGAAGAACGCATTGGACCTGGTTTATACAAACATTCCCGACACGTACCGGGCAGAGCCCCGCCCCCACTTCGGATACTCAGACCACATCTCTGTTATGCTAATCCCAGCATACAGACCGCTCGTCAGGCACTCCAGACCAGTTCAGAAGCAGGTGAAAACCTGGCCAGCAGGAGCCATCTCTGCTCTTCAAGACTGCTTTGAGCACACTGACTGGCACATGTTCAGGGAGGCTGCAACCGATGGCGACTCTACCAACTTAGAGGAGTACACAGCATCAGTGACCAGCTACATCAGCAAGTGCATTGATGATGTTACTCTGTCCAAGACCATCACTATACGTGCCAACCAGAAGCCATGGATGACCGCAGAGGTGCGTGCGCTGCTGAGGTCCCGCGACTCCGCCTTCAGAGCAGGCGACAAGGCAGCTCTAACAACAGCGAGGGCCAAACTGTCCCGGGCCATCAGAGGGGCAAAGCGTGCACACGCCCAGCTAATCCACAGTCACTTCCAGGACAGCGGCGACACGCGGCGCATGTGGAAGGGCATCCAGGACATCACCAATTACAAGACAACATCACCTGACTGTGCAGGTGATGCCTCCCTCACAAATGCGCTGAATAACTTCTACGCCCGGTTTGAGGCGGAAAATGACGTGGCAGCGAGAAAGTCCACCCCTCCTGTGAATGACCAGGTGCTGTGTCTCTCCGTGGCCAACGTGAGAAGAACCCTGTGCAGAGTCAACCCATGGAAGGCTGCTGGACCAGACAACATTCCTGGTAGAGTGCTCAGAGGATGTGCAGACCAGCTAGCAGATGTTCTCACTGACATCTTCAACATCTCCCTGAGCAGCGCCACCATTCCAACGTGCTTCAAGCTGCCACCATCGTCCCCGTGCCGAAGAAGTCTTCAGTGTCCTACCGTCCCGTTGCAGTCACATCCATCATCATGAAGTGTTTCGAGAGGCTCGTCATGAGGCAAATCAAGACCCTGCTGCTCCCCTCACTGGACCCCCTGCAGTTTGCGTACCGTCCCAACCGCTCAACAGATGACGCCATTGCCACCACCCTCCACCTGGCCCTAACCCACCTGGACAAAAAAGACACATACGTTCGAATGCTGTTCATAGACTTCAGTTCAGCATTCAACACAATCATCCCTCAGAAACTGATTGGAAAGCTGAGCCTACTGGGCCTGAACACCTCCCTCTGCAACTGGATCCCAGACTTCCTGACTGGGAGACCTCAGTCAGTCCGGATCGGGAGCAGCATCTCCAACACCATCACACTGAGCACGGGGCCCCCCAGGGTTGTGTGCTCAGTCCACTGCTGTTCACTCTGCTGACCCACAACTGTGCTGCAACACGCAGCTCGAACCACATCATCAAGTTCACCGATGACACGACCGTGGTGGGTCTCATCAGCAAGAACGACGAGTCAGCTTACAGAGAGGAGGGGCAGCGGTAACGGACTGGTGCAGAGCCAACAACCTGTTTCTTAATGTGAACAAAACAAAAGAGATGGTTGTTGACTTCAGGAGGGCACGGAGCGACCACTCCCCGCTGAACATTGACGGCTCCTCAGTAGAGATCGTAAAGAGCACCAAATTTCTTAGTGTTCACCTGGTGGAGAATCTCACCTGGTCCCTCAACACCTGCTCCATTACAAAGAAAGCCCAGTAGTGTCTCTACTTTCTGTGAAGGCTGAGGAAAGTCCATCTCCTATCCCCCATCCTCTTCACATTCTACAGGGGTTGTATTGAGAGCATCCTGAGCAGCTGCATCACTGCCTGGTTTGGAAATTGCACCATCTCGGATCGCAAGACCCTGCAGCGGATAGTGAGGTCAGCTGAGAAGATCATCGGGGTCTCTCTTCCCACCATCACGGACATTTACACTACATGCTGCATCCGAAAAGGAAACAGCATTATGCAGGACCCCATGCACCCCTCATGCAATCTCTTCTCCCTCCTGCCATCTGGGAAAAGGCTCCGAAGCATTCGGGCTCTCACGACCAGACTATGTAACAGTTTCTTCCCCCAAGTTATCAGACTCCTCAATACCCAGAGCCTGGACTGACACCTTGCCCTACTGTCCTGTTTATTATTTATTGTAATACTGTTTTTTGTGCACTTTATGCAGTCCAGTGTAGGTCTGTAGTCTAATGTAGCTTGCTCTGTTTTTTTTAATTACGTAGTTCAGTCTAGTTTTTTGTACTGTGTCACGTCAACCATGGTCCTGAAAAACGTTGTCTCCTTTTTACTATGTACTGTACCAGCAGTTATGGTCAAAATGACAATAAAAGTTGACTTGACTTGACCTGACCATTAATGCAAAAATCTGATCAGCCAGTCATGTGGCAGCAACTCAATGCACAAAAGCATGCAGACATGGTCAAGAGGTTCACTGGTTGTCCAGACCCAACTTCAGAATGGGGAAGAAATGTAGTGACTTTGACTGTGGAATAATCACTGGTGATGGTGAGAGGATCTCAGAAACTGCTCATCTCCTGTTTTTTTCATGCACAGCATCTCTCGAGTTTACAGAGAGTGGTGTGAAAAACAAAAACATCCAGTGGACGGCAGTTCTGTGGGTGAAAACACCTTGTTAGTGAGAGCGGTCAGGGGAGAATGGTCAGACTGGTTAAAACTGACAGGAAGGTGACAGTAACGCAAATAACCACACGTACAATAGTGGTGTGCAAGAGCATCTCAGAAAGCACAACTCATCAAACCTAGCAGCAGATTGTCTATAGCAGCAGGAGACCACAAACACACACACAGCACCCCCTTTATGAGGTTCATTAGGTATCACCAGTAACACTGAGTGTACAATCAGTCTCGTTCCCTTACTGATTCGTTTGCTCAGTTTTACATTACCCCATGGTTTTATTTATGAGACCACCCATGAATAAATGTGGAAGCAGAGACCTTTCTCTTTATAAGAGCGGCCAGAAACTCTACAAATCTCTAGTTAAGCTGCATCTGGAGTATTGCGTAAAGCTGCAACATAACTTCCTGACTTTGGTCTCAATGCCTTAAATAATAAAGGCAAGCGTGCCATATGCCTTCTGAATTGTCCCATCAACCTGTGTAGCCATTCTCAATGAGCTATGAACTTGGACCCTGAAATCCCTCTGTTCAACAATGCCGTTAAGGATTTTGCCAGTAACAGTATAGTGTCTCTTTACATTTGACCTACTAAGGCACAACACTTCACATTTGGCCGGGTTAAACTCCATCTGCTATTTCTGTGCCCATATCTGCAAATGATCTATGTCCCATTATAATTTCTGACGGTCTTCTACACTACCCACAACATTACTAGTCGTTAACTTACTACAAACTTATTAACCCACCCATCTACACTTATCCACTTCACAGATCATCCATCTGTGGAACATTTTTAAAGGGTCTGTTTTCCTGACTCTGAACATCTCCTGTATACTTTTGGTACAAATGATACCTTCAAAACATTTGTTACTCATACTATGGCATTTGTGTATTTCTACACTTTGTTTACCAACCAGTACATCCTGCGCCACACTCAGGGGAATTCCCACCTCACCCCAGGTAGGAATGTTTCAGAGAATGTGAAATCAGACAAGGGGGATGATTCAATCCCTTTCCATTCTGGTGAAAGCAGTGGAACAACAACAGGTTTTCTTTCCCAGAGGTAGGGCTGGTTAGATGAGCTCCTGATTTTGTAAACATTTCTTTAGCATGCATCTCGTTTCACTAAGTTTTGGTCGAGTGTACTTTCAGCTGCTGTTTTTCTATCTCTGCCTCCCTTCAGGGTTTTCTGCTTTCTACTGTTCATGTGTATTTCTTCAAATGCTCAGCTTGTGGGACTGATTATGTTAAATATTTTATTTCTATCGTTTTTTTATCATTTTGTTTTTACTCCAACTTTTCATTCATATTATCTGTCATCCCTGACCAAGTACAGTAATGAGGATACTTCTGAAGAACGAATTGTGAAGAATATCTTTCCGATATTTCACTGATTACTGACTGCCATCTTGTCAAATACACTCAGTGGCCAGTTATCAGATAGACCCCAAAACCCGATCGTTCATACAAATATCCGATTAGACAATCATGTGGCAGCAACTCAATGCATAAAAGCACACAGACATTCAGTCCTTGTTCAAACCTAACACCAGAATGGGGAAGAAATATAATTTAATATAATATAAATATCATTTCAGTGACTTTGACTGTGGAATGATTGTTGGTGCCAGATGGGATGGTTTGATGATCTCAGAAACTGCTGATCTCCTGTTTTCTCATGCACAACAGTCTCTGGAGTTTACAGAGAATGGTGTGAAAAACAAAAATATCCAGTGAGTGGCATTTCTGTGGGTTAATGAGAGAGGTCAGAGGAGAATGGCCAGACTGGTTCACGCTGACGAGAATGCGACAGTAACTCAAATAACCACTTGTTACAACAGCAGTATGCAGAAGAGCATCTCAGAGAGCACAACACATCAAACCTAGCGGTGGATTGGCGATATCAGCAACAGAACACAAACATACACTCATTTTTAATCACCCAACGACTTTTATTTTTAACAAGCCCACCCACGGGCACTGGTTGTTGCCTACTCCGCACTGTATCACTGAATAAATAAATCAGCTTGAAAGTTAATATAAACTGAGCATCAAAGTAAAAATGATCTTTGAATTTTATCAGAATATTGACAATTCCATGTTCCCAGTCAGTTTATCCTCACCATGGATATGCAATTCATCTGCACTGGTGTCTCAGATCAGGAGGGTCTGATGATCAGATTCATCCTAACATTGAACACTTTCTCCTTCAGCTGCATTCCCCATATCAAAGGCCTCATTATGGACACTCACTTGGGCCAAAACATTCATCGTCCTCCTGTGTAATGTTTGGAACATCAGTATCTCACTCCCACAACACCTTCTCTGGTACATTGACAAATCTGTTGGTGCTGTTTCCTGCACTTAGTCAATGCAGAAGTTCCACAGTTGCCAATTTCCACCTTCTCTTCATCTTTCCTTGGTGCATCTGTCTCTTCTCTTCCCTTCCTGGATCTCTCCATCATAGTTCAGGAGATACACTGATCTCCGCTATCCATTACAAGCCAAGATTCTAACACCCATCTTGTCTGTACTTCCCTCCCAGCTTCTTGTCGTGAGTGAATCCATTCCATTCTCCCAGTTTCTCCAAGTGTTACGGTACGTCTCCGGCAACAATGAATATAGAATTGAGACAGGTTTTTTACAAACAAATAAACAATTTATTAAACTCTGCTCAACAAAAATGAAAAGTAAACGACTAACTTAACTGGAAGTTAACTGCTATATGGCAACTCCAACAGTTCTTAAAGCAATAAATGCAAACACAGTTCTTAAAGTGGTAAATGTAAAAGTCCAAATGATTTATACAGTTAATTAGAAGAGACTTTCCTGAAGTAACTGTTGGAAAAAGAGAGAGCGAGAGGGATACCACTTCTACCTCTTCCAACGTTTCTGAGTGAGGCACAGAGAAATCTGTATTTGCTGACAATTACCTTTATTGTTCAAACTAACAAATACGTGAATTCATACACTAAACACCTTGTGCGCACACCTGCTAAGTATCCCTGACCCTCCTGGTTAAAGAATAGCAAAGTTATTACCCGGGCGGAGGAATTTACGCTGGCCAGGCGCTCCATGTTCCTTGTGGTCCTGACTCACTCTCCACGTGCTTCACGCAGGGTTCTTCTCACTTGTGTCTGCGATGGTTATTCTTCGAAGTTACCACCACTGGCGCACACAAAGCAACCACTTTTATATCCATCGCTTATCAATTCAAATGTCGCATTCCCGTGCCATTGGCCGCAGGTCATGTGTCTGGCCTTTAACACCTGGTCATTGGCTCTGGTCCAAAGCAGCCTCCATCTATTGTCCTCTTCCCATCAAGGGACAGTTGCTGACTCATGGCTCTTTGTTCTCAGTCAGCAATGAGCTCGAATCGCCTCAGGCATTCACAATCCTGCATGTTATAGCCAACCAAAGAACACCTCACAAATAACTCCTTATTTGGAAATTACCTCCAGTCCAGCAGATTACCTGAAAAGTCTTTGTGCCCTCTTTAAAACACTAATCAAGTCCAGCATGTCAAGCTCACAAAATGGAGAATCGAGTGTCTTCACAAAATGGCAGCCTCCATCCCCCAAGCACACGACAAGGACAAAGACCGCTTCCACTGTCCTTGTTTCATTTGAATTCACTGATTTGAAGATTGTCATTCTTTCTGGCCAACATAATGAATTCCTCGACGACGTGACGTTACTGCTGATCCTAGCCGAAATATGCCTTGCCCAAAAGACTCACGATGAAGGAGATTAAATCGGCTTAAAGTAACTGACCTTTTCCTTGGCAAATAACACTGCCCTAACCTTTTCTGCTCTTACAAGGTAGGGGTTATCTTGGATGCAGGTTACTGCTTCCTTGAACGAAGATCCAATAAGGTTGATCCTGTATTAAACCATCGACGACACCAACTTTACTCGATCCTTCAGGTTCCCGTACTTCGATAAATTCTTCACTCTCCGACTGAATTGCAAAGGTAGATCAAACCAAAACTGGCAGCATTTGGTGAAACTGCTGGCAATAACCTTTGAGACTTAAGTTAGAAAGTAAAACTCCACTTTAAAACAAAACTGTGTCATGAAACCAAATACACAGCATAACAGGGTAACCAACGACTTAAACGAGGTCTCAACACGAAAACTCTTGCGTCACAGCAGGCTTTCCAGTTTTATACCTGTTGAGAACATGTCGTCACGTGACCTCACACTGGCAGGAAAATTACATCACCCCACCATCACAAGACCATTACATCATGCTCACCAGATACTCAATTACATCATAGTCATAAGACAGTCACAAGATACCCACGGGGGATGTTACACCTCCCTCCAAAAAAAAATATTGATATGTCAAGAGCAAAATTTTAACAATTATTTACAAAAAACATACAAATGTATAAAATCTACAACCTACACAATATATATAGTATTATCATACAGCACCTTACTAATTAATATATAGGAGTATTACAAATGTTGACATACTATTCCATAAAAAAATTACATTGTACATTCAACATCTAGATAAGCAGTCAGCAATCACATTATCTTTGCCTTTAATAAGAGTTATCAAAATATTATACTCCTGTAAAATCAAACCTTTGTTGCTAAATTGGAGTTTGATTTATTTCCTTAACTATTTTCCTTAACCAAGCCCGGACCTACAACATAACCAGAGTAAGTCACAGTGGCATGACCAAATTCACTATCAGCTAAGTTAATAGTTAAGTTAACTTTTGAAAGCCTTTCAAATAGCTTCTCCACCGCAGAAACATGTGCTTCCCAAGTATCATTTCCTGTAACTAAATCGTCAATATAGGCATCTGCATCTTTTAACCCATGAATCACAGAATTAATCACCCGCTGGAAAGAACCTGGGGCATTCTTCATCCCAAATGGAAGAACATTATATTCATATAACCCAGATGGGGTTACAAATGCAGAAATCTCTCTACCTCTATCCGTCAATGGAACACACCAATACCCTTCTAATAAATCAACCTTTGTAAGAAACTTTGATTTTCCGACTTTATCCACACAATCATCCACTCTAGAGATTGGGCACGCATCTGTTTTTGTTACAGCATTCACCATCCTGTAGTCAGTACAAAACCGAATACTACCGTCTGACTTAGACACCATGACACAAGGTGAACTCCAATTCGAATTAGAAGGTCTAATAATATTATTTTCTAACATATACTTAATTTCTTTCTCAGCAAGTTCACATTTTTCCATGTTCATCCGATATGGATGTTGCTTTATGGGTCTGACATCTCCAACATCTACATCATGTGAAGCTACTGTAGTTCTTTTAGGAATGTCTGGAAATAAATCCCTATATTCTTCATCTGCTGCTTCTGCTCCGGCTGTAAATGAGCTAATTTCTCATCAATATTTTCCAGAATTTTTGAGTTTGGTAATCTGGCAGAAATAACATTGAGTTTAACATGAGTTTCAGATGAATCATCCATTAAGTTCCTTGTGAGATCAGACTCATTACTATTGACCACAACAGTCACAGTAGCAGACTTTCTCATAATATAGTTTTATCATATTTATATGACAAATTGTGTTGGCCTTCTTCAATCTGGTATCTTTATCACATAATCCACATCATTAGCTTTAGACATAATTTCATAAGGACAATGAAATTTAGCTTATAAAGGATTCATTTACACTGGGAAAAGAACCAACACCTTTTCTCCAGGCTTAAATGACCTCATTTTAGCTTCTTTATCATACCAGGTTTTCATTTTCTACTGAGCTGATTTTAAATTTTCCCTGGCTAAGCTACAAACTTTATGCAATCTGTCCTTAAATTTTAAAACATAATCCAGTAAATGATTGTGTACCTCTTTATTACTCCATTGTTCTTTTAATAAGGCCAAAGGTCCTCTAACTCTATGCCCAAATACAAGTTCAAATGGACTAAAACTTAATGAATCTTGTACTGACTCCTGTACTGCAAATAGAAGTAAATATATGCCCTCATCCCAATAATTTTCATTTTCTACACAATACATCCTAATCATAATCTTGAGGGTAGAATTAAACCTCTCCAAGGCTCCTTGTGATTCTGGATGGTATGCAGATGAGGTAATCTGCTTAGCTCCCAGTTTATAAACTATCTGTTGAGACAATCCAGACATAAAATTACTACCTTGATTAGATTGTATTTCCTTAGGCAACCCAAAATAAGTAAAGAATTTTATAAGAGCCTTTGTTACAGTTTTAGCTGTTATATGCCCAAATGGTATTGCCTCTGGAAACCTAGATGCAGTGCACATGATGGTCAGCAAGTATTGATGGCAAACTTTGGTTTTTGGTAATGGGCCTACACAATCTACAAAAATTTTGGAAAACGGCTCACCAAATGTGGGAATAGGTTGCAGTGGGGCCACTGGAGTAACTTGATTAGGTTTACCCACAATTTTGCAAGTATGACACATTCTGCAAAATGTCACCAAATCTTTTCTCAAACCAGGCCAGTAAAAATGTTTAAAAACCTTGTTCACAGTTTTCTTCACCTCTTGATGTCCACCCAAGGGCACACTATGAGCTAAAGTTAAAACCTCAGTTTGATCAACTTTAGGAACAACTTCCTGGTGAACAATATTCCATTCATCACCTGCAGGAATTGTAGGTGATCTCCACTTCCTCATCAATACTCCTTTCTCAAAACAATATCCTCCCGGCATCTTATCAGTCTCACCATCTGGGAGAGCTTGTTCCTTTAATTTGATAATGTCAGGGTCTCTACTCTGATCTGCTATCATCTCCTTCCGAGACAGAGACAAATCTTCATGGTCAGGCTTACTCGAAGAATCTTGATCAAACAATGAAGGTAAGAATGTTTCTGACACATTCTCAAAATTCGAATCCCGAATTGAACAGTCAGGGGTAACAACCTCATTCTGCGCATCAATCTTTTTAGCCATAGCTCTAGTCACAACACAGGAAGAATCTGTGTTAGAATTCATCCGTGGTCCCTCTGACTTTATTGTCACATGCACTTCAGGAAAAACTTGTCCATCTGCTGTCATTCCCTAACAATAGAGAAACATCATTTACTGGTAGGCTGGGTTGTAGTCCTACTTTAACAGGTCCTGTAACTAACACTGACCTTAAATTTACTCTATGCAAATGTACAGGCATAAGGGCACTCCCAGCACCTCGTATATAATTTACCTCACCAATGTCAGACTCATCACTAAACATTAACACACTGTCTAATGTCAGTAATTAAGAAGCTCCAGTATTTCTATTGGCACCGGAGTGGATCCCTCTTTCAAGGATACAAATCCTTCAGTTATAAAATGATCATATCTCTCCTTAAATGGTCAGACTCTGACAAAGCTTCATTTGTATTTATCGAACCCTGTGGATTCTCAGGTGTTTCGGTATGTTGTACACAAGCATCTGGGACTGCTTCCTTCTCCTTCTTCTTCAATCGGAAACAGTTAGTATTACGTGACCAGGTTTCTCACAATAATTACAAATGGGACCAAACTGTCTTTCCTTCACGTTTTCCTTCCTCCTTACATTTCTCACTAACTTCTGATTTAATTTCTAGTTTACCTTCACTCTGTGCTATTTTTCCTTTTAAAAGTTCTACCCTGATGTAGCAGTGTCCCTCTCATTTAAGTATGTCCTTAATTCAACAGGGATGCTCCTTTTAAATTCTTCCATTAAAATCAACTCTTTCAATTTATTATAGTCCCCACTCACATTTTTAGAGGAAACCCATCTCTCAAAACACACAGCTTTATTGTAGGCAAATTCCACGTAAGTTTTTTCCCACTGATTTCTTCAAATTTCTGAAGCTTTCTCTATAAGCTTCTGGAGCCAGTTCATACACTTTCAGTATATGCTGCTTCACAATATCATAATCAAGAGCTTGCTTAGCAGTTAAAGCTGTATAAACTTGTTGTGCCTTGCCTTTAATTACACTCTGTAACATCACTGGCCATTTCTCTGTCGGCCACTCTGAAATCAGAGCAAGTTTCAAAATGTTGAAAATATTTATCCACTTCTGTTTCATTAAATGGAGGAGCTAATAGAATTTCTCAGCTAGCAACAAACTGTTTCCTAGGACCAGAGGACTGATTCTCGGACCTTAATTTCTCCATCACTAGCTCGAACTTCCTCTTTCTCTCAGCTTCTCTTTCTTCAAATTCCCTCTGATTATTTGCAGCTTCTAACCAACTTAGTTCCAAGTCAGCTTTACATTGTTCTAACTTCATTTGTTTGATTTGTAACTGAATCTCTAGTTTACTTATTGGAAACTTATCACTTCATCAGAAACACCCGAATCTACATAGTGTGACACGATTTTTCTCTGAATTACAGGCTTTGTCGTAGCCTTCGAAATACCTTTAAGGTCAAACCTACTAGCAATCTCAGATACATCACTCTTTTTCGCCTTCACTAATAATTCCAGGTCTAGCGATGCCAGAAAGTCATCAATATTCATTGCTGCCAAATACCACCCACAACCAATCAAACAAATGAATCGGGTATTGCCCTTTTCCAAATCAGATCGATAACTAAACAAGCACTGAAACTCAAAAACGGAACATATCCCAGATGAGTGCCCAATTGTCACGGTACATCTTTGGCAACAATGAATATAGAATTGAGACAGGTATTTTATAAACAAGTAAACAATTTATTAAACTCTGCTCAATAAAAATTAAAAATAAACAAACGACTAACTTAACCAGAAGTTAACTGCTATACGGCAACTCCAACAGGTCTTAAAGCAATAAATGCGAACACAGTTCTTAAAGTGGTAAATGTGAAAGTCCAGATTATTTATACAGTCAATTAGGAGAGACTTTCCTGAAGTAACGAATTCCTCAACGACGTGACGTTACTGCTGATCCCAGCCGAAATATGCCTTGCCCAAAAGACTCACAATGAAGGAAATTAAATTGGCTTAAAGTAACTGACCTTTTCCTTGGCAAATAACACTGCCCCAACCCTTTCTGCTCTTACAAGGCAGGGGTTATCTGGGATGCAGGTTACTACTTCCTTGAACGGAGATCCAATAAGGTTGATCCTGTATTAAACCACCAATGACACCAACTTTACTCGATCCTTTGGGTTCCCGTACTTCATTAAATTATTCACTCTCCAACGGAATTGCAAAGGTAGATCAAACCAAAACTGTCAATGTTTTGTGAAACTGCCGGCAATAACCTTTGAGACTTAAGATAGAAAGTAAATCTCCACTTTAAAACAAAACTGTGTCATGAAACCAAATACACAGCATAACAGGGTAACTGACGACTTAAACGAGGTCTCAATACGAAAACTCCTGCATCACAGCAGGCTTTCAAGTTTTATAGCTATTGATAACATGTCATCACGTGACCTCACACTGGCTGGAAAATTACATCATGTGACCTCACACTGGCGGGAAATTACACCACGTGACCTCACACTGGCTGTAACACAAGTCACTGCATTTGCTGTAGTGATGATCATTCTGCAGTTGCCTCAGAAAGGTCTTCCTTCTTCCCAAACAGTGGCTTCCCCTCAACAGGTAAGGCCCTTGACTGAATCACACACATCTGTTTTCTCCCTGTTCTCCTCCTGGACAGAGCATTAGCAAAGTTCCCCCGGTCCTCACCTTCTCCTCCATCAGCCTTTATGAGTTTATCCTTCACAATTGATGCCAGGATTTCAGCAGAACCATACTCCCGTCCCATCTCCTTCCAGGTTTTCAGGTTTCCCTAGTCCACTCTTCCACCCCAATCAACACTTCCATATCCTGGGGTACTTCCCCACACAACCACAGGAGATGCAATGCCAAAATGGAACACAGAAAATGCTGGAAACACTGAACAGTTACTGATGATGGTTTGCAAACAGAAAACAATGACTGTTTCTCTTTCCTCAGATACTGCCTGAACTGTTGGATCTTTTCTGGAATTTCCTGTTTATCTTTCAGATTTTCAGCATCTGCAGTTTTCAAATGTAACACCTGTCCTTTAACCTCTCGCCTTCCCACCACCCACGTAACCAAACTGTCTTTCCAGGTGAAGCAGTGACTAACTTGCACTTCCTGCAAATTCATGTCCTGCATTCGGAGTTCACAATGTGATCACAGTTAGTCGTTGTCAGAGAGAGACACAGAATTGTCCTTCAGACCACCAAGTCTCCACCAACAACCCACCATCCATTTACACCAATTCCACACTCATCTCATTGATTGTTCATCTCAACGTCCCATCAACTCTCCCAAATCCCAGCACTCAGCTACACACTGGGGGCAATTCACAGGAGTCAAGTGTATTTGTATCATCCCTCACCATTCCTTTCGTTCACCATCATTACCAGGGAGATGTTTGTATCTTTCATTGTAATGGCAGAACCGAAAATAAATCTAATTGGACCATTTCTTTGTTCTTCACTTTTCATTTCCCTGTTTCTGCCCACAAGGATGTACATTGACCTTCTCTCATCCTTTTCTCTTCACACGTTTATAGCAGCTTTTACACTCAGTTTATGTAACCTGCAAGCTTAATCTTGTGCTATTTCTCCCTTCCCATTGAATTTTCCCCCTCAGTTGCTAAAACCACCCCCAATCCTCAGGTTTGCTATTTTTTCTTGCCTTTTTATGTTTCTCGTCATTGGATCGACCATAGAAGATGTCGTTAGCAAACAACGTGACCAACGGCAATGTCCTTCAGATGGTTCACAAAACTAATTCTTTTACTCCTTCTCCTTTCAAATATAATTCTACTAAACTGCATGGGATTGGAACCTGTGATTTACATTTTGACGGTGAGTTTTTGAGCCGATTGTGTGATCTGGCACTCTGCAGTCTCTGTGGGAGTTTGATGAGGTTTGGAGTGGAGTGTGCAGCCTGAGGCCAAGATGAAAGCATCTACTAAGATTGAAATCAACGAAGACGAGAGCAAAAGGCAAGCAGGTGTTCAGAACGTTTGACCGGCCTTCCTCTCCCTCTCACTCACTGCTGCTGGAGGAAGGTGCCGGAGTCTTTGACCCTGGACAAGGTTTGATCTGCACAGTTTGTGGGCTGGACTTGTTTAGAATCTGCAGTTCATGTTATGTGGGTTTCTGTTTCTGGTTGCTCTCATTTCATTGCTATTTTTTCCCATTTTGATCGGAGCAGCTCTGCTGTCTGCAGTCAACGAACAACACTGCACTGAATTGAACTGAACTGAACTAAACGGAACATTTCTGGACTGTTACTGGGCTCTGTGGTTGGATGTTTAATGTTCTGTGTGTTGTTCACTCGTTTTTTGCCGATTGGGTGTTTGATGTTTTCTCTGAATGGGTTCCATGGTGTTTCTTTGTTTCCTGGTTGGCTGTGGGAAGATGCATCTCAGGGTTGTATTCTGCACAAATACTTTGATAATAAAAGTCCTTTGAGCATTGAACTTTATTCTCTAAATTCTTTTGGAATCCATTAATTCTTTGTCTCAATTCCTTACCTTGTGCTTTGAACACAGAGGTGGGAATGGCAGCTGAAAAAGGCCAGTGACAGACAACATCCAGTTACTGAACAGGAGGTGAAGCCTCCTACTGATCCAAGGGCAGAGTTTCCAGGGTCTGGAGGTTCCATGGACCAAGACCTGAGTCACTGAACCCATTCCCCACTGCATGTCAGGACTAATCAGAAGAGGACACACATACTGTTGTGCAGTCTCTGTCCTAATGGGCACTAAAGGTAAAATAAAAATCCAATCATTCACAATTAACCATTCAGATATTCCAGTGGTTTGGGATCTGGTTCACCTGGTAACAATTCCCACACTATCCCCGAGGCTCTCCAGGTTTCACTCTCCCCTGACACTTACCAGATTCTGTGGAGAATTTATAATACTGTGAAATGTCTCAACCAAAATGTCTGTTGGGGCATTAACACTGAATCACACCCGATTGTCCTGAAGGTCTGGTAGTCTTCCCCTCCACCATCAGATTTATCACTCTGTACTGCAATGAACTGCTGTCACAAAACAACAAATTTCACCACATATACTGGTGATATTAAACCTGATTCTGATTCTGACAGTCCAGCACCAATGTCCCGAGTGTGTCTGATTGTCAGAGTTTGACTGGACATCTTTCATACAAAATTGAATAGAATTGAATTGAACACGCACGCACACACACACACACACACACACATACAAACCACCCCCCCCCCCCACACACACACACACACACACACACACACAATGACAGTGCTGTGTAAAAGTCTCAGACACATATCTATTCTAGGGTGCCTCGGAGTTTTGCACAGTACTGCATTTGTCAACGAGGAGCAAAGAGTGAGTTTTTAAATCTGGTGGCATTAAAGGATGTTGGGAATGGCGAGGTTAGAGCACCGCAGGAAGGGAATGGAACAGGTGGCAGAGAAAGCCTGCCAGGGGCAGGGATGGCACAGTTACATACGCACCCAGCCCTCAGACACCAGGCAAGGGCATTTCATTCCAAACAATTGGTTCACTGATTGTTACAGAATATCTCTCAGGGGCTTCCACTCCCTTCCCTCTCCCTGCCCCCATCCCACTCTCAGTCAGCAAAAGAGACCCATATCAGAATTAGGTTTATCATCACTCACAAACGCCACAAAATTAGTTTTTGTTTTCGTCAGTAGTACAATGCAATACATATCACTCCAGGACTGTCCAAAAGTCAAAGGCATTCTAGTGATATAAATATGCCTGAGGCTTCTGCACAGTACTGTACATAAAAATCAAAATGAAACTTCTGGGAATTCCATCGTCAAGGACACCGACAGTCCCAGACAAGCCCTCATCAGGGAGGAGGTACAGGAGCCCAGAGACCGACACCTCAATGTTCAACAACAGTTTCTGAACTTTGTTTACGCTCCTCACTCCCTCTGGAAAGCAGCCAGCAAAACCAAAGACTCACCTACCCCAGATACTCTGGGTACTCTGGATAACAGATACCCCTCTCCCCTCTCCCATTGGGCAGTAGATACAAAAGCCTGAAAGCACATCCCACCGGGCTCAAGAAAAACTTCCACCCTCATTAATTACCTAGTTCTAGTAAGATTTATAAAGTGTACTCTGTAAACGTACATGGTGTGCTGTCTGATATTGTGAGTGCGAGTTTGTATCAGTGTGTATTTTACAGCATCCACACAAACGGGAGACCCGGTTTGGCGGGTGGACGGATTTTCCCCGAGACATACACAAGCGATAGCCTGGGCATTACACGTGAGATCGCTGTTCCTGGACTACAGTTCAGCGTTCAACACCATAATTCCCTCCAGGCTCAACAAGAAGCTCAGAGACCTCGGCCTTCACCCTTTCTCGTGTAGCTGGATCCTGGACTTCCTGTCGGATCACCAGAAGGTGGTAAGAGTGGGCTGCCTCACCTCTGCCCCTCTGACACTCAACATAGGAGCCCTCAGGGCTGTGTACTAAGCCCCCTCCTTTACTCCCTGTATACCCATGACTGTGTCACCACCCACAGCTCCAATCTGCTAATTAAATTTGCTGACAATACCACACTGATTGGCCTAATCTCAAATAATAATGAGGCAGCCTACAGAGAAGAAGTCATCACCCTGACACAGTGGTGTCAAGAAAACAACCTCTCCCTCCATGTCTATATTTTTGTACATCAATGTACAATATCCCTCAATGTCTAAATTTCTATAGGGGCACAACTGAGAGCATCCTGACTGGCTGCATCACTGCCTGGTGTGGGAACTGTACTTCCCTCAATCGCAGGACTCTGCAGAGAGTGGTGTGGACAGCCCAGTGCATCTGTAGATGTGAACATCCCAGTATTCAGGACACTTACAGTGAAAGGTGTGTAAAAAGGGCCTGAAGGATCATTGGAGACCCGAATCACCCCAAACACAAACTGTTCCAGCTGCTACCATCCAGGAAACGGCACCACAGCATTAAAGCCAGGAACAACAGGCTCCGGGACAGCTTCTTCCTCCGGGATATCAGTCTGATTAATTCATGCTGATACAGTTGTATTTCTATGTTATATGGACTGTCCTGTTGTACATACTGTTTCTTATAAATGACTATAAATTGCACACTTAGATGGAGATGCAACGTAAAGATTTTTACTCCTCATGTATACGAAGGATGTAAGTAATAAAGTCAATTCAATTTACCCACTGGTTTGAGATGACTGGAACAAAAACTTCACACCAATTTAAGTTTCTTCCCCAGGTAGTTAATCGGATTAATCATTTGAGTTAGCCGCACCACCATCCATTACCTCAACACTGCACTGTAAATACTTTGAACTATGTTTTTGAATGCTGTTTACAATATAGACAATAGACAATAGGTGCAGGAGTAGGCCATTTGGCCCTTTGAGCCAGCACCACCATTCAATGTGATCATGGCTGATCATCCACAATCAGTATCCCATTCCTGCCTTCCCCCCATATCCCTCGACTCCGCTATCTTTAAGAGCTCTACCTAAATCTTTCTTGAAAGCATCTTGAAAGCATCCAGAGAACTGGCCTCAACTGCCTTCTGAGGCAGAACATTCCACAGATCCACAACTCTCTGGGTGAAAAAGTTTTTCCTGAACTCGGTTTTAAATGGCCTACCCCTTATTCTTGAACTGTGGCCTCTGGTTCTGGACTCCCCCAACATCGGGAACATGTTTCCTGCCTCTAGCGTGTCCAATCCCTTAATAATCTTGTATGTTTCAATCAGATCCCCTCTCATCCTTCTAAATTCCAGTGTATAATACATTGTGAATAGATGCTGGTATTTGTGTATTTATACACATTTCCTTCCGTATTTATACCTTAACTTCTAAATTTATTTTATATAATTCTTTATCGTTATTAAATATTTAATTGCATGTCACGCCAGCACACCAACAGCAAATTCCTAGCAACACACACAAAACACTGGAGGAACTCAGCAAGTCAGGCAGTCTCTGTGGAAATGAATAAACAGTCAACATTTCGGGCTGACACTCTTCATTAGGGCGCTTTTGTGTTTACAGCAAATCCCTAACACCTGTCAATATTTATGGCGATTAGATTTCCTCCGAGATCCTGGAATGGTTCCCTAGTGATAACATGGGGACTTGACCTCACAATTGACCTCATCATGCCCTTTCACCTCACAGTCTGCTTGCACTGAGCTTTCTGGAGAACTGTAACACTTCATACCTCATTCCGTTGTTGTACATATTCCTTTGTACCACCTCAATGTACTGATGTCGCGGGAGTTCTGTATGACATGCAAAAGAAAAGTTTTACATGTCCCTCCAATTTACCATTACAGTCAGGGTCTGGAATTGAACTGAAAACCCCGAACACTACCTCCTTCTCTCTCTCAGCTGGCACCGGTGTGTTGTGTTTATTTGTTCATGTAAATTGTGTCTCATTTCAGTCAGGTGAACAAATGATCTTTGTCATGTTTGTAATGTACTGTGCTGTTAAAAAAGCGAATGGCCGTGTCATTTATTTATACTCTGTATACTTATGCCTCGGACAACAGACTTCAGCTTGCAAAGCTGCGGTTCCCCAAAAGAAAAAGCTTGTTCAGTCAGCAATCTGTTGTGGTGACAGCACAGTCTCCAAGCGCGGAAATGGAGACTGTGGCTCTCGGATTCACATCTGAAGTCATTCCCTTACCTTCGGCACCGACCACACCAAGCTGGAGCAGAAGCGAGAAAAGGTGAACGAGTGAAAATATCCGGAGACTGAGAAGCGACATAAACTTCTCAACCCGGGGTTGACGATTCTTGGGCCCGACGCTCATCCGATCCACGCCTCTTCCCGACCGATCAGTGCCGGACCTGCTCCGGGATACTGACCCCGTTCGCTGGCGGACAGGGAGCAGAGGAGGGTCCGCACACGAACTCATAACAATTGATTAAATAAAAGCTGAACACGACAACTGTTAAACTGTCCGTTAATGATTTTAAGTTCCTGCTTCGCTCGTTTCAGTTACAATTTCTTGCCTTGTGATCGAGAAGGAGGAGGAGCCAGAGTTTGCACGGACAAGTAAAATTTGTTTTAGGAATTTTTTTAATTTCATAAATGATCTTTGTTCATAATAAAATAGACACAAAAAGATTTTAAAAAATTTACATCCTATTCATCATATGGTTAATATATTCTGCAGTGTTAACTCTGTTGAAAAAACTGCTGTCCGTGTTTCCTCGGATGACTCACTATGACCCGAGCCGATTCAGGCCCTCCCCTTCCTGGAGCAGAAGGATCCCAGACTGTGGTCCTTCCCCACCGAGTCTTTACACTGGCTGCACTGAGCTTCAGTGTATCCCCGGCACATCCTCATACAGCCTGAGTGTGCCGGCACATCCCTTACAGGCGCCTCACTGTGAACCATAGAACATTACAGCACAGAAACAGGCCTTTCGGCCCTTCTTGGCTGTGCCGAACCATTTTTCAGCCTAGTCTCACTGACCTGCACCCGGCCCGTATCCCTCCAAACCCCTCTCATCCATGTACCTGTCCAAGTTTTTCTTAAATGTTAAAAGTGAGCCCACATTTACCACTTCATCTGGCAGCTCATTCCACACTCCCACCACTCTCTGTGTGAAGAAGCCCCCCCCATGTTCCCTTTAAACTTTTCCCCTTTCACTCTTAACCCATGTACTCTGTTTTTTTTTCTCCCCTAGCCTCAGTGGAAAAAGCCTGCTTGCATTCACTCTATCTACACCCATCATAATTTTATATACCTCTATCAAATCACCCCTCATTCTTCTACGCTCCAGGGAATAAAGTCCTAACCTATTCAACCTTTCTCTGTAACTCAGTTTCTCAAGTCCCAGCAACATCCTTGTAAACCTTCTCTGCACTCTTTCAACCTTATTAATATCCTTCCTGTAATTCGGTGACCAAGACTGCACACAATACTCCAAATTCAGTCTCACCAATGTCTTATACAACCTCACCATTAGATTCCAACTTTTATACTCAATACTTTGATTTATAAAGGCCAATGTACCAAAAGCACTCTTTACTACCCTATCTACCCGTGACGCCACTTTTAGGGAATTTTGTATCTATTCCCAGATCCCTCTGTTCTACTGCACTTCTCAGTGTCCTACCATTTACCTTGTATGTTCTACCTTGGTTTTTCCTTCCAAAGTGCAATACCTCACACTTGTCTGTATTAAACTCCATCTGTCATTTTTCAGCCTATTTTTTCAGCTGGTCCAGATCCCTCTGCAGGCTTTGAAAACCTTCCTCACTGTCCACTACACCTCAAATTTTTGTACCATCAGCAAATTTGCTGATCCAATTCACCACATTATCATCCAGATCATTGATTGAGATGACCAATAACAATGGACCCAGCACTGATACCTGTGGCACACCACTAGTCACAGGCCTCCACTCAGAGAAGCAATCCTCCACTACCACTCTCTGACTTCTCCCATTGAGCCAATGTCTAATCCAATTTGCTACCTCACCATGTATACCTAGCAACTGAATCTTCCTAACTAACCTCCCATGCGGGACCTTGTCAAAGGTCTTACTGAAATCCATGTAGACAACATCCACTGCCTTCCCTTCATCCACTTTCCTGGTAACCTCCTCGAAAAACTCTAATAGATTGGTGAAACATGACCTACCACGCACAAAGCCATGTTAACTCTCCCTACTAAGTCCCTGTCTATCTAAATACTTGTAGATCCTTTCTCTTAGTACTCCTTCCAATAATTTCCCTACTACCGATGTCAAACTTGCCGGCCTATAATTTCCCGGATTACTTTTAGAGCCTTTTTCAAACAACAGAACATGAGCTATCCTCCAATCCTCACCTGTAGACACCGACATTTTAAATATATCTGCCAGGGCACCTGCAATTTCAACACTAGTCTCTTTCAAGGTCTGAGAGAATACCCTGTCAGGTCCTGGGGATTATCCTCAAGATAGCAAGCACCTCCTCCTCTTCAATCTGCATAGGTTCCATGACCTCACTACCTGTTTGCCTTATTTCCATTGACTCCATGCCAGTTTCCTTAGTAAATACAGATGAAAAAAACCTATTTAAGATCTCCCCCATTTCCTTTGGTTCCATACATAGCCAACCACTCTGATCTTCAAGAGGACCAATTTTATCCCTTACTATCCTTTTGCTCTTAATATACCTGTAGAAGCTCTTTGGATTATCCTTTACTTTGACTGCCAAAGCTACCTCATGTTTTCTTTTAGCTCTCCTGATTTCTTTGTTAACTATTTTTTTGCACTTTTTATACTCCTCAAGTACCTTATTTGCTCCTTGTTTCCTATACATGTCATACATCTCTCTCGTCTTCTTTATCAGAGTTCCAATATCCCGAGAGAACCAAGGTTCCTTATCCTTATTCACTTTGCTTTTAATCCTGACAGGAACATACAAACTCTGCACTCTCAAAATTTCTCTTTTGAAGGCCTCCCACTTATCAACAATATCCTTGCCAGAGAACAACCTGTCCCAATCCATGCTTTTCAGATCCTTCCTCATTTCTTTAAAATTGTCCTTTTTCCAGTTTAGAACCTCAACCCGAGGACCAGATCTATCTTTATCCATGATCAAGTTGAAACTAATGGTATTATGATCACTGGAACCAAAGTGTTCTCCTACACACACTTCCGTCACCTGTCCTAACTCGTTTCCTAATAGATCTAATATTGCATCCTCTCTAGTCGGTACCTCTATATATTGATTTAGAAAACTTTCCTGAACACATTTTACAAACTTTAACCCATCTAGACCTTTAACAGCAACACACACAAAATGCTGGTGGAACACAGCAGGCCAGGCAGCATCTATTCGTCAGGTCTCGGCCTGAAACGTCGACAGTGCTTCTCCCTATAGATGCTGCCTGGCCTGCTGTGTTCCACCAGCATTTTGTGTGCGTTGTTGTTTGAATTTCCAGCATCTGCAGATTTCCTCGTGTTAGACCTTTAACAGTATGGGAGTCCCAATGAATACGTGGAAAATTAAAATTCCCTACAATCACAACTTTATGTTTCCTGCAGTTGTCTGCTATCTATCTGCAGATTTGCTCCTCCAATTCTCGCTGACTATTGGGTGGTCTATAATACAACCCCATTAATGTGGTCATACCTTTTCTGTTTCTTAGCTCCACCCATATGGCCTCGGTAGACAAGCCCTCTAATCTGTCCTGCCTGAGCACTGCTGTAACATTTTCCCTGACTAGCAATGCCACCCCCACCCTTCATTCCTCTGCCTCTATCACGTCTGAAACATCGGAACCCTGGAACATTAAGCTGCCAGTCCTGCCCCTCCTGTAGCCAAGTTTCACTAATGGCTACAATGTCATCATTCCACATGCCAATCCACACCCTCAGCTCATCAGCCTTCCTCACAATACTCCTCGCATTGAAATAGACACACCTCAGAAGATTATTACCACCACACACAACCCTTCTATTTGTGACTTTGCATGAAACTTTAACATCATTTATTTTCAGCCCCACTCCACTATCTGCTCTGGCACTCTGGTTCCCATCCCCCTGCAAATCTAGTTTAAACCACCCCCCCCCAACAGCACTAACAAACGTCCGTGCATGGATATTGGTCCCCCTGTAGGTCAGGTGTAACCCATCTCTCTTGTACTGGTCCCATCTGCCCCAGAAGAGGTCCCAATGATCCTGAAATCTGAAACTCTGCCCCCTACACCAGTTCCTCAGCCACGTGTTCATCCTCCAGAGCATCCTATTCTTACCCTCACTGGCACGTGCACAGATAGCAATCCTGAGATTACCACCCTCAAGGCCCTGCTATTTAACTTCCTACCAAGCTCTCTATACTCACTCTTCAGGACCTCCTCACTCTTTCTTCCGACGTCATTGGTACCGATGTGTACCATGACATCTGGCTGTTCACCCTCCCACTTCAGAATGCTGTGCACACGATCAGAGACATCCCCGACCCTGGCACCCGGGAGAAAACAAACCATCCGGGAGTCTCTGTCACGACCACAGAATCTCCTGTCTGTACCCCTGACTATCGAGTCCCCGATCACTACCGCTCTCCTCTTCTTCCCCCCTCCCTTCTGTACTGCAGAACCAGACTCAGTGCCAGAGATCCGGCTGCCGCAGCTTGTCCCAGGTAATCCACCCCCCCCCCCCCAACAGCATCCAAATCGGTATACTTGTTGTTGAGGGGAATGGCCACAGGGAGCCCTGCCTCTAGCGTGTCCAATCCCTTAATAATCTTGTATGTTTCAATCAGATCCCCTCTCATCCTTCTAAATTCCAGTGTATAATACATTGTGAATAGATGCTGGTATTTGTGTATTTATACACATTTCCTTCCGTATTTATACCTTAACTTCTAAATTTATTTTATATAATTCTTTATCGTTATTAAATATTTAATTGCATGTCACGCCAGCACACCAACAGCAAATTCCTAGCAACACACACAAAACACTGGAGGAACTCAGCAAGTCAGGCAGTCTCTGTGGAAATGAATAAACAGTCAACATTTCGGGCTGACACTCTTCATTAGGGCGCTTTTGTGTTTACAGCAAATCCCTAACACCTGTCAATATTTATGGCGATTAGATTTCCTCCGAGATCCTGGAATGGTTCCCTAGTGATAACATGGGGACTTGACCTCACAATTGACCTCATCATGCCCTTTCACCTCACAGTCTGCTTGCACTGAGCTTTCTGGAGAACTGTAACACTTCATACCTCATTCCGTTGTTGTACATATTCCTTTGTACCACCTCAATGTACTGATGTCGCGGGAGTTCTGTATGACATGCAAAAGAAAAGTTTTACATGTCCCTCCAATTTACCATTACAGTCAGGGTCTGGAATTGAACTGAAAACCCCGAACACTACCTCCTTCTCTCTCTCAGCTGGCACCGGTGTGTTGTGTTTATTTGTTCATGTAAATTGTGTCTCATTTCAGTCAGGTGAACAAATGATCTTTGTCATGTTTGTAATGTACTGTGCTGTTAAAAAAGCGAATGGCCGTGTCATTTATTTATACTCTGTATACTTATGCCTCGGACAACAGACTTCAGCTTGCAAAGCTGCGGTTCCCCAAAAGAAAAAGCTTGTTCAGTCAGCAATCTGTTGTGGTGACAGCACAGTCTCCAAGCGCGGAAATGGAGACTGTGGCTCTCGGATTCACATCTGAAGTCATTCCCTTACCTTCGGCACCGACCACACCAAGCTGGAGCAGAAGCGAGAAAAGGTGAACGAGTGAAAATATCCGGAGACTGAGAAGCGACATAAACTTCTCAACCCGGGGTTGACGATTCTTGGGCCCGACGCTCATCCGATCCACGCCTCTTCCCGACCGATCAGTGCCGGACCTGCTCCGGGATACTGACCCCGTTCGCTGGCGGACAGGGAGCAGAGGAGGGTCCGCACACGAACTCATAACAATTGATTAAATAAAAGCTGAACACGACAACTGTTAAACTGTCCGTTAATGATTTTAAGTTCCTGCTTCGCTCGTTTCAGTTACAATTTCTTGCCTTGTGATCGAGAAGGAGGAGGAGCCAGAGTTTGCACGGACAAGTAAAATTTGTTTTAGGAATTTTTTTAATTTCATAAATGATCTTTGTTCATAATAAAATAGACACAAAAAGATTTTAAAAAATTTACATCCTATTCATCATATGGTTAATATATTCTGCAGTGTTAACTCTGTTGAAAAAACTGCTGTCCGTGTTTCCTCGGATGACTCACTATGACCCGAGCCGATTCAGGCCCTCCCCTTCCTGGAGCAGAAGGATCCCAGACTGTGGTCCTTCCCCACCGAGTCTTTACACTGGCTGCACTGAGCTTCAGTGTATCCCCGGCACATCCTCATACAGCCTGAGTGTGCCGGCACATCCCTTACAGGCGCCTCACTGTGAACCATAGAACATTACAGCACAGAAACAGGCCTTTCGGCCCTTCTTGGCTGTGCCGAACCATTTTTCAGCCTAGTCTCACTGACCTGCACCCGGCCCGTATCCCTCCAAACCCCTCTCATCCATGTACCTGTCCAAGTTTTTCTTAAATGTTAAAAGTGAGCCCACATTTACCACTTCATCTGGCAGCTCATTCCACACTCCCACCACTCTCTGTGTGAAGAAGCCCCCCCCATGTTCCCTTTAAACTTTTCCCCTTTCACTCTTAACCCATGTACTCTGTTTTTTTTTCTCCCCTAGCCTCAGTGGAAAAAGCCTGCTTGCATTCACTCTATCTACACCCATCATAATTTTATATACCTCTATCAAATCACCCCTCATTCTTCTACGCTCCAGGGAATAAAGTCCTAACCTATTCAACCTTTCTCTGTAACTCAGTTTCTCAAGTCCCAGCAACATCCTTGTAAACCTTCTCTGCACTCTTTCAACCTTATTAATATCCTTCCTGTAATTCGGTGACCAAGACTGCACACAATACTCCAAATTCAGTCTCACCAATGTCTTATACAACCTCACCATTAGATTCCAACTTTTATACTCAATACTTTGATTTATAAAGGCCAATGTACCAAAAGCACTCTTTACTACCCTATCTACCCGTGACGCCACTTTTAGGGAATTTTGTATCTATTCCCAGATCCCTCTGTTCTACTGCACTTCTCAGTGTCCTACCATTTACCTTGTATGTTCTACCTTGGTTTTTCCTTCCAAAGTGCAATACCTCACACTTGTCTGTATTAAACTCCATCTGTCATTTTTCAGCCTATTTTTTCAGCTGGTCCAGATCCCTCTGCAGGCTTTGAAAACCTTCCTCACTGTCCACTACACCTCAAATTTTTGTACCATCAGCAAATTTGCTGATCCAATTCACCACATTATCATCCAGATCATTGATTGAGATGACCAATAACAATGGACCCAGCACTGATACCTGTGGCACACCACTAGTCACAGGCCTCCACTCAGAGAAGCAATCCTCCACTACCACTCTCTGACTTCTCCCATTGAGCCAATGTCTAATCCAATTTGCTACCTCACCATGTATACCTAGCAACTGAATCTTCCTAACTAACCTCCCATGCGGGACCTTGTCAAAGGTCTTACTGAAATCCATGTAGACAACATCCACTGCCTTCCCTTCATCCACTTTCCTGGTAACCTCCTCGAAAAACTCTAATAGATTGGTGAAACATGACCTACCACGCACAAAGCCATGTTAACTCTCCCTACTAAGTCCCTGTCTATCTAAATACTTGTAGATCCTTTCTCTTAGTACTCCTTCCAATAATTTCCCTACTACCGATGTCAAACTTGCCGGCCTATAATTTCCCGGATTACTTTTAGAGCCTTTTTCAAACAACAGAACATGAGCTATCCTCCAATCCTCACCTGTAGACACCGACATTTTAAATATATCTGCCAGGGCACCTGCAATTTCAACACTAGTCTCTTTCAAGGTCTGAGAGAATACCCTGTCAGGTCCTGGGGATTATCCTCAAGATAGCAAGCACCTCCTCCTCTTCAATCTGCATAGGTTCCATGACCTCACTACCTGTTTGCCTTATTTCCATTGACTCCATGCCAGTTTCCTTAGTAAATACAGATGAAAAAAACCTATTTAAGATCTCCCCCATTTCCTTTGGTTCCATACATAGCCAACCACTCTGATCTTCAAGAGGACCAATTTTATCCCTTACTATCCTTTTGCTCTTAATATACCTGTAGAAGCTCTTTGGATTATCCTTTACTTTGACTGCCAAAGCTACCTCATGTTTTCTTTTAGCTCTCCTGATTTCTTTGTTAACTATTTTTTTGCACTTTTTATACTCCTCAAGTACCTTATTTGCTCCTTGTTTCCTATACATGTCATACATCTCTCTCGTCTTCTTTATCAGAGTTCCAATATCCCGAGAGAACCAAGGTTCCTTATCCTTATTCACTTTGCTTTTAATCCTGACAGGAACATACAAACTCTGCACTCTCAAAATTTCTCTTTTGAAGGCCTCCCACTTATCAACAATATCCTTGCCAGAGAACAACCTGTCCCAATCCATGCTTTTCAGATCCTTCCTCATTTCTTTAAAATTGTCCTTTTTCCAGTTTAGAACCTCAACCCGAGGACCAGATCTATCTTTATCCATGATCAAGTTGAAACTAATGGTATTATGATCACTGGAACCAAAGTGTTCTCCTACACACACTTCCGTCACCTGTCCTAACTCGTTTCCTAATAGATCTAATATTGCATCCTCTCTAGTCGGTACCTCTATATATTGATTTAGAAAACTTTCCTGAACACATTTTACAAACTTTAACCCATCTAGACCTTTAACAGCAACACACACAAAATGCTGGTGGAACACAGCAGGCCAGGCAGCATCTATTCGTCAGGTCTCGGCCTGAAACGTCGACAGTGCTTCTCCCTATAGATGCTGCCTGGCCTGCTGTGTTCCACCAGCATTTTGTGTGCGTTGTTGTTTGAATTTCCAGCATCTGCAGATTTCCTCGTGTTAGACCTTTAACAGTATGGGAGTCCCAATGAATACGTGGAAAATTAAAATTCCCTACAATCACAACTTTATGTTTCCTGCAGTTGTCTGCTATCTATCTGCAGATTTGCTCCTCCAATTCTCGCTGACTATTGGGTGGTCTATAATACAACCCCATTAATGTGGTCATACCTTTTCTGTTTCTTAGCTCCACCCATATGGCCTCGGTAGACAAGCCCTCTAATCTGTCCTGCCTGAGCACTGCTGTAACATTTTCCCTGACTAGCAATGCCACCCCCACCCTTCATTCCTCTGCCTCTATCACGTCTGAAACATCGGAACCCTGGAACATTAAGCTGCCAGTCCTGCCCCTCCTGTAGCCAAGTTTCACTAATGGCTACAATGTCATCATTCCACATGCCAATCCACACCCTCAGCTCATCAGCCTTCCTCACAATACTCCTCGCATTGAAATAGACACACCTCAGAAGATTATTACCACCACACACAACCCTTCTATTTGTGACTTTGCATGAAACTTTAACATCATTTATTTTCAGCCCCACTCCACTATCTGCTCTGGCACTCTGGTTCCCATCCCCCTGCAAATCTAGTTTAAACCACCCCCCCCCAACAGCACTAACAAACGTCCGTGCATGGATATTGGTCCCCCTGTAGGTCAGGTGTAACCCATCTCTCTTGTACTGGTCCCATCTGCCCCAGAAGAGGTCCCAATGATCCTGAAATCTGAAACTCTGCCCCCTACACCAGTTCCTCAGCCACGTGTTCATCCTCCAGAGCATCCTATTCTTACCCTCACTGGCACGTGCACAGATAGCAATCCTGAGATTACCACCCTCAAGGCCCTGCTATTTAACTTCCTACCAAGCTCTCTATACTCACTCTTCAGGACCTCCTCACTCTTTCTTCCGACGTCATTGGTACCGATGTGTACCATGACATCTGGCTGTTCACCCTCCCACTTCAGAATGCTGTGCACACGATCAGAGACATCCCCGACCCTGGCACCCGGGAGAAAACAAACCATCCGGGAGTCTCTGTCACGACCACAGAATCTCCTGTCTGTACCCCTGACTATCGAGTCCCCGATCACTACCGCTCTCCTCTTCTTCCCCCCTCCCTTCTGTACTGCAGAACCAGACTCAGTGCCAGAGATCCGGCTGCCGCAGCTTGTCCCAGGTAATCCACCCCCCCCCCCCCCAACAGCATCCAAATCGGTATACTTGTTGTTGAGGGGAATGGCCACAGGGAGCCCTGCCTCTAGCGTGTCCAATCCCTTAATAATCTTGTATGTTTCAATCAGATCCCCTCTCATCCTTCTAAATTCCAGTGTATAATACATTGTGAATAGATGCTGGTATTTGTGTATTTATACACATTTCCTTCCGTATTTATACCTTAACTTCTAAATTTATTTTATATAATTCTTTATCGTTATTAAATATTTAATTGCATGTCACGCCAGCACACCAACAGCAAATTCCTAGCAACACACACAAAACACTGGAGGAACTCAGCAAGTCAGGCAGTCTCTGTGGAAATGAATAAACAGTCAACATTTCGGGCTGACACTCTTCATTAGGGCGCTTTTGTGTTTACAGCAAATCCCTAACACCTGTCAATATTTATGGCGATTAGATTTCCTCCGAGATCCTGGAATGGTTCCCTAGTGATAACATGGGGACTTGACCTCACAATTGACCTCATCATGCCCTTTCACCTCACAGTCTGCTTGCACTGAGCTTTCTGGAGAACTGTAACACTTCATACCTCATTCCGTTGTTGTACATATTCCTTTGTACCACCTCAATGTACTGATGTCGCGGGAGTTCTGTATGACATGCAAAAGAAAAGTTTTACATGTCCCTCCAATTTACCATTACAGTCAGGGTCTGGAATTGAACTGAAAACCCCGAACACTACCTCCTTCTCTCTCTCAGCTGGCACCGGTGTGTTGTGTTTATTTGTTCATGTAAATTGTGTCTCATTTCAGTCAGGTGAACAAATGATCTTTGTCATGTTTGTAATGTACTGTGCTGTTAAAAAAGCGAATGGCCGTGTCATTTATTTATACTCTGTATACTTATGCCTCGGACAACAGACTTCAGCTTGCAAAGCTGCGGTTCCCCAAAAGAAAAAGCTTGTTCAGTCAGCAATCTGTTGTGGTGACAGCACAGTCTCCAAGCGCGGAAATGGAGACTGTGGCTCTCGGATTCACATCTGAAGTCATTCCCTTACCTTCGGCACCGACCACACCAAGCTGGAGCAGAAGCGAGAAAAGGTGAACGAGTGAAAATATCCGGAGACTGAGAAGCGACATAAACTTCTCAACCCGGGGTTGACGATTCTTGGGCCCGACGCTCATCCGATCCACGCCTCTTCCCGACCGATCAGTGCCGGACCTGCTCCGGGATACTGACCCCGTTCGCTGGCGGACAGGGAGCAGAGGAGGGTCCGCACACGAACTCATAACAATTGATTAAATAAAAGCTGAACACGACAACTGTTAAACTGTCCGTTAATGATTTTAAGTTCCTGCTTCGCTCGTTTCAGTTACAATTTCTTGCCTTGTGATCGAGAAGGAGGAGGAGCCAGAGTTTGCACGGACAAGTAAAATTTGTTTTAGGAATTTTTTTAATTTCATAAATGATCTTTGTTCATAATAAAATAGACACAAAAAGATTTTAAAAAATTTACATCCTATTCATCATATGGTTAATATATTCTGCAGTGTTAACTCTGTTGAAAAAACTGCTGTCCGTGTTTCCTCGGATGACTCACTATGACCCGAGCCGATTCAGGCCCTCCCCTTCCTGGAGCAGAAGGATCCCAGACTGTGGTCCTTCCCCACCGAGTCTTTACACTGGCTGCACTGAGCTTCAGTGTATCCCCGGCACATCCTCATACAGCCTGAGTGTGCCGGCACATCCCTTACAGGCGCCTCACTGTGAACCATAGAACATTACAGCACAGAAACAGGCCTTTCGGCCCTTCTTGGCTGTGCCGAACCATTTTTCAGCCTAGTCTCACTGACCTGCACCCGGCCCGTATCCCTCCAAACCCCTCTCATCCATGTACCTGTCCAAGTTTTTCTTAAATGTTAAAAGTGAGCCCACATTTACCACTTCATCTGGCAGCTCATTCCACACTCCCACCACTCTCTGTGTGAAGAAGCCCCCCCCATGTTCCCTTTAAACTTTTCCCCTTTCACTCTTAACCCATGTACTCTGTTTTTTTTTCTCCCCTAGCCTCAGTGGAAAAAGCCTGCTTGCATTCACTCTATCTACACCCATCATAATTTTATATACCTCTATCAAATCACCCCTCATTCTTCTACGCTCCAGGGAATAAAGTCCTAACCTATTCAACCTTTCTCTGTAACTCAGTTTCTCAAGTCCCAGCAACATCCTTGTAAACCTTCTCTGCACTCTTTCAACCTTATTAATATCCTTCCTGTAATTCGGTGACCAAGACTGCACACAATACTCCAAATTCAGTCTCACCAATGTCTTATACAACCTCACCATTAGATTCCAACTTTTATACTCAATACTTTGATTTATAAAGGCCAATGTACCAAAAGCACTCTTTACTACCCTATCTACCCGTGACGCCACTTTTAGGGAATTTTGTATCTATTCCCAGATCCCTCTGTTCTACTGCACTTCTCAGTGTCCTACCATTTACCTTGTATGTTCTACCTTGGTTTTTCCTTCCAAAGTGCAATACCTCACACTTGTCTGTATTAAACTCCATCTGTCATTTTTCAGCCTATTTTTTCAGCTGGTCCAGATCCCTCTGCAGGCTTTGAAAACCTTCCTCACTGTCCACTACACCTCAAATTTTTGTACCATCAGCAAATTTGCTGATCCAATTCACCACATTATCATCCAGATCATTGATTGAGATGACCAATAACAATGGACCCAGCACTGATACCTGTGGCACACCACTAGTCACAGGCCTCCACTCAGAGAAGCAATCCTCCACTACCACTCTCTGACTTCTCCCATTGAGCCAATGTCTAATCCAATTTGCTACCTCACCATGTATACCTAGCAACTGAATCTTCCTAACTAACCTCCCATGCGGGACCTTGTCAAAGGTCTTACTGAAATCCATGTAGACAACATCCACTGCCTTCCCTTCATCCACTTTCCTGGTAACCTCCTCGAAAAACTCTAATAGATTGGTGAAACATGACCTACCACGCACAAAGCCATGTTAACTCTCCCTACTAAGTCCCTGTCTATCTAAATACTTGTAGATCCTTTCTCTTAGTACTCCTTCCAATAATTTCCCTACTACCGATGTCAAACTTGCCGGCCTATAATTTCCCGGATTACTTTTAGAGCCTTTTTCAAACAACAGAACATGAGCTATCCTCCAATCCTCACCTGTAGACACCGACATTTTAAATATATCTGCCAGGGCACCTGCAATTTCAACACTAGTCTCTTTCAAGGTCTGAGAGAATACCCTGTCAGGTCCTGGGGATTATCCTCAAGATAGCAAGCACCTCCTCCTCTTCAATCTGCATAGGTTCCATGACCTCACTACCTGTTTGCCTTATTTCCATTGACTCCATGCCAGTTTCCTTAGTAAATACAGATGAAAAAAACCTATTTAAGATCTCCCCCATTTCCTTTGGTTCCATACATAGCCAACCACTCTGATCTTCAAGAGGACCAATTTTATCCCTTACTATCCTTTTGCTCTTAATATACCTGTAGAAGCTCTTTGGATTATCCTTTACTTTGACTGCCAAAGCTACCTCATGTTTTCTTTTAGCTCTCCTGATTTCTTTGTTAACTATTTTTTTGCACTTTTTATACTCCTCAAGTACCTTATTTGCTCCTTGTTTCCTATACATGTCATACATCTCTCTCGTCTTCTTTATCAGAGTTCCAATATCCCGAGAGAACCAAGGTTCCTTATCCTTATTCACTTTGCTTTTAATCCTGACAGGAACATACAAACTCTGCACTCTCAAAATTTCTCTTTTGAAGGCCTCCCACTTATCAACAATATCCTTGCCAGAGAACAACCTGTCCCAATCCATGCTTTTCAGATCCTTCCTCATTTCTTTAAAATTGTCCTTTTTCCAGTTTAGAACCTCAACCCGAGGACCAGATCTATCTTTATCCATGATCAAGTTGAAACTAATGGTATTATGATCACTGGAACCAAAGTGTTCTCCTACACACACTTCCGTCACCTGTCCTAACTCGTTTCCTAATAGATCTAATATTGCATCCTCTCTAGTCGGTACCTCTATATATTGATTTAGAAAACTTTCCTGAACACATTTTACAAACTTTAACCCATCTAGACCTTTAACAGCAACACACACAAAATGCTGGTGGAACACAGCAGGCCAGGCAGCATCTATTCGTCAGGTCTCGGCCTGAAACGTCGACAGTGCTTCTCCCTATAGATGCTGCCTGGCCTGCTGTGTTCCACCAGCATTTTGTGTGCGTTGTTGTTTGAATTTCCAGCATCTGCAGATTTCCTCGTGTTAGACCTTTAACAGTATGGGAGTCCCAATGAATACGTGGAAAATTAAAATTCCCTACAATCACAACTTTATGTTTCCTGCAGTTGTCTGCTATCTATCTGCAGATTTGCTCCTCCAATTCTCGCTGACTATTGGGTGGTCTATAATACAACCCCATTAATGTGGTCATACCTTTTCTGTTTCTTAGCTCCACCCATATGGCCTCGGTAGACAAGCCCTCTAATCTGTCCTGCCTGAGCACTGCTGTAACATTTTCCCTGACTAGCAATGCCACCCCCACCCTTCATTCCTCTGCCTCTATCACGTCTGAAACATCGGAACCCTGGAACATTAAGCTGCCAGTCCTGCCCCTCCTGTAGCCAAGTTTCACTAATGGCTACAATGTCATCATTCCACATGCCAATCCACACCCTCAGCTCATCAGCCTTCCTCACAATACTCCTCGCATTGAAATAGACACACCTCAGAAGATTATTACCACCACACACAACCCTTCTATTTGTGACTTTGCATGAAACTTTAACATCATTTATTTTCAGCCCCACTCCACTATCTGCTCTGGCACTCTGGTTCCCATCCCCCTGCAAATCTAGTTTAAACCACCCCCCCCCAACAGCACTAACAAACGTCCGTGCATGGATATTGGTCCCCCTGTAGGTCAGGTGTAACCCATCTCTCTTGTACTGGTCCCATCTGCCCCAGAAGAGGTCCCAATGATCCTGAAATCTGAAACTCTGCCCCCTACACCAGTTCCTCAGCCACGTGTTCATCCTCCAGAGCATCCTATTCTTACCCTCACTGGCACGTGCACAGATAGCAATCCTGAGATTACCACCCTCAAGGCCCTGCTATTTAACTTCCTACCAAGCTCTCTATACTCACTCTTCAGGACCTCCTCACTCTTTCTTCCGACGTCATTGGTACCGATGTGTACCATGACATCTGGCTGTTCACCCTCCCACTTCAGAATGCTGTGCACACGATCAGAGACATCCCCGACCCTGGCACCCGGGAGAAAACAAACCATCCGGGAGTCTCTGTCACGACCACAGAATCTCCTGTCTGTACCCCTGACTATCGAGTCCCCGATCACTACCGCTCTCCTCTTCTTCCCCCCTCCCTTCTGTACTGCAGAACCAGACTCAGTGCCAGAGATCCGGCTGCCGCAGCTTGTCCCAGGTAATCCACCCCCCCCCCCCCAACAGCATCCAAATCGGTATACTTGTTGTTGAGGGGAATGGCCACAGGGAGCCCTGCCTCTAGCGTGTCCAATCCCTTAATAATCTTGTATGTTTCAATCAGATCCCCTCTCATCCTTCTAAATTCCAGTGTATAATACATTGTGAATAGATGCTGGTATTTGTGTATTTATACACATTTCCTTCCGTATTTATACCTTAACTTCTAAATTTATTTTATATAATTCTTTATCGTTATTAAATATTTAATTGCATGTCACGCCAGCACACCAACAGCAAATTCCTAGCAACACACACAAAACACTGGAGGAACTCAGCAAGTCAGGCAGTCTCTGTGGAAATGAATAAACAGTCAACATTTCGGGCTGACACTCTTCATTAGGGCGCTTTTGTGTTTACAGCAAATCCCTAACACCTGTCAATATTTATGGCGATTAGATTTCCTCCGAGATCCTGGAATGGTTCCCTAGTGATAACATGGGGACTTGACCTCACAATTGACCTCATCATGCCCTTTCACCTCACAGTCTGCTTGCACTGAGCTTTCTGGAGAACTGTAACACTTCATACCTCATTCCGTTGTTGTACATATTCCTTTGTACCACCTCAATGTACTGATGTCGCGGGAGTTCTGTATGACATGCAAAAGAAAAGTTTTACATGTCCCTCCAATTTACCATTACAGTCAGGGTCTGGAATTGAACTGAAAACCCCGAACACTACCTCCTTCTCTCTCTCAGCTGGCACCGGTGTGTTGTGTTTATTTGTTCATGTAAATTGTGTCTCATTTCAGTCAGGTGAACAAATGATCTTTGTCATGTTTGTAATGTACTGTGCTGTTAAAAAAGCGAATGGCCGTGTCATTTATTTATACTCTGTATACTTATGCCTCGGACAACAGACTTCAGCTTGCAAAGCTGCGGTTCCCCAAAAGAAAAAGCTTGTTCAGTCAGCAATCTGTTGTGGTGACAGCACAGTCTCCAAGCGCGGAAATGGAGACTGTGGCTCTCGGATTCACATCTGAAGTCATTCCCTTACCTTCGGCACCGACCACACCAAGCTGGAGCAGAAGCGAGAAAAGGTGAACGAGTGAAAATATCCGGAGACTGAGAAGCGACATAAACTTCTCAACCCGGGGTTGACGATTCTTGGGCCCGACGCTCATCCGATCCACGCCTCTTCCCGACCGATCAGTGCCGGACCTGCTCCGGGATACTGACCCCGTTCGCTGGCGGACAGGGAGCAGAGGAGGGTCCGCACACGAACTCATAACAATTGATTAAATAAAAGCTGAACACGACAACTGTTAAACTGTCCGTTAATGATTTTAAGTTCCTGCTTCGCTCGTTTCAGTTACAATTTCTTGCCTTGTGATCGAGAAGGAGGAGGAGCCAGAGTTTGCACGGACAAGTAAAATTTGTTTTAGGAATTTTTTTAATTTCATAAATGATCTTTGTTCATAATAAAATAGACACAAAAAGATTTTAAAAAATTTACATCCTATTCATCATATGGTTAATATATTCTGCAGTGTTAACTCTGTTGAAAAAACTGCTGTCCGTGTTTCCTCGGATGACTCACTATGACCCGAGCCGATTCAGGCCCTCCCCTTCCTGGAGCAGAAGGATCCCAGACTGTGGTCCTTCCCCACCGAGTCTTTACACTGGCTGCACTGAGCTTCAGTGTATCCCCGGCACATCCTCATACAGCCTGAGTGTGCCGGCACATCCCTTACAGGCGCCTCACTGTGAACCATAGAACATTACAGCACAGAAACAGGCCTTTCGGCCCTTCTTGGCTGTGCCGAACCATTTTTCAGCCTAGTCTCACTGACCTGCACCCGGCCCGTATCCCTCCAAACCCCTCTCATCCATGTACCTGTCCAAGTTTTTCTTAAATGTTAAAAGTGAGCCCACATTTACCACTTCATCTGGCAGCTCATTCCACACTCCCACCACTCTCTGTGTGAAGAAGCCCCCCCCATGTTCCCTTTAAACTTTTCCCCTTTCACTCTTAACCCATGTACTCTGTTTTTTTTTCTCCCCTAGCCTCAGTGGAAAAAGCCTGCTTGCATTCACTCTATCTACACCCATCATAATTTTATATACCTCTATCAAATCACCCCTCATTCTTCTACGCTCCAGGGAATAAAGTCCTAACCTATTCAACCTTTCTCTGTAACTCAGTTTCTCAAGTCCCAGCAACATCCTTGTAAACCTTCTCTGCACTCTTTCAACCTTATTAATATCCTTCCTGTAATTCGGTGACCAAGACTGCACACAATACTCCAAATTCAGTCTCACCAATGTCTTATACAACCTCACCATTAGATTCCAACTTTTATACTCAATACTTTGATTTATAAAGGCCAATGTACCAAAAGCACTCTTTACTACCCTATCTACCCGTGACGCCACTTTTAGGGAATTTTGTATCTATTCCCAGATCCCTCTGTTCTACTGCACTTCTCAGTGTCCTACCATTTACCTTGTATGTTCTACCTTGGTTTTTCCTTCCAAAGTGCAATACCTCACACTTGTCTGTATTAAACTCCATCTGTCATTTTTCAGCCTATTTTTTCAGCTGGTCCAGATCCCTCTGCAGGCTTTGAAAACCTTCCTCACTGTCCACTACACCTCAAATTTTTGTACCATCAGCAAATTTGCTGATCCAATTCACCACATTATCATCCAGATCATTGATTGAGATGACCAATAACAATGGACCCAGCACTGATACCTGTGGCACACCACTAGTCACAGGCCTCCACTCAGAGAAGCAATCCTCCACTACCACTCTCTGACTTCTCCCATTGAGCCAATGTCTAATCCAATTTGCTACCTCACCATGTATACCTAGCAACTGAATCTTCCTAACTAACCTCCCATGCGGGACCTTGTCAAAGGTCTTACTGAAATCCATGTAGACAACATCCACTGCCTTCCCTTCATCCACTTTCCTGGTAACCTCCTCGAAAAACTCTAATAGATTGGTGAAACATGACCTACCACGCACAAAGCCATGTTAACTCTCCCTACTAAGTCCCTGTCTATCTAAATACTTGTAGATCCTTTCTCTTAGTACTCCTTCCAATAATTTCCCTACTACCGATGTCAAACTTGCCGGCCTATAATTTCCCGGATTACTTTTAGAGCCTTTTTCAAACAACAGAACATGAGCTATCCTCCAATCCTCACCTGTAGACACCGACATTTTAAATATATCTGCCAGGGCACCTGCAATTTCAACACTAGTCTCTTTCAAGGTCTGAGAGAATACCCTGTCAGGTCCTGGGGATTATCCTCAAGATAGCAAGCACCTCCTCCTCTTCAATCTGCATAGGTTCCATGACCTCACTACCTGTTTGCCTTATTTCCATTGACTCCATGCCAGTTTCCTTAGTAAATACAGATGAAAAAAACCTATTTAAGATCTCCCCCATTTCCTTTGGTTCCATACATAGCCAACCACTCTGATCTTCAAGAGGACCAATTTTATCCCTTACTATCCTTTTGCTCTTAATATACCTGTAGAAGCTCTTTGGATTATCCTTTACTTTGACTGCCAAAGCTACCTCATGTTTTCTTTTAGCTCTCCTGATTTCTTTGTTAACTATTTTTTTGCACTTTTTATACTCCTCAAGTACCTTATTTGCTCCTTGTTTCCTATACATGTCATACATCTCTCTCGTCTTCTTTATCAGAGTTCCAATATCCCGAGAGAACCAAGGTTCCTTATCCTTATTCACTTTGCTTTTAATCCTGACAGGAACATACAAACTCTGCACTCTCAAAATTTCTCTTTTGAAGGCCTCCCACTTATCAACAATATCCTTGCCAGAGAACAACCTGTCCCAATCCATGCTTTTCAGATCCTTCCTCATTTCTTTAAAATTGTCCTTTTTCCAGTTTAGAACCTCAACCCGAGGACCAGATCTATCTTTATCCATGATCAAGTTGAAACTAATGGTATTATGATCACTGGAACCAAAGTGTTCTCCTACACACACTTCCGTCACCTGTCCTAACTCGTTTCCTAATAGATCTAATATTGCATCCTCTCTAGTCGGTACCTCTATATATTGATTTAGAAAACTTTCCTGAACACATTTTACAAACTTTAACCCATCTAGACCTTTAACAGCAACACACACAAAATGCTGGTGGAACACAGCAGGCCAGGCAGCATCTATTCGTCAGGTCTCGGCCTGAAACGTCGACAGTGCTTCTCCCTATAGATGCTGCCTGGCCTGCTGTGTTCCACCAGCATTTTGTGTGCGTTGTTGTTTGAATTTCCAGCATCTGCAGATTTCCTCGTGTTAGACCTTTAACAGTATGGGAGTCCCAATGAATACGTGGAAAATTAAAATTCCCTACAATCACAACTTTATGTTTCCTGCAGTTGTCTGCTATCTATCTGCAGATTTGCTCCTCCAATTCTCGCTGACTATTGGGTGGTCTATAATACAACCCCATTAATGTGGTCATACCTTTTCTGTTTCTTAGCTCCACCCATATGGCCTCGGTAGACAAGCCCTCTAATCTGTCCTGCCTGAGCACTGCTGTAACATTTTCCCTGACTAGCAATGCCACCCCCACCCTTCATTCCTCTGCCTCTATCACGTCTGAAACATCGGAACCCTGGAACATTAAGCTGCCAGTCCTGCCCCTCCTGTAGCCAAGTTTCACTAATGGCTACAATGTCATCATTCCACATGCCAATCCACACCCTCAGCTCATCAGCCTTCCTCACAATACTCCTCGCATTGAAATAGACACACCTCAGAAGATTATTACCACCACACACAACCCTTCTATTTGTGACTTTGCATGAAACTTTAACATCATTTATTTTCAGCCCCACTCCACTATCTGCTCTGGCACTCTGGTTCCCATCCCCCTGCAAATCTAGTTTAAACCACCCCCCCCCAACAGCACTAACAAACGTCCGTGCATGGATATTGGTCCCCCTGTAGGTCAGGTGTAACCCATCTCTCTTGTACTGGTCCCATCTGCCCCAGAAGAGGTCCCAATGATCCTGAAATCTGAAACTCTGCCCCCTACACCAGTTCCTCAGCCACGTGTTCATCCTCCAGAGCATCCTATTCTTACCCTCACTGGCACGTGCACAGATAGCAATCCTGAGATTACCACCCTCAAGGCCCTGCTATTTAACTTCCTACCAAGCTCTCTATACTCACTCTTCAGGACCTCCTCACTCTTTCTTCCGATGTCATTGATACTGATGTGTACCGTGACATCTGGCTGATCACCCTCCCACTTCAGAATGCTGTGCACACGATCAGAGACATCCCCGACCCTGGCACCCGGGAGAAAACAAACCATCCGGGAGTCTCTGTCACGACCACAGAATCTCCTGTCTGTACCCCTGACTATCGAGTCCCCGATCACTACCGCTCTCCTCTTCTTCCCCCCTCCCTTCTGTACTGCAGAACCAGACTCAGTGCCAGAGATCCGGCTGCCGCAGCTTGTCCCAGGTAATCCACCCCCCCCCCCCCCCAACAGCATCCAAATCGGTATACTTGTTGTTGAGGGGAATGGCCACAGGGAGCCCTGCTCTGCCTGCCCTTTCCCCTTCCCTCGCCTGACGAAGGAGAAGGGGAAATTATCTGTGTGCTGCTCCTTTGGTGTAACTGCCTCCCTGTAGCTACTATCTATAAACTCTTCATTCTCCCGAATGATCCGGAGGTCATCCAGCTCCTGCTCCAGTTCCCTAACTCGGTTTGTTAGGAGCTGCAGCTGGATGCACTTCTAGCAGGTGTCATTGTCAGGGACACCAGAGGTCTCCCTGACTTCCCACATCCTGCAAGAGGAGCATTCCAACATCCTGCCTGGCATTCTCTCTACTCTAAACAAACAAAACAAAACTTACCGGAACCCACCCTCGTCTCTGCCTGTTCACGCTGAAGCCTGTTGAGCCAAAGCCGTCCCACTCTGACTCAGTCCACTCCGACATTGGCTGCTACGACGATGGCCGCTGTATATGGTGGTCTTTTTTTTAACCTTTGGCGCGCTACGTTACACGCCTGCGCAGTCTAGCCTCTTCTCCCCGATCAGTTAAATAAAATGGCTTCTCTCTGAGATGCCTTTACTTCTTCACTCTCCGCCTCTTGCTGTTGCTGGAAGATCAACCGGTTTCAGACACGTCTAAGGGAGTCCTTCACCAAATTGATCTCCTAGCAGCACCGGATGTCTGTCTCGCGTGGGTATGTGTCCGGAGAACAGGGCAAACCCATCGGCCACATCACCAGTGACGGGTTGAAACTCGGCACATTGACACTCGGTGTCCACGTGCTTCAGATCCACGCACAACTAGATGCAGCCACGCACAAAGGCGGTCATCGGGATGAAGGGAACATTTGGTGCAATTTTCTCTGGGGAATTGTGCACGGCGACCTGTCGGACTCGCTTCATCCTGCATATCCAGATGAACTGGAGGATAGCCCAGGTGTTTACAATAGAAGGGGAGAAATCCTGATCAAAAACTCTGAATGCCCATCACTCAGGACTTCACCACGCAGGGTGGATCATAATAGAAATGCTCCCCAAAACGGGTTTGGGGTAGTCAGGATTTGTATCAGACTGCTCCACACAGACATCTGTAGTACAGTCCAAATCAATCGGTGGGAAACAGAGAGCTTCCCGATCGATTCTGGTGTCAGGCACGGGTGCTCACTCTCCCCTGCTTGTGTGCTGTGTAGAAACCTTTGGCAAACCGTCAGGAAGAACGAAGGGAAAAGAGAGGTGGTGTTGTCAGGCGATGGAGGTACCCAGGTCAAAAGCTCATTCAACATGCATGATGTCACTGTATTGTGCTCAGACCCATGGTCAGTTCACAAACCCATCGGCATCTATGACCATCTGAATCACCATCATTGGTCAGAGCGAGGTCACTGGACCGATCTAATGTCACAATCACCATCAGGTCTGATGACCTGAAGGAGCCGGACATCTTGTTTGGAGTTGCTGAAGCATGTAACAAAATGGCTGGAGCAGACTGGGACGGTGAAACAAAAACTGTCTTTGTGGAAATGGCGTTCTCTGTCAGTAACTTCAAAGAAATTAGCCTTCAGCGTCAGATGTTACCCAGTCGGGCAGTCCTAGTCCTAATGCTTTTGCACCTCCTTCCAGACAGTAGTGGGTCAAAGAGATTGTGGGATGGGTGGTAGGGATCCTCAGCAATGCTTCCGTGTGGGAATGCTCCTGACTGACACATTACAGGCTGTGGGAGTTTGTGCTGAGGCTCAGTGCAGACAATGCAAAGGCTCTGTGGGGAAAGATCACAGTCTAAGCTCCTTCTGTCACCACATGTGGAGGGGCAGAGTTGGGTGGGGAAGCCCCTCGAACATTGACCATCACCTTAGAGGGCCACATCAGTTGTGATGTGTTTAAGAGAAGTTAAAACTACTGAATACATTGAATAGATGATACTAAGAAGTTAAAAATAAATTACAATACTCTTTTTGCAACAAATCTTTTTGTATATATGTTGTATTATGAAAATTTATTTTTAAGTTTTAAAAATCAGTTGTGGAGTTGGCTTGAGTTTTGGAGTGCATTCTTTTGAAAGTTCTTTCAAGCTTGTTGAACGGGGAGAGGTTAACCAGAATGGGTCTGTACTTGCCAGAGTTTTAAACAACAAAATATAATCCAAATAAGATTTACTAAATTTGCTAAAAATAGGATTACGTTTTCAAGGGTGTCCACAGCCTCAAAATAAGGGGTTGGCCACTCAGTACAGAAATGACAAGTTTCTTCACACACGGGCTTCATCATTGTAAGATATTGTAAGATTCAAAATTAAGATGTACATTTCTGACAGGTCCGGGTTAAAGTCAAAGGACAAATGTGATTTAATTATGTCTGGGTTAAAGTCTGTAAACAAGTGTGATCTAATTATGAATGCAGAAGCCTTGACAAAATTAACTGTTTGTGGAATCATTGAAGTCCTGAGATATGGACTATTGTGTTACAGAAACGTGTAAAAAAACAACTCCAAATATGGAATGGGATAAGACTATGTACCTCCCGAGTCAGGGAGGAGTGGTGGTAAGGAAGAAGGATAAAACCTGCTGCCCTGTAAGGTTCAGGTTTCCCTTCTCTGAAGGGGCCCAGCTCTGCAGAACTGTTAATAAAATTTGTTTCCTTGAATTTGTCTTGAAGCCATTATTCGGGAGCGTGGCTTGTTTCTGACAACTTGGGGCGCTCGTCCGGGATCCACACTCCAGCCGTGAGGGGGGCAAGGAAGGACATCGGAGAAGGTGCACCCTGCCGAGTTCGGCAGTCCCTGATTCCTTGCTCGTCGCCCCGCGCGGCTTGAGCGAGTGATATCCGGCGGACTCAAGGAAACAAAGAGGGGTTGTCGAGGCAGTTGAGACAGTGAGCGATCGAGTAATTTCTGTGCACAGGACCCAGGTAAGAAATTAAATTCCTGTAGAGACGTAGTGCACGAGAATCGTGGAACTGCGGGGTTCCTGCAGGTGATTTCTCCTGTAGAGACGTAGTGCACGAGAATCGTGGAACTGCGGGGTTCCTGCAGGTGATTTCTCCTGTAGAGACGTAGTGCACGAGAATCGTGGAACTGCGGGGTTCCTGCAGGTGATTTCTCCTGTAGAGACGTAGTGCACGAGAATCGTGGAACTGCGGGGTTCCTGCAGGTGATTTCTCCTGTAGAGACGTAGTGCACGAGAATCGTGGAACTGCGGGGTTCCTGCAGGTGATTTCTCCTGTAGAGACGTAGTACACGAGAATCGTGGAACTGCGGGGTCCCTGCAGGTGAATTCCTGGGCGATCGCGGTAATACAGGTTCCGGAATTGGACAGGAGTGACCGAGCTAGGTGGGTCACATTCAAATTAAATTCCTGCAGAGACGTAGTGCACGAGAATTGTGGAATTACGGGGTGCCTGCGGGTGGATTGGAACCGGGCAAGTCCTCGAGATGGGGAATAAGGGGTCTAAGAGAAAAAAGGGTAAAGGAAATCCAGGCGCCAATGATGAAAAATACCCTGGGGTACCCCCTGATAGTCCGTTGGGACGGATGTTAGAAAATTGGGATTATGGGAGGCGAAAAGGGAAGTCAAAGAAAAAATGATACAGTACTGTGAATTCTGGTCCCGCCAGCCGATCCAAGGGTCGGCTGTGTGATGGCCTAAGTTCGGGTCTAGCAAGGATTGGGTACAACAAGCCCTTAATCTGTACGTGAATTCAAAACCTAACGTTAAACCCGAAGAAAGTGATTATGCCCTATGCTGGTTACCAACGACAAATAGTTATAAATTGAAAACGATAAATGAAGGGGGACAGAAAAAGAATACATGGGAGGTGCTCGACCACCTGCCGCCCCATATGTGCCCCCTACCGCTCCGCAAATCGAAGACCCTGAGACGGAGGTTGGCCAACAGCTGATTCGTGTTGAATTTGTATCGAAAGCATGGCCAGAAAAAAAAAACTGGAAAAACTAGAAGATTGGAATACTAAACCCTTAAGTGAACTACTTAGGGAGGCACAGACAGTGTTTGTAAGAAGGGATGAAGAGAAGCAGAAGACGGCAAGGATAATGGTCCAGACAGTGCGACAAGTAACCGCAGATAGTAGAGAGAGAGAGACAGGGACCATGGTTGGATCGAGGTAGTAGCCAGGAGCAAGGAGGAGGGCTAAGGAAGGCTTTAAGATGTTTTCACTGCAACGAAGAGGGACACTTCAGGCGCGAGTGCCCCAGATACCGACAGGAAGTGCGCTCGTATGCCATGATGGAAGATGAAGACTAGGGAGGTCGGGGGTTCCACCCCTTGGGGATGAATTATCGGCAGGAACCCCTGGTAAATTTAAAAGTAGGTCCCCAAGGGTCAGATACAACTTTTATGGTAGATTCGGGTGCCGAAAGATCTAGCGTAATCCAGATACCTCCCGGCGCCCGAACTGGAACAAAGGTAATGGGAGTATCCGGTATTGGAGGCAAAATAATACAAGTACCTGTTATAGAAAACGTGAAAATTGAACATGAGGATAGGGTAATGGGACAGGACCTACTTTTGTTACCCTCTGCGAGATTCAACCTGCTCGGGCGGGATCTGCAAGTCAGGCTAGGCATCGGGACTGTGCCCAGGAACGGGAAGATAATGGTACAGCTGTTTGCCCTCAGGGAAGAAGACGATAGGAAAATAAGCCCGGAGGTATGGTACCAGGAAGGGAACCGGGGGGGTTTGAACGTCCCCCCTTGCAAATCTCACTATTACCTAACAGTTCGCCAGTACGGAGAAAACAGTACCCTATTTCAATGGAAGGAAGAAAAGGGCTGCAGCCGATGATTGAAGGACTGATCGCTGACGGACTACTGGAGGAATGTATGTCACCGTATAATACCCCAATACTCCCGGTGCGAAAGCCAGATGGGACTTATCTGATGGTACAAGACCTGCGGGGCCTAAATGCAGTAGTCCAAACCCGATACCCGGTAGCGCCCAACCCTTACACACTGATGAGTAAGATCTCCCCTGACCATAAATGGTTCAGTGTAATAGATCTAAAAGATGCCTTCTGGAGTTGCCCGCTAGAAGAGAGCAGTCGTGACATGTTTGCGTTCGAATGGGAAAATCCTACGACGGGGCGGAAAAGACAACTCCGGTGGACGGTCCTGCCACAGGGGTTCACCGAATCACCTAACCTATTTGGGCAGGTCTTGGAGCAAGTACTAGCAGAATTCCAATGTGCTCCAGAGAGCCAACTGCTACAGTATGTGGACGATCTATTACTATCCGGGCCAACACAGGAAGGGGTGCAGGAAGACACCATCAGACTACTGAACTTCCTGGGGAAGCAGGGGCTACGGGTCTCAAAGAAAAAGTTACAATTTGTAGAAAAGGAAGTAAGGTATCTGGGACACAGGGTCAGTAAAGGACAGCGATGCATTACCCCAGAAAGGATAGCTGGAATAACAGGAATGTCACTACCACGTACCAAGAAGGAGATACGCACCAGTTAATTTGCGATGCACTTGATATCGAATGGAAGTACCATACCCCGTGGCATCCCCAGAGTTCGGGAAGAGTAGAACGAATGAACAGCACCCTAGAGGCACAACTGACCAAGTTGATGTTAGAAACCAAACTACCATGGACTAAGTGTCTCCCTATTGCCCTTTTAAGAATACGAACAGCGCCCCGCAAGGACATAGGAATATCCCCATATGAGATGTTGTTCGGACTCCCGTATTGGAATAAGGTAGAAGGGTACCCCACGCTACAAGGGGGTGATATCTTTGTAAGGGACTATTTACTGGCACTGTCCCGCTCCTTTGCAGAACTGCGGAAAAAGGGTCTCTTGGCCCAGACTCCGCCGCTCGACTTTGCTTTACATCAGATCGTGCCTGGAGATTGGGTTCTGGTAAGGACCTGGAAGCCGGAGAAGTTACAGCCACAGTGGGAAGGCCCTTTCCAGGTCCTGCTAACAACAGAGGCGGCTGTACGGACAAAAGAAAAAGGGTGGACACACGCATCCAGGGTAAAAGGACCGGTGAAGCCCGAAAGCCACACTGAGTGGACCTGTGTTCCCGGTGAAGAACCGTTGGTGGTGAGGCTGAAAAGGCAGCAAAAATGAACTCTATGTGGACTGTAACATTATTGACTGTAATATATTTGATTCTATATGTCGGGGAAATTGAAGGGAAATGTGACAAGTGCAGAACCGTGGTACGAGTGGGGCAGAGGGTGTTCCCAGGATCATTTGTGTCCCACTCGCATGTGAATGATCGATGCTATAATCTAAGCAAGAGAGAAACATGTTGGGAGAATAGTAAACCTTATTACCAAGTCTATAATAAAGGATACATGGGACAGGGGGGGACCATGAGAAGTCTCAGCTGTCCCAGGAAAGACCGGTGGTTGTGTATAAACAAGGGAGGGCAGTGGGACATCCCATCTACACTGGTTAAGGAACATGCAGATAAGGTAAAGGAGATTATAATACAGGATGAGAAGAAAAAGGAGGCGGAAGAGCGCGAGCAAAGGAAGGCGGCAGTGGTCTCCACGGACCCGTCTATATATCAGGAGATAGAGAGAGATATAGTCCTCCCCGATGTTAAAGAGAACCTCTTTATAGACTTAGCAACTCGGATTGCCAAGAGCCTAAATGTGAGTGGTTGTTGGGTCTGTGGAGGACCGCACATGAGTGAACAGTGGCCGTGGAGGGGTGAGAGCTTGAGTGTGTGGGAATTGCTTGCGCACAATTGGACAAATGTCCCAGACCGGAAGAAGCAAAGGTGGAAATTGACCAATTACCCGGAGGGACAAGTATGTGTTGAAAGGAAAGGGAAAGTAAAGGTGGGAGAAAGTCCCTGTCGAAGCATTAAATTAGCAAAGAGGGAAGGTAATGTTACCTGGTGGCCAGAGGAGCCAGCATGGTACATAACCAGAGAACAGAATGGCAGTTGCGAGGCCATAGGAAACGGCTCTAAACTCTGGAAGTGCAGCGGAACGAATCCGTACGAAGGGGTCCCCAGGGTCAGGGAAGTATGGAAGGAAGCAAAGAAAGGAGGATCTGCCCTGGAGGGGTTATTCTGGATCTGCGGTAATCAGGCGTATACCAAACTACCGTGGGACTGGGCGGGTGTTTGCTTCCTGGGTCTCATAAGACCGGAGTTCTTCCTCCTGCCTCAGGAGGGTGACCGGAAGCTGGGAATTAAGCTGTTTGATTCATTAAGGAGAGAAACACGGGAGATAAAGGTGGGCGAGTGGGGTGATGAGTGGCCACCGGCTCGCATCATTGAATACTATGGGCCAGCGACCTGGGCCCAGGATGGGTCGTGGGGGTATCGCACTCCTGTCTACATGTTAAACCGAATTATTAGACTGCAGGCGGTGGTGGAAGTGATAACCAATCAAACAGCACTGGCATTGGAGCTGTTGGCAAAACAGCAGAGTCAGATGCGAACAGCAATATACCAGAACAGGCTGGCTGTGGATTACCTATTGGCCTCTGAAGGCGGGGTATGTGGGAAGTTCAATCTTACAAACTGTTGCCTTAAGATAGACGACAGTGGAAAGGCCGTGTTAAAAATATCCGACAAAATTCGGAAACTGGCCCACGTGCCAGTACAAACCTGGAGATCCCTGGGGAACATGAGTTGGCTAGACGGGCTACTGGGAGGTAGTTGGTGGCGCACCGCTCTCCTAGTAGCAGGCGGGGGTCTAATGATTCTCTTACTTTTGCCGTGTTTGATTCCTTGTATACGAACACTGATCAGGCGCAGTATATTCCAGCTCCAGGCAGTAGCGATACCCCATCATGGGACAAACGAGCTAAAACTTATGCTATTAAAGAAGAAAGTGGGCCCCCTGGGAGTGAGAGAAATGCTAGCTGAAACGCACATCTTAAAAAGAAAAAGGGTGGTATTGTAAGATATTGTAAGATTCAAAATTAAGATGTGCATTTCTGACAGGTCCGGGTTAAAGTCAAAGGACAAATGTGATTTAATTATGTCTAGGGACAACTGTGATTTAGTTATGTCTGGGTTAAAGTCTGTAAACAAGTGTGATCTAATTATGAATGCAGAAGCCTTGACAAAATTAACTGTTTGTGGAATCATTGAAGTCCTGAGATATGGACTATTGTGTTACAGAAACGTGTAAAAAAACAACTCCAAATATGGAATGGGATAAGACTATGTACCTCCCGAGTCAGGGAGGAAGGGTGGTAAGGAAGAAGGATAAAACCTGCTGCCCTGTAAGGTTCAGGTTTCCCTTCTCTGAAGGGGCCCAGCTCTGCAGAACTGTTAATAAACTTTGTTTCCTTGAATTTGTCTTGAAGCCATTATTCGGGAGCGTGGCTCGTTTCTGACAATCATTGAGTATAATCCATTCAAAAAAGAAAGAGAAAGATTTTAAATATGAAGAGAATGATGGGATTAGTGCAGGAGAGTGGTACGAAGGTAAAATGCCAGCCACGAACTTATGAATGTCAGGGAAGGCATGGGAAGAATGAGTGGGAATGAGCAGAAAGAGACTGCAGAGAGTTATAGACTCAATCAGATCCATCACGGACACAGCCCTCCCCACCACCGAGGACAACTTCCAACGGCAGTGTCTCAAGAGGGTGACACCCATCATTAAGGATCCTCACCACCTGGAACATGGCCTCTTCTCATTATCTCCAGAGGTGATGGAGACCCCATTAAGGAAAAATCACACACCATAAACTCATCCAATTGAGAAAAATGTATTAGCATAGACAGAAGATTTGTTACTGTGCAAAAACAGGGAAACGATATAATTCATCATTTTATAGTTTTGCTGGATGAAAAATGAGTAAAGGGGCACAATTAGTCCTGAAGAACGATTTCACCCCAACATTGACTGCTTATGTCTGGAGATGCTGCCTGACCTGTTGAGTTCCTCCAGTGTTTTCTATGTGTGCTCTGGATTTCCAGCAACTGCTGAATCTCTTGTGTTTCCAGTTAGTCTTGGTTAGAGTTGTATGAATGACCACAATAAAAGGAATTAGGTTGGAAAATAAACTGCAAGAAGACAAAAGAATCCTAAGACAGGATAAAGAATGGTTACAGAGTGAGGACCATATAGTAATTGGAATATGGTCGAAGAACAGCCACATTGGAATTTAAAATTGAGTGAGGCTAATGAATATTCAGGATGAGGGAGATCAGACACCCTCAGAAACAAAAGACAAAGTGAATTTTCAAATACAACAACTAGAAAAGCAAACATAATGCTACCTTTAACATAAGAAGGAAGGAGTACAAAAGTAGGGTGGTCTTGTTACAACTGTGCAATGTTTTGATTGGATCTGTGTGAAACATTGCATTTATTTTATCAAAAAGAAAAATCAATTCCAATGAAATCTTCATGTCTGACAGTGAAACAGGAAATAAATAGAATGACAAAATATCTCATTGATTTACAAATAGCATGTAATTTCCACATTGAGGAGCAGACAATAATGAACGATTGTATGATTACACATCCCATGTCAAATTCATTTGGACATCCACACACGGGCTATTGGACAGTTATTTTACAACTTGCACTCGTTTGTCAATCACACTTTATTGCACAAGGAGAAGAGCTCAGTCAGGGTCATTGAACTGTTCTGAAGTTTCAGCTCAAAATTGACGAGTTTTATACAGATATTGATCCAATAATAAGTTAATGTACTTCTGAATCACATTACTTGCATATTTAAGTTCCAATCATAATACATATTTCAGGTACTAATATCCAGTAAAAATGTATGAGTTAAAGGCCAATCATGCATTAGAATTAGTAAAATCACTGTCCAATTGCTAGTGTGCCTTCGTTTACATTCTTATCTTGTCTTGGTATGCCCGGTGGCCTTGGGTCCCAGTGTGGCAAAGAAGCTGAGCAAAGAGGAGCTGGGCTCTCAGGGATTGAGTTTTGCTTGGGGAACCATGTTCAGCTCAGTAACTGTACAATGTCTGCACACTGTTCTGTCAGCACCTCATCTTAACCCTTGCCTTGCTGCAACTTTCATAGATACAGTTGTTAAAACATAAATAAAAATGTTTCCACTTGTGGTAAATAAGGCAGAGATAGAGTGGATGTGGAGAGGATGTTTCCTATCTAGGAGTCAGAGGGAATCTAGGAGCAGAAGGCACAGACTCAGAATAAAAAGACAAACATTGAGAATGGAGATGAGGAATTCCTTTAGCCAGAGGGTGGGGAATCTGTGGAGTTTGTTGCCACAGGAGGCCAGGTCATTGGGTGTATTTAAAGCAGATATGGATCGGGTCTTAATTTCTCAGGGCGTAAAAGATTATGGGGAGAAGGCAGGAGAATGGGGTTGAGAGCAAAATGGATCAGCCGGGATGAATTGGCAGAGCCGACTTGATGGCCAAATAGCCTAATTCTGCTCCTATGTTTTATGCTCTTAGGGTCTAAACAAGAATTTTAATTATTTTATTGTTTTCCTGGTCTAAGAATAGCAACTAAACACCTCCTTATCAGCAAAATGGCCCAAAATATAACCGGTAATCAATATTTTATGATTATTTCTATATTTATTCAATTTCACCTTTATTGCTCCAGATTATTTCCTCTTTTCTTCTGCAAATATATACCGTAACAGAGCACAGAATGGGTGGGGGCTTTCCACCCGTTCATCCCTCCCCACTGAGCTCCCTCCCAGCACTTATCCTTGCAAATGGAACAAGTGCCACAGCTCCCCCTAAATTTCTTAAATGTTGAAAGTGAGCCCCCATTTACAACTTCATCTGGCAGCTCATTCCACACTCCCATCACTCTCTGCGTGAAGAAGCCCCCCAATATTCCCTTTAAACCTTTCCCCCTTCACCCTTAACCCATGTCCTCTGTTTTTTTCTCCCCTAGCCTCAGTGGAAAAAGCCTGCTTGCATTCACTCTATCTATACCCATCATTAGTTTATACACCTCTATCAAATCTCCACTTCACTGTAACTCAGTTTCTCAAGTCCTGGGAACATCCTTGTAAACCTTCTCTGCACTCTTTCAACTTTATTCATATCCTTCCTGTATTTTGGTGACCAAAACTGCACACAATACTCCAAATTCAGCCTCACCAATGCCTTATACAACCTCACCACAACATTCCAACTCTTATACTCAATACTTTGATTTATAAAGGCCAATGTACAAAAAGCTCTCTTTACGAGCCTATCTACCTGTGTCACCACTTTTAGGGAATTTTGTATCTGTATTCCCAGATCCCTCTGTTCTACTGCACTTCTCAACGTCCTACCATTTACCTTGTATGTTCTACCTTGGTTTGTCCTTCCAAAGTGCAATACCTCACACTTGTCTGTATTAAACTCCATCTGCCATTTTTCGGCCCATTTTTCCAGCTGGTCCAGATCCCTCTGCAGGCTTTGAAAACCTTCCTAACCAAACTTATGGCATGAACATCAATTTCCCAAACTTACAGTAACTGCTCCCCTCCCTCCTTCACCAATCACCATTCCCCATTCCCCATTCCCATTTCCCTCTCTCATCTGATCCCCTTACCTCCCCATCACCTTCCTCTGGGGCTCCTCCCCTATTCTCTTTCTTCCATCCTCTCATCAGATTCTCCCTTCTCCAGCCCTTTATCTCTTTCACCAATCGACTTTCCAGCTCTTTACATCACCCTTCCCCCCTCCCTGTTTCACCCATCACCTGCTACAGTACCTTGTATTTCTTCCTCCCCTCCCCTCACCTTCTTACTCTGACACTTCTCATCTCTTTTTTCCAGTCCTGAAGTAGGGTCTCTGCCCGAAACATCGACTGTACTCTTTCCCATAGATGCTGCCTGACCTGCTGAGTTCCTCCAGCATTTTGTGTGTGTTGCTTTGATTTCTGGCGTCTGCAAATATTCTCTTGTTTGTAGAATTGCTCCCCAAATATTCCAGTCTTTCCAAGATGTTAAATTCTAGTTCCAGATTTAACTGTCCACTCGTAAACAGTTTTCCTGAATGCCCATTTCCCTCTGAAATATGGGCATCTCATATCCAGAATCCATGTTTGTACTGTTCATCCCTGTGAATCTTTGCCAGTAACTGCAAATCAGCAGTTAATCCTCTCCATGAAAAGTTTTCACACATTTTTCAAAGGACCAAAGAGGAAAGGGGGAAAAACTGCTGGGTGGGTGCCCCTGTCACATTAACACATTGATGCAAACTCTTAGAGGCACAGCCTCTTCAAAAACAGCCTTTGCATTCTCTCTCTCACACACACACACACACACACACACACACACACACACACACACACACACACACACACACACACACACACACACACACACACACACACACACACACACACACACACACACACACACACACACCACCCCGACTGGTTCCTCTCTCCCACTCCTCCATCTGTCCATCACACACACACACACACACACACACACACACCACCCCGACTGGTTCCCCTCTCCTACTCCTCCATCTGTCCATCACACACACACACACACACACACACACACACACACACACACACACACACACACACACACACACACACACACACACACACACACACACACACACACACACTTGCTCACTCTTTCTCTCACTCTCCCTCCCTCACAAGTGAATTCACACGTGGCCACACTACACATAATTAAAACATGCAAATCATTCCTAGATTAAAACATTTCTGAAAATCTTCTTTCCCTGAGGGTTAAATCATTACCAAATATATTGAGTTACAATCCAACAATATTGAGGAACTGTGTTACTCTAAGACTGTAAACAAAGAAATGTTGAAAGTTATTCATCATGCACAGGTAAACAACATTCAACAAGTCTAAAGCATGAAATCCCCACATTAACCAAAATTCCAACATATTCTGACCCTTCAGTAACACCAATCACTGATTATTGTTGGGATTCTGATCAAATGAACTGTCCGCTGTGGGGTTCCGGGCATAATGACCCACATTACCTCAGCTAAACAGCAGATTTCAGCATTATCCTGCCCCCAACAACAACTTCCCCAATTGGGTACGGGGGAAATCCAGCACTGTGTTACTTCTCTTTTACAATCTCTCTGCTGGCTTCTACCCTGATCTGCATTTCCCCACACGATACCCTGTGTATTTTCTTGAAGTGAAAACACTTTAGCTGCCTCTGAATTATTCCCAAAGTTAACATCGAACTCCTGTACTTCCTTCTCCCATGCTCCATTCATTTTCCTCAGTACTCGTGCCTCAGTATGTGTAGGGTCACTGGGATCAAACAGTTCCAACATCTTTCTAGATTTGTTGGTGATATGAGACACTAATGTACTTATCCATCTGTTTGTGGTTCTGGTATGAAATGATCTCGATCTAATGTTGATCCATACACCCCTCGGGACACCATCCACAGAGAGGACGCAAATGCAGTGTGTGTTCTCCTTTCCTCTGGGATCATATACACACTCATCTATTGGGTCCCCGTTGTTATTACCCAGAACAGTCAGAACCACATTATTTAACTCCTTATTTGTTCCCCCAGCATGTCACAGTGTTTCTGGCAAAGTGGAGTGTATGTTCAGATGCAAGCACGTTATAATCAATCACCTTTCCTCGGCATTACTGAGACCAGGTATTGCTTTCTGGTAACTAACTTCATGGAACAGTTCCCTAGGATCATCCCCAGGGATCCGTAGAGTCTGTGCGGATTGGTGATAGCATATCCTCTTCACTGATGATCAACACTGGTGCACCTCAGGGGTGTGTGCTTAGCCCACTGCTCTACTCTCTGTGTACACATGACTGTTTTGCTTGGCACAGCTCAAATACCATCTATAAATTTGCTGATGATACATCCATTGTTGGTAGAATCTCAGATGGTGACAAGAGGGTGTACAGGAGTGAGATATGCCAACTAGTAGAGTGGTGCCAGAGCAACAACCTGGCACTCAACATCAGTAAGATGAAAGGGTTGATTGTGGACTTCAGGAAGGGTAAGACAAGGGAAAACATACCAATCCTCATAGAGGGATCAGAAGTGGAGAGAGTGAGCAGATTCAAGTTCCTAGATGTCAAGATCTCTGAGGATCTAACCTGGTCCCAACATATCAATGTAGGCTTAAAGAAGGCAAGACAGCGGCTCTACTTTATTAGGAGTTGAAGAGATTTGGCATGTCAACAAATACACTCAAAACCTTCTATAGTTGTACTGTGGAGAGCATTTTGACAGGCTGCATCACTGTCTGGTATGGAGGGGTTACTGCACAGGACCAAAAGAAGCTGCAGAAGGTTGTAAATCTAGTCAACTCCATCTTGGGTACTAGCCTACAAAGTACCCAGGACATCTTTAGGGAGCAGTGTCTCAGAAAGGCAGCATCCATTATTAAAGACCCCCAGCACCCAGGCCATAACATTTTCTCACTGTTACCATCAGGTAAGAGATACAGAAGCCTGAAGGCACACATTCAGTGATTCAGGAACAGCCTCTTCCCATCTGTCATCCCATTCCTAAATGGGCATTGGAGCTTTGGACACTACCTCACTTTTTTAATGTACAGTATTTCTGATTTTGCACATTTTTAAATAATCTATTCAATATACATAAATGATTTATGTGATTTTTTTATTATTATGTATTATTTTTTCTCTCTCTGCTGGATTATGTATTGCATTGAACTACGGCTGCTAACTTTACAAATTTTACGTCACATGCTAGTAATAATAAACCTGATTCTCATTCTGATTCTGATAAATGTCCTGAAATCTTTCCCAATATCCCTCAGCTGCTGTACCCCGAGCGGTGTAGTGTATGTTATATCCCTCAGCAGCTGTACCCCGAGCGGTGTAGTGTATGTTAAATCCTCAGCAATATCCCTCAGCTGCTGTACCCGAGCGGTGTAGTGTATGTTATATCCTCAGCAATATCCCTCAGCTGTTGTACCCCGAGCGGTGTAGTGTATGTTATATCCCTCAGCTGCTGTACCCCGAGCGGTGTAGTGTATGTTATATCCCTCAGCTGCTGTACCCCGAGCGGTGAGGTGTATGTTATATCCTCAGCAATATCCCTCAGCTGCTGTACCCCGAGCGGTGTAGTGTATGTTATATCCTCAGTAATATCCCTCAGCAGCTGTACCCCGAGCGGTGTAGTGTATGTTATATCCCTCAGCTGCTGTACCCCGAGCGGTGTAGTGTATGTTATATCCTCAGCAATATCCCTCAGCAGCTGTACCCCGAGCGGTGTAGTGTATGTTATATCCTCAGTAATATCCCTCAGCAGCTGTACCCCGAGCGGTGTAGTGTATATTATATCCTCAGCAATATCCCTCAGCTGCTGTACACCGAGCGGTGTAGTGTATGTAATATCCTCAGCAATATCCCTCAGCTGCTGTACCCCGAGCGGTGTAGTGTATGTAATATCCTCAGCAATATCCCTCAGCTGCTGTACCCCGAGCGGAGTAGTGTATGTTATATCCTCAGCAATATCCCTCAGCTGCTGTACCCCGAGCGGTGTAGTGTATGTTATATCCTCAACAATATCCCTCAGCAGCTGTACCCCGAGCGGTGTAGTGTATGTTATACCCTCAGTAATATCCCTCAGCAGCTGTACCCCGAGCGGTGTAGTGTATGTTATATCCCTCAGCTGCTGTACCCCGAGCGGTGTAGTGTATGTTATATCCTCAGCAATATCCCTCAGCTGCTGTACCCCGAGCGGTGTAGTGTATGTTATATCCTCAGCAATATCCTTCAGCAGCTGTACCCCGAGAGGTGTAGTGTATGTTATATCCTCAGCAATATCCCTCAGCTGCTGTACCCCGAGTGGTGTAGTGTATGTTATATCCTCAGCAATATCCTTCAGCTTCTGTACCCCGAGCGGTGTAGTGTATGTTATATCCCTCAGCTGCTGTACCCCGAGCGGTGTACTGTATGTTATATCCTCAGTAATATCCCTCAGCTGCTGTACCCCGAGCGGTGTAGTGTATGTTATATCCTCAGTAATATCCCTCAGCTGCTGTACCCCGAGCGGTGTAGTGTATGTTATATCCCTCAGCTGCTGTACCCCGAGCGGTGTAGTGTATGTTATATCCCTCAGCTGCTCTACCCCGAGTGGTGTAGTGTATGTTATATCCTCAGCAATATCCCTCAGCTGCTGTACCCCGAGTGGTGTAGTGTATGTTATATCCTCAGCAATATCCCTCAGCAGCTGTACCCTGAGCGGTGTAGTGTATGTTATATCCACAGCAATATCACTCAGCTGCTGTACCCCGAGCGGTGTAGTGTATGTTATATCCTCAGCAATATCCCTCAGCTGCTGTACCCCGAGCGGTGTAGTGTATGTTATATCCCTCAGCTGCTGTACCCCGAGCGGTGTAGTGTATGTTATATCCTCAGTAATATCCCTCAGCTGCTATACCCCGAGCGGTGTAGTGTATGTTATATCCTCAGCAATATCCCTCAGCTGCTGTACCCCGAGCGGTGTAGTGTATGTTATATCCTCAGCAATATCCCTCAGCTGTTGTACCCCGAGCGGTGTAGTGTATGTTATATCCTCAGCAATATCACTCAGCTGCTGTACCCCGAGCGGTGTAGTGTATGTTATATCCCTCAGCTGCTGTACCCCGAGCGGTGTACTGTATGTTATATCCTCAGTAATATCCCTCAGCTGCTGTACCCCGAGCGGTGTAGTGTATGTTATATCCTCAGTAATATCCCTCAGCTGCTGTACCCCGAGCGGTGTAGTGTATGTTATATCCCTCAGCTGCTGTACCCCGAGCGGTATAGTGTATGTTATATCCCTCAGCTGCTGTACCCCGAGCGGTGTAGTGTATGTTATATCCTCAGCAATATCCCTCAGCTGCTGTACCCCGAGCAGTGTAGTGTATGTTATATCCCTCAGCTGCAGTACCCCGAGCGTTGTAGTGTATGTTATATCCTCAGCAATGTCCCTCAGCTGCTGTACCCCGAGCAGTGTAGTGTATGTTATATCCTCAGCATTATCCCTCAGCTGCTGTACCCCGAGCGGTGTAGTGTATGTTATATCCTCAGCAATGTTCCTCAGCTGCTGTACCCCGAGCGGTGTAGTGTATGTTATATCCCTCAGCTGCTGTACCCCGAGCGGTGTAGTGTATGTTATATCCTAAGCAATATCCCTCAGCTGCTGTACCCCGAGCGGTGTAGTGTATGTAATATCCTCAGCAATATCCCTCAGCTGCTGTACCCCGAGCGGTGTAGTTTATGTTATATCCCTCAGCTGCTGTACCCCGAGCGGTGTAGTGTATGTTATATCCTCAGCAATATCCCTCAGCTGCTGTACCCCAAGCGGTGTAGTGTATGTTATATCCTCAGCAATATCACTCAGCTGCTGTACCCCGAGCGGTGTAGTGTATGTTATATCCCTCAGCTGCTGTAACCCGAGCTGTGTAGTGTATGTTATATCCCTCAGCTGCTGTACCCCGAGCGGTGTAGTGTATGTTATATCCTCAGCATTATCCCTCAGCTGCTGTACCCCGAGCGGTGTAGTGTATGTTATATCCCTCAGCTGCAGTACCCCGAGCGGTGTAGTGTATGTTATATCCTCAGCAATATCCCTCAGCTGCTGTACCCCGAGCGGTGTAGTGTATGTTATATCCTCAGCAATATCCCTCAGCTGCTGTACCCCGAGCGGTGTAGTGTATGTTATATCCTCAGCAATATCCCTCAGCTGCTGTACCCCGAGTGGTGTAGTGTATATTATATCCTCAGCAATATCCCTCAGCTGCTGTACCCCGAGCGGTGTAGTGTATGTTATATCGACAGCAATATCACTCAGCTGTGTACCCCGAGCGGTGTAGTGTATGTTATATCCTCAGCAATATCACTCAGCTGCTGTACCCCGAGCGGTATAGTGTATGTTATATCCCTCAGCTGCTGTACCCCGAGCGGTGTAGTGTATGTTATATCCTCAGCAATATCCCTCAGCTGCTGTACCCCGAGCAGTGTAGTGTATGTTATATCCCTCAGCTGCAGTACCCCGAGCGGTGTAGTGTATGTTATATCCTCAGCAATGTCCCTCAGCTGCTGTACCCCGAGCAGTGTAGTGTATGTTATATCCTCAGCATTATCCCTCAGCTGCTGTACCCCGAGCGGTGTAGTGTATGTTATATCCTCAGCAATGTTCCTCAGCTGCTGTACCCCGAGCGGTGTAGTGTATGTAATATCCCTCAGCTGCTGTACCCCGAGCGGTGTAGTGTATGTTATATCCTAAGCAATATCCCTCAGCTGCTGTACCCCGAGCGGTGTAGTGTATGTAATATCCTCAGCAATATCCCTCAGCTGCTGTACCCCGAGCGGTGTAGTTTATGTTATATCCCTCAGCTGCTGTACCCCGAGCGGTGTAGTGTATGTTATATCCTCAGCAATATCCCTCAGCTGCTGTACCCCAAGCGGTGTAGTGTATGTTATATCCTCAGCAATATCACTCAGCTGCTGTACCCCGAGCGGTGTAGTGTATGTTATATCCCTCAGCTGCTGTAACCCGAGCTGTGTAGTGTATGTTATATCCCTCAGCTGCTGTACCCCGAGCGGTGTAGTGTATGTTATATCCTCAGCATTATCCCTCAGCTGCTGTACCCCGAGCGGTGTAGTGTATGTTATATCCCTCAGCTGCAGTACCCCGAGCGGTGTAGTGTATGTTATATCCTCAGCAATATCCCTCAGCTGCTGTACCCCGAGCGGTGTAGTGTATGTTATATCCTCAGCAATATCCCTCAGCTGCTGTACCCCAAGCGGTGTAGTGTATGTTATATCCTCAGCAATATCCCTCAGCTGCTGTACCCCGAGTGGTGTAGTGTATATTATATCCTCAGCAATATCCCTCAGCTGCTGTACCCCGAGCGGTGTAGTGTATGTTATATCGACAGCAATATCACTCAGCTGTGTACCCCGAGCGGTGTAGTGTATGTTATATCCTCAGCAATATCACTCAGCTGCTGTACCCCGAGCGGTGTAGTGTATGTTATATCCTCAGCAATATCCTTCAGCAGCTGTACCCCGAGCGGTGTAGTGTATGTTATATCCTCAGCAATATCCTTCAGCTGCTGTACCCCGAGCGGTGTAGTGTATGTTATATCCTCAGCAATATCCTTCAGCTGCTGTACCCCGAGCGGTGTAGTGTATGTTATATCCTCAGCAATATCCCTCAGCTGCTCTACCCCGAGTGGTGTAGTGTATGCTATATCCTCAGCAATATCCTTCAGCTGCTGTACCCCGAGCGGTGTAGTGTATGTTATATCCTCAGCAATATCCCTCAGCTGCTGTACCCCGAGCGGTGTAGTGTATGTTATATCCCTCAGCTGCTGTACCCCGAGCGGTGTAGTGTATGTTATATCCTCAGCAATATCCTTCAGCTGCTGTACCCCGAGCGGTGTAGTGTATGTTATATCCTCAGCAATATCCTTCAGCTGCTGTACCCCGAGCGGTGTAGTGTATGTTATATCCTCAGCAATATCCCTCAGCTGCTGTACCCCGAGCGGTGTAGTGTATGTTATATCCTCAGCAATATCCTTCAGCTTCTGTACCCCGAGCGGTGTAGTGTATGTTATATCCTCAGCAATATCCCTCAGCTGCTGTACCCCGAGTGGTGTAGTGTATGTTATATCCTCAGCAATATCCCTCAGCTGCTGTACCCCGAGCGGTGTAGTGTATGTTATATCCTCAGCAATATCCCTCAGCTGCTGTACCCCGAGTGGTGTAGTGTATGTTATATCCTCAGCAATATCCCTCAGCAGCTGTACCCTGAGCGGTGTAGTGTATTTTATATCCACAGCAATATCACTCAGCTGCTGTACCCCGAGCGGTGTAGTGTATGTTATATCCTCAGCAATAGCACTCAGCTGCTGTACCCCGAGCGGTGTAGTGTATGTTATATCCCTCAGCAGCTGTACCCCGAGCGGTGTAGTGTATGTTATATCCTCAGTAATATCCCTCAGCTGCTATACCCCGAGCGGTGTAGTGTATGTTATATCCTCAGCAATATCCCTCAGCTGCTGTACCCCGAGCGGTGTAGTGTATGTTATATCCTCAGCAATATCCCTCAGCTGCTGTACCCCGAGTGGTGTAGTGTATGTTATATCCTCAGCAATATCCCTCAGCAGCTGTACCCTGAGCGGTGTAGTGTATGTCATATCCACAGCAATATCACTCAGCTGCTGTACCCCGAGCGGTGTAGTGTATGTTATATCCTCAGCAATATCACTCAGCTGCTGTACCCCGAGCGGTGTAGTGTATGTTATATCCTCAGCAATATCACTCAGCTGCTGTACCCCGAGCGGTGTAGTGTATGTTATATCCCTCAGCTGCTGTACCCCGAGCGGTGTAGTGTATGTTATATCCTCAGCAATATCACTCAGCTGCTGTACCCCGAGCGGTGTAGTGTATGTTATATCCCTCAGCTGCTGTACCCCGAGCGGTGTACTGTATGTTATATCCTCAGTAATATCCCTCAGCTGCTGTACCCCGAGCGGTGTAGTGTATGTTATATCCTCAGTAATATCCCTCAGCTGCTGTACCCCGAGCGGTGTAGTGTATGTTATATCCCTCAGCTGCTGTACCCCGAGCGGTGTAGTGTATGTTATATCCCTCAGCTGCTGTACCCCGAGCGGTGTAGTGTATGTTATATCCTCAGCAATATCCCTCAGCTGCTGTACCCCGAGCAGTGTAGTGTATGTTATATCCCTCAGCTGCAGTACCCCGAGCGGTGTAGTGTATGTTATATCCCTCAGCTGCAGTACCCCGAGCGGTGTAGTGTATGTTATATCCTCAGCAATATCCCTCAGCTGCTGTACCCCGAGCGGTGTAGTGTATGTTATATCCTCAGCAATATCCCTCAGCTGCTGTACCCCGAGCGGTGTAGTGTATGTTATATCCTCAGCAATATCACTCAGCTGCTGTACCCCGAGCGGTGTAGTGTATGTTATATCCCTCAGCTGCTGTACCCCGAGCGGTGTACTGTATGTTATATCCTCAGTAATATCCCTCAGCTGCTGTACCCCGAGCGGTGTAGTGTATGTTATATCCTCAGTAATATCCCTCAGCTGCTGTACCCCGAGCGGTGTAGTGTATGTTATATCCCTCAGCTGCTGTACCCCGAGCGGTGTAGTGTATGTTATATCCCTCAGCTGCTGTACCCCGAGCGGTGTAGTGTATGTTATATCCTCAGCAATATCCCTCAGCTGCTGTACCCCGAGCAGTGTAGTGTATGTTATATCCCTCAGCTGCAGTACCCCGAGCGGTGTAGTGTATGTTATATCCTCAGCAATGTCCCTCAGCTGCTGTACCCCGAGCAGTGTAGTGTATGTTATATCCTCAGCATTATCCCTCAGCTGCTGTACCCCGAGCGGTGTAGTGTATGTTATATCCTCAGCAATATCCCTCAGCTGCTGTACCCCGAGCGGTGTAGTGTATGTTATATCCCTCAGCTGCTGTACCCCGAGCGGTGTAGTGTATGTTATATCCTCAGCAATATCCTTCAGCTGCTGTACCCCGAGCGGTGTAGTGTATGTTATATCCTCAGCAATATCCTTCAGCTGCTGTACCCCGAGCGGTGTAGTGTATGTTATATCCTCAGCAATATCCCTCAGCTGCTGTACCCCGAGCGGTGTAGTGTATGTTATATCCTCAGCAATATCCTTCAGCTTCTGTACCCCGAGCGGTGTAGTGTATGTTATATCCTCAGCAATATCCCTCAGCTGCTGTACCCCGAGTGGTGTAGTGTATGTTATATCCTCAGCAATATCCCTCAACTGCTGTACCCCGAGCGGTGTAGTGTATGTTATATCCTCAGCAATATCCCTCAGCTGCTGTACCCCGAGTGGTGTAGTTTATGTTATATCCTCAGCAATATCCCTCAGCAGCTGTACCCTGAGCGGTGTAGTGTATGTTATATCCACAGCAATATCACTCAGCTGCTGTACCCCGAGCGGTGTAGTGTATGTTATATCCTCAGCAATAGCACTCAGCTGCTGTACCCCGAGCGGTGTAGTGTATGTTATATCCCTCAGCTGCTGTACCCCGAGCGGTGTAGTGTATGTTATATCCTCAGTAATATCCCTCAGCTGCTATACCCCGAGCGGTGTAGTGTATGTTATATCCTCAGCAATATCCCTCAGCTGCTGTACCCCGAGCGGTGTAGTGTATGTTATATCCTCAGCAATATCCCTCAGCTGCTGTACCCCGAGCGGTGTAGTGTATGTTATATCCTCAGCAATATCCCTCAGCTGCTCTACCCCGAGTGGTGTAGTGTATGTTATATCCTCAGCAATATCCTTCAGCTGCTGTACCCCGAGCGGTGTAGTGTATGTTATATCCTCAGCAATATCCCTCAGCTGCTGTACCCCGAGCGGTGTAGTGTATGTTATATCCCTCAGCTGCTGTACCCCGAGCGGTGTAGTGTATGTTATATCCTTCAGCTGCTGTACCCCGAGCGGTGTAGTGTATGTTATATCCTCAGCAATATCCTTCAGCTGCTGTACCCCGAGCGGTGTAGTGTATGTTATATCCTCAGCAATATCCCTCAGCTGCTGTACCCCGAGCGGTGTAGTGTATGTTATATCCTCAGCAATATCCTTCAGCTTCTGTACCCCGAGCGGTGTAGTGTATGTTATATCCTCAGCAATATCCCTCAGCTGCTGTACCCCGAGTGGTGTAGTGTATGTTATATCCTCAGCAATATCCCTCAGCTGCTGTACCCCGAGCGGTGTAGTGTATGTTATATCCTCAGCAATATCCCTCAGCTGCTGTACCCCGAGTGGTGTAGTGTATGTTATATCCTCAGCAATATCCCTCAGCAGCTGTACCCTGAGCGGTGTAGTGTATGTTATATCCACAGCAATATCACTCAGCTGCTGTACCCCGAGTGGTGTAGTGTATGTTATATCCTCAGCAATAGCACTCAGCTGCTGTACCCCGAGCGGTGTAGTGTATGTTATATCCCTCAGCTGCTGTACCCCGAGCGGTGTAGTGTATGTTATATCCTCAGTAATATCCCTCAGCTGCTATACCCCGAGCGGTGTAGTGTATGTTATATCCTCAGCAATATCCCTCAGCTGCTGTACCCCGAGCGGTGTAGTGTATGTTATATCCTCAGCAATATCCCTCAGCTGCTGTACCCCGAGTGGTGTAGTGTATGTTATATCCTCAGCAATATCCCTCAGCAGCTGTACCCTGAGCGGTGTAGTGTATGTTATATCCACAGCAATATCACTCAGCTGCTGTACCCCGAGCGGTGTAGTGTATGTTATATCCTCAGCAATATCACTCAGCTGCTGTACCCCGAGCGGTGTAGTGTATGTTATATCCTCAGCAATATCACTCAGCTGCTGTACCCCGAGCGGTGTAGTGTATGTTATATCCCTCAGCTGCTGTACCCCGAGCGGTGTAGTGTATGTTATATCCTCAGCAATATCACTCAGCTGCTGTACCCCGAGCGGTCTAGTGTATGTTATATCCCTCAGCTGCTGTACCCCGAGCGGTGTACTGTATGTTATATCCTCAGTAATATCCCTCAGCTGCTGTACCCCGAGCGGTGTAGTGTATGTTATATCCTCAGTAATATCCCTCAGCTGCTGTACCCCGAGCGGTGTAGTGTATGTTATATCCCTCAGCTGCTGTACCCCGAGCGGTGTAGTGTATGTTATATCCCTCAGCTGCTGTACCCCGAGCGGTGTAGTGTATGTTATATCCTCAGCAATATCCCTCAGCTGCTGTACCCCGAGCAGTGTAGTGTATGTTATATCCCTCAGCTGCAGTACCCCGAGCGGTGTAGTGTATGTTATATCCTCAGCAATATCCCTCAGCTGCTGTACCCCGAGCGGTGTAGTGTATGTTATATCCTCAGCAATATCCCTCAGCTGCTGTACCCCGAGCGGTGTAGTGTATGTTATATCCTCAGCAATATCACTCAGCTGCTGTACCCCGAGCGGTGTAGTGTATGTTATATCCCTCAGCTGCTGTACCCCGAGCGGTGTACTGTATGTTATATCCTCAGTAATATCCCTCAGCTGCTGTACCCCGAGCGGTGTAGTGTATGTTATATCCTCAGTAATATCCCTCAGCTGCTGTACCCCGAGCGGCGTAGTGTATGTTATATCCCTCAGCTGCTGTACCCCGAGCGGTGTAGTGTATGTTATATCCCTCAGCTGCTGTACCCCGAGCGGTGTAGTGTATGTTATATCCTCAGCAATATCCCTCAGCTGCTGTACCCCGAGCAGTGTAGTGTATGTTATATCCCTCAGCTGCAGTACCCCGAGCGGTGTAGTGTATGTTATATCCTCAGCAATGTCCCTCAGCTGCTGTACCCCGAGCAGTGTAGTGTATGTTATATCCTCAGCATTATCCCTCAGCTGCTGTACCCCGAGCGGTGTAGTGTATGTTATATCCTCAGCAATATCCCTCAGCTGCTGTACCCCGAGCGGTGTAGTGTATGTTATATCCCTCAGCTGCTGTACCCCGAGCGGTGTAGTGTATGTTATATCCTCAGCAATATCCTTCAGCTGCTGTACCCCGAGCGGTGTAGTGTATGTTATATCCTCAGCAATATCCTTCAGCTGCTGTACCCCGAGCGGTGTAGTGTATGTTATATCCTCAGCAATATCCCTCAGCTGCTGTACCCCGAGCGGTGTAGTGTATGTTATATCCTCAGCAATATCCTTCAGCTTCTGTACCCCGAGCGGTGTAGTGTATGTTATATCCTCAGCAATATCCCTCAGCTGCTGTACCCCGAGTGGTGTAGTGTATGTTATATCCTCAGCAATATCCCTCAGCTGCTGTACCCCGAGCGGTGTAGTGTATGTTATATCCTCAGCAATATCCCTCAGCTGCTGTACCCCGAGTGGTGTAGTGTATGTTATATCCTCAGCAATATCCCTCAGCAGCTGTACCCTGAGCGGTGTAGTGTATGTTATATCCACAGCAATATCACTCAGCTGCTGTACCCCGAGCGGTGTAGTGTATGTTATATCCTCAGCAATAGCACTCAGCTGCTGTACCCCGAGCGGTGTAGTGTATGTTATATCCCTCAGCTGCTGTACCCCGAGCGGTGTAGTGTATGTTATATCCTCAGTAATATCCCTCAGCTGCTATACCCCGAGCGGTGTAGTGTATGTTATATCCTCAGCAATATCCCTCAGCTGCTGTACCCCGAGCGGTGTAGTGTATGTTATATCCTCAGCAATATCCCTCAGCTGCTGTACCCCGAGTGGTGTAGTGTATGTTATATCCTCAGCAATATCCCTCAGCAGCTGTACCCTGAGCGGTGTAGTGTATGTTATATCCACAGCAATATCACTCAGCTGCTGTACCCCGAGCGGTGTAGTGTATGTTATATCCTCAGCAATATCACTCAGCTGCTGTACCCCGAGCGGTGTAGTGTATGTTATATCCTCAGCAATATCACTCAGCTGCTGTACCCCGAGCGGTGTAGTGTATGTTATATCCCTCAGCTGCTGTACCCCGAGCGGTGTAGTGTATGTTATATCCTCAGCAATATCACTCAGCTGCTGTACCCCGAGCGGTGTAGTGTATGTTATATCCCTCAGCTGCTGTACCCCGAGCGGTGTACTGTATGTTATATCCTCAGTAATATCCCTCAGCTGCTGTACCCCGAGCGGTGTAGTGTATGTTATATCCTCAGTAATATCCCTCAGCTGCTGTACCCCGAGCGGTGTAGTGTATGTTATATCCCTCAGCTGCTGTACCCCGAGCGGTGTAGTGTATGTTATATCCCTCAGCTGCTGTACCCCGAGCGGTGTAGTGTATGTTATATCCTCAGCAATATCCCTCAGCTGCTGTACCCCGAGCAGTGTAGTGTATGTTATATCCCTCAGCTGCAGTACCCCGAGCGGTGTAGTGTATGTTATATCCTCAGCAATATCCCTCAGCTGCTGTACCCCGAGCGGTGTAGTGTATGTTATATCCTCAGCAATATCCCTCAGCTGCTGTACCCCGAGCGGTGTAGTGTATGTTATATCCTCAGCAATATCACTCAGCTGCTGTACCCCGAGCGGTGTAGTGTATGTTATATCCCTCAGCTGCTGTACCCCGAGCGGTGTACTGTATGTTATATCCTCAGTAATATCCCTCAGCTGCTGTACCCCGAGCGGTGTAGTGTATGTTATATCCTCAGTAATATCCCTCAGCTGCTGTACCCCGAGCGGTGTAGTGTATGTTATATCCCTCAGCTGCTGTACCCCGAGCGGTGTAGTGTATGTTATATCCCTCAGCTGCTGTACCCCGAGCGGTGTAGTGTATGTTATATCCTCAGCAATATCCCTCAGCTGCTGTACCCCGAGCAGTGTAGTGTATGTTATATCCCTCAGCTGCAGTACCCCGAGCGGTGTAGTGTATGTTATATCCTCAGCAATGTCCCTCAGCTGCTGTACCCCGAGCAGTGTAGTGTATGTTATATCCTCAGCATTATCCCTCAGCTGCTGTACCCCGAGCGGTGTAGTGTATGTTATATCCTCAGCAATGTTCCTCAGCTGCTGTACCCCGAGCGGTGTAGTGTATGTTATATCCCTCAGCTGCTGTACCCCGAGCGGTGTAGTGTATGTTATATCCTAAGCAATATCCCTCAGCTGCTGTACCCCGAGCGGTGTAGTGTATGTAATATCCTCAGCAATATCCCTCAGCTGCTGTACCCCGAGCGGTGTAGTTTATGTTATATCCCTCAGCTGCTGTACCCCGAGCGGTGTAGTGTATGTTATATCCTCAGCAATATCCCTCAGCTGCTGTACCCCGAGCGGTGTAGTGTATGTTATATCCTCAGCAATATCACTCAGCTGCTGTACCCCGAGCGGTGTAGTGTATGTTATATCCCTCAGCTGCTGTAACCCGAGCTGTGTAGTGTATGTTATATCCCTCAGCTGCTGTACCCCGAGCGGTGTAGTGTATGTTATATCCTCAGCATTATCCCTCAGCTGCTGTACCCCGAGCGGTGTAGTGTATGTTATATCCCTCAGATGCAGTACCCCGAGCGGTGTAGTGTATGTTATATCCTCAGCAATATCCCTCAGCTGCTGTACCCCGAGCGGTGTAGTGTATGTTATATCCTCAGCAATATCCCTCAGCTGCTGTACCCCGAGCGGTGTAGTGTATGTTATATCCTCAGCAATATCCCTCAGCTGCTGTACCCCGAGTGGTGTAGTGTATATTATATCCTCAGCAATATCCCTCAGCTGCTGTACCCCGAGCGGTGTAGTGTATGTTATATCGACAGCAATATCACTCAGCTGCTGTACCCCGAGCGGTGTAGTGTATGTTATATCCTCAGCAATATCACTCAGCTGCTGTACCCCGAGCGGTGTAGTGTATGTTATATCCTCAGCAATATCCCTCAGCTGCTGTACCCCGAGCGGTGTAGTGTATGTTATATCCTCAGCAATATCACTCAGCTGCTGTACCCCGAGCGGTGTAGTGTATGTTATATCCCTCAGCTGCTGTAACCCGAGCTGTGTAGTGTATGTTATATCCCTCAGCTGCTGTACCCCGAGCGGTGTAGTGTATGTTATATCCTCAGCATTATCCCTCAGCTGCTGTACCCCGAGCGGTGTAGTGTATGTTATATCCCTCAGATGCAGTACCCCGAGCGGTGTAGTGTATGTTATATCCTCAGCAATATCCCTCAGCTGCTGTACCCCGAGCGGTGTAGTGTATGTTATATCCTCAGCAATATCCCTCAGCTGCTGTACCCCGAGCGGTGTAGTGTATGTTATATCCTCAGCAATATCCCTCAGCTGCTGTACCCCGAGTGGTGTAGTGTATATTATATCCTCAGCAATATCCCTCAGCTGCTGTACCCCGAGCGGTGTAGTGTATGTTATATCGACAGCAATATCACTCAGCTGCTGTACCCCGAGCGGTGTAGTGTATGTTATATCCTCAGCAATATCACTCAGCTGCTGTACCCCGAGCGGTGTAGTGTATGTTATATCCTCAGCAATATCCTTCAGCAGCTGTACCCCGAGCGGTGTAGTGTATGTTATATCCTCAGCAATATCCTTCAGCTGCTGTACCCCGAGCGGTGTAGTGTATGTTATATCCTCAGCAATATCCTTCAGCTGCTGTACCCCGAGCGGTGTAGTGTATGTTATATCCTCAGCAATATCCCTCAGCTGCTCTACCCCGAGTGGTGTAGTGTATGTTATATCCTCAGCAATATCCTTCAGCTGCTGTACCCCGAGCGGTGTAGTGTATGTTATATCCTCAGCAATATCCCTCAGCTGCTGTACCCCGAGCGGTGTAGTGTATGTTATATCCCTCAGCTGCTGTACCCCGAGCGGTGTAGTGTATGTTATATCCTCAGCAATATCCTTCAGCTGCTGTACCCCGAGCGGTGTAGTGTATGTTATATCCTCAGCAATATCCTTCAGCTGCTGTACCCCGAGCGGTGTAGTGTATGTTATATCCTCAGCAATATCCCTCAGCTGCTGTACCCCGAGCGGTGTAGTGTATGTTATATCCTCAGCAATATCCTTCAGCTTCTGTACCCCGAGCGGTGTAGTGTATGTTATATCCTCAGCAATATCCCTCAGCTGCTGTACCCCGAGTGGTGTAGTGTATGTTATATCCTCAGCAATATCCCTCAGCTGCTGTACCCCGAGCGGTGTAGTGTATGTTATATCCTCAGCAATATCCCTCAGCTGCTGTACCCCGAGTGGTGTAGTGTATGTTATATCCTCAGCAATATCCCTCAGCAGCTGTACCCTGAGCGGTGTAGTGTATGTTATATCCACAGCAATATCACTCAGCTGCTGTACCCCGAGCGGTGTAGTGTATGTTATATCCTCAGCAATAGCACTCAGCTGCTGTACCCCGAGCGGTGTAGTGTATGTTATATCCCTCAGCTGCTGTACCCCGAGCGGTGTAGTGTATGTTATATCCTCAGTAATATCCCTCAGCTGCTATACCCCAAGCGGTGTAGTGTATGTTATATCCTCAGCAATATCCCTCAGCTGCTGTACCCCGAGCGGTGTAGTGTATGTTATATCCTCAGCAATATCCCTCAGCTGCTGTACCCCGAGCGGTGTAGTGTATGTTATATCCTCAGCAATATCACTCAGCTGCTGTACCCCGAGCGGTGTAGTGTATGTTATATCCCTCAGCTGCTGTACCCCGAGCGGTGTACTGTATGTTATATCCTCAGTAATATCCCTCAGCTGCTGCACCCCGAGCGGTGTAGTGTATGTTATATCCTCAGTAATATCCCTCAGCTGCTGTACCCCGAGCGGTGTAGTGTATGTTATATCCCTCAGCTGCTGTACCCCGAGCGGTGTAGTGTATGTTATATCCCTCAGCTGCTGTACCCCGAGCGGTGTAGTGTATGTTATATCCTCAGCAATATCCCTCAGCTGCTGTACCCCGAGCAGTGTAGTGTATGTTATATCCCTCAGCTGCAGTACCCCGAGCGGTGTAGTGTATGTTATATCCTCAGCAATGTCCCTCAGCTGCTGTACCCCGAGCAGTGTAGTGTATGTTATATCCTCAGCATTATCCCTCAGCTGCTGTACCCCGAGCGGTGTAGTGTATGTTATATCCTCAGCAATGTTCCTCAGCTGCTGTACCCCGAGCGGTGTAGTGTATGTTATATCCCTCAGCTGCTGTACCCCGAGCGGTGTAGTGTATGTTATATCCTAAGCAATATCCCTCAGCTGCTGTACCCCGAGCGGTGTAGTGTATGTAATATCCTCAGCAATATCCCTCAGCTGCTGTACCCCGAGCGGTGTAGTTTATGTTATATCCCTCAGCTGCTGTACCCCGAGCGGTGTAGTGTATGTTATATCCTCAGCAATATCCCTCAGCTGCTGTACCCCGAGCGGTGTAGTGTATGTTATATCCTCAGCAATATCACTCAGCTGCTGTACCCCGAGCGGTGTAGTGTATGTTATATCCCTCAGCTGCTGTAACCCGAGCTGTGTAGTGTATGTTATATCCCTCAGCTGCTGTACCCCGAGCGGTGTAGTGTATGTTATATCCTCAGCATTATCCCTCAGCTGCTGTACCCCGAGCGGTGTAGTGTATGTTATATCCCTCAGCTGCAGTACCCCGAGCGGTGTAGTGTATGTTATATCCTCAGCAATATCCCTCAGCTGCTGTACCCCGAGCGGTGTAGTGTATGTTATATCCTCAGCAATATCCCTCAGCTGCTGTACCCCGAGCGGTGTAGTGTATGTTATATCCTCAGCAATATCCCTCAGCTGCTGTACCCCGAGTGGTGTAGTGTATATTATATCCTCAGCAATATCCCTCAGCTGCTGTACCCCGAGCGGTGTAGTGTATGTTATATCGACGGCAATATCACTCAGCTGCTGTACCCCGAGCGGTGTAGTGTATGTTATATCCTCAGCAATATCACTCAGCTGCTGTACCCCGAGCGGTGTAGTGTATGTTATATCCCTCAGCTGCTGTACCCCGAGCGGTGTAGTGTATGTTATATCCTCAGTAATATCCCTCAGCTGCTATACCCCGAGCGGTGTAGTGTATGTTATATCCTCAGCAATATCACTCAGCTGCTGTACCCCGAGTGGTTTAGTGTATGTTATATCCTCAGCAATATCCCTCAGCTGCTGTACCCCGAGTGGTGTAGTGTATGTTATATCCTCAGCAATATCCCTCAGCTGCTGTACCCCGAGCGGTGTAGTGTATGTTATATCCTCAGCAATATCACTCAGCTGCTGTACCCCGAGCGGTGTAGTGTATGTTATATCCTCAGCAATATCCCTCAGCTGCTGTACCCCGAGCGGTGTAGTGTATGTTATATCCTCAGCAATATCACTCAGCTGCTGTACCCCGAGCGGTGTAGTGTATGTTATATCCCTCAGCTGCTGTACCCCGAGCGGTGTAGTGTATGTTATATCCTCAGTAATATCCCTCAGCTGCTGTACCCCGAGCGGTGTAGTGTATGTTATATCCTCAGTAATATCCGTCAGCTGCTGTACCCCGAGCTGTGTAGTGTATGTTATATCCCTCAGCTGCTGTACCCCGAGCGGTGTAGTGTATGTTATATCCTCAGCAATATCCCTCAGCTGCTGTACCCCGAGCGGTGTAGTGTATGTTATATCCCTCAGCTGCTGTACCCCGAGCGGTGTAGTGTATGTGATATCCTCAGCAATATCCCTCAGCTGCTGTACCCCGAGCGGTGTAGTGTATGTTATATCCCTCAGCTGCTGTACCCCGAGCGGTGTAGTGTACGTTATATCCTCAGCAATGTCCCTCAGCTGCTGTACCCCGAGCAGTGTAGTGTATGTTATATCCTCAGCATTATCCCTCAGCTGCTGTACCCCGAGCGGTGTAGTGTATGTTATATCCTCAGCAATGTTTCTCAGCAGCTGTACCCCGAGCGGTGTAGTGTATGTTATATCCCTCAGCTGCTGTACCCCGAGCGGTGTAGTGTATGTAATATCCTCAGCAATATCCCTCAGCTGCTGTACCCCGAGCGGTGTAGTGTATGTTATATCCTCAGCAATTTCCCTCAGCAGCTGTACCCCGAGTGGTGTAGTGTATGTTATATCCTCAGCAATATCCCTCAGCTGCTGTACCCCGAGCGGTGTAGTGTATGTTATATCCACAGCAATATCACTCAGCTGCTGTACCCCGAGCGGTGTAGTGTATGTTATATCCTCAGCAATATCACTCAGCTGCTGTACCCCGAGCGGTGTAGTGTATGTTATATCCCTCAGCTGCTGTACCCCGAGCGGTGTAGTGTATGTTATATCCTCAGTAATATCCCTCAGCTGCTATACCCCGAGCGGTGTAGTGTATGTTATATCCTCAGCAATATCCCTCAGCTGCTGTACCCCGAGCGGTGTAGTGTATGTTATATCCTCAGCAATATCACTCAGCTGCTGGACCCCGAGCGGTGTAGTGTATGTTATATCCTCAGCAATATCCCTCAGCTGCTGTACCCCGAGCGGTGTAGTGTATGTTATATCCTCAGCAATATCCGCAGCTGCTGTACCCCGAGCGGTGTAGTGTATGTTATATCCTCAGCAATATCCCTCAGCTGCTGTACCCCGAGCGGTGTAGTGTATGTTATATCCTCAGCAATATCCCTCAGCTGCTGTACCCCGAGCGGTGTAGTGTATGTTATATCCTCAGCAATATCACTCAGCTGCTGTACCCCGAGCGGTGTAGTGTATGTTATATCCCTCAGCTGCTGTACCCCGAGCGGTGTAGTGTATGTTATATCCTCAGTAAAATCCCTCAGCTGCTGTACCCCGAGCGGTGTAGTGTATGTTATATCCTCAGTAATATCCCTCAGCTGCTGTACCCCGAGCGGTGTAGTGTATGTTATATCCCTCAGCTGCTGTACCCCGAGCGGTGTAGTGTATGTTATATCCTCAGCAATATCCCTCAGCTGCTGTACCCCGAGCGGTGTAGTGTATGTTATATCCCTCAGCTGCTGTACCCCGAGCGGTGTAGTGTATGTTATATCCTCAGCAATATCCCTCAGCTGCTGTACCCCGAGCGGTGTAGTGTATGTTATATCCCTCAGCTGCTGTACCCCGAGCGGTGTAGTGTACGTTATATCCTCAGCAATGTCCCTCAGCTGCTGTACCCCGAGCAGTGTAGTGTATGTTATATCCTCAGCATTATCCCTCAGCTGCTGTACCCCGAGCGGTGTAGTGTATGTTATATCCTCAGCAATGTTCCTCAGCAGCTGTACCCCGAGCGGTGTAGTGTATGTTATATCCCTCAGCTGCTGTACCCCGAGCGGTGTAGTGTATGTTATATCCTAAGCAATATCCCCCAGCTGCTGTACCCCGAGCGGTGTAGTGTATGTAATATCCTCAGCAATATCCCTCAGCTGCTGTACCCCAGGGCGGTGTAGTTTATGTTATATCCCTCAGCTGCTGTACCCCGAGCGGTGTAGTGTATGTTATATCCTCAGCAATATCCCTCAGCTGCTGTACCCCGAGCGGTGTTGTGTATGTTATATCCTCAGCAATATCACTCAGCTGCTGTACCCCGAGCGGTGTAGTGTATGTTATATCCCTCAGCTGCTGTACCCCGAGCGGTGTAGTGTATGTTATATCCCTCAGCTGCTGTACCCCGAGCGGTGTAGTGTATGTTATATCCTCAGCAATATCCCTCAGCTGCTGTACCCCGAGCAGTGTAGTGTATGTTATATCCCTCAGCTGCTGTACCCCGAGCGGTGTAGTGTATGTTATATCCTCAGCAATATCCCTCAGCTGCTGTACCCCGAGCGGTGTAGTGTATGTTATATCCCTCAGCTGCTGTACCCCGAGCAGTGTAGTGTATGTTATATCCCTCAGCTGCTGTACCCCGAGCGGTGTAGTGTATGTTATATCCTCAGCAATGTCCCTCAGCTGCTGTACCCCGAGCAGTGTAGTGTATGTTATATCCTCAGCATTATCCCTCAGCTGCTGTACCCCGAGCGGTGTAGTGTATGTTATATCCTCAGCAATGTTCCTCAGCTGCTGTACCCCGAGCGGTGTAGTGTATGTTATATCCCTCAGCTGCTGTACCCCGAGCGGTGTAGTGTATGTTATATCCTAAGCAATATCCCTCAGCTGCTGTACCCCGAGCGGTGTAGTGTATGTTATATCCTCAGCAATATCCCTCAGCTGCTGTACCCCGAGCGGTGTAGTGTATGTTATATCCTCAGCAATATCCCTCAGCTGCTGTACCCCGAGCGGTGTAGTGTATGTTATATCCTCAGCAATATCCCTCAGCTGCTGTACCCCGAGCGGTGTAGTGTATGTTATATCCTCAGCAATATCCCTCAGCTGCTGTACCCCGAGCGGTGTAGTGTATGTTATATCCTCAGCAATATCACTCAGCTGCTGTACCCCGAGCGGTGTAGTGTATGTTATATCCCTCAGCTGCTGTACCCCGAGCGGTGTAGTGTATGTTATATCCTCAGTAATATCCCTCAGCTGCTGTACCCCGAGCGGTGTAGTGTATGTTATATCCTCAGTAATATCCCTCAGCTGCTGTACCCCGAGCGGTGTAGTGTATGTTATATCCCTCAGCTGCTGTACCCCGAGCGGTGTAGTGTATGTTATATCCTCAGCAATATCCCTCAGCTGCTGTACCCCGAGCGGTGTAGTGTATGTTATATCCCTCAGCTGCTGTACCCCGAGCGGTGTAGTGTATGTTATATCCTCAGCAATATCCCTCAGCTGCTGTACCCCGAGCGGTGTAGTGTATGTTATATCCCTCAGCTGCTGTACCCCGAGCGGTGTAGTGTACGTTATATCCTCAGCAATGTCCCTCAGCTGCTGTACCCCGAGCAGTGTAGTGTATGTTATATCCTCAGCATTATCCCTCAGCTGCTGTACCCCGAGCGGTGTAGTGTATGTTATATCCTCAGCAATGTTCCTCAGCAGCTGTACCCCGAGCGGTGTAGTGTATGTTATATCCCTCAGCTGCTGTACCCCGAGCGGTGTAGTGTATGTTATATCCTAAGCAATATCCCCCAGCTGCTGTACCCCGAGCGGTGTAGTGTATGTAATATCCTCAGCAATATCCCTCAGCTGCTGTACCCCGAGCGGTGTAGTTTATGTTATATCCCTCAGCTGCTGTACCCCGAGCGGTGTAGTGTATGTTATATCCTCAGCAATATCCCTCAGCTGCTGTACCCCGAGCGGTGTAGTGTATGTTATATCCTCAGCAATATCACTCAGCTGCTGTACCCCGAGCGGTGTAGTGTATGTTATATCCCTCAGCTGCTGTACCCCGAGCGGTGTAGTGTATGTTATATCCCTCAGCTGCTGTACCCCGAGCGGTGTAGTGTATGTTATATCCTCAGCAATATCCCTCAGCTGCTGTACCCCGAGCGGTGTAGTGTATGTTATATCCTCAGCAATGTCCCTCAGCTGCTGTACCCCGAGCAGTGTAGTGTATGTTATATCCTCAGCATTATCCCTCAGCTGCTGTACCCCGAGCGGTGTAGTGTATGTTATATCCTCAGCAATGTTCCTCAGCTGCTGTACCCCGAGCGGTGTAGTGTATGTTATATCCCTCAGCTGCTGTACCCCGAGCGGTGTAGTGTATGTTATATCCTAAGCAATATCCCTCAGCTGCTGTACCCCGAGCGGTGTAGTGTATGTAATATCCTCAGCAATATCCCTCAGCTGCTGTACCCCGAGCGGTGTAGTTTATGTTATATCCCTCAGCTGCTGTACCCCGAGCGGTGTAGTGTATGTTATATCCTCAGCAATATCCCTCAGCTGCTGTACCCCGAGCGGTGTAGTGTATGTTATATCCTCAGCAATATCACTCAGCTGCTGTACCCCGAGCGGTGTAGTGTATGTTATATCCTCAGCAATATCCCTCAGCTGCTGTACCCCGAGCGGTGTAGTGTATGTTATATCCTCAGCATTATCCCTCAGCTGCTGTACCCCGAGCGGTGTAGTGTATGTTATTTCCCTCAGCTGCTGTACCCCGAGCGGTGTAGTGTATGTTATATCCTCAGCAATATCCCTCAGCTGCTGTACCCCGAGCGGTGTAGTGTATGTTATATCCCTCAGCTGCTGTACCCCGAGCGGTGTAGTGTATGTTATATCCCTCAGCTGCTGTACCCCGAGCGGTGTAGTGTATGTTATATCCTCAGCAATATCCCTCAGCTGCTGTACCCCGAGCAGTGTAGTGTATGTTATATCCTCAGCAATATCCCTCAGCTGCTGTACCCCGAGCAGTGTAGTGTATGTTATATCCTCAGCAATATCCCTCAGCTGCTGTACCCCGAGCGGAGTAGTGTATGTTATATCCTCAGCAATATCCCTCAGCTGCTGTACCCCGAGCGGTGTAGTGTATGTTATATCCTCAGCAATATCCCTCAGCTGCTGTACCCCGAGCGGTGTAGTGTATGTTATATCCTCAGCAATATCACTCAGCTGCTGTACCCCGAGCGGTGTAGTGTATGTTATATCCCTCAGCTGCTGTACCCCGAGCGGTGTAGTGTATGTTATATCCTCAGTAATATCCCTCAGCTGCTGTACCCCGAGCGGTGTAGTGTATGTTATATCCTCAGTAATATCCCTCAGCTGCTGTACCCCGAGCGGTGTAGTGTATGTTATATCCCTCAGCTGCTGTACCCCGAGCGGTGTAGTGTATGTTATATCCTCAGCAATATCCCTCAGCTGCTGTACCCCGAGCGGTGTAGTGTATGTTATATCCCTCAGCTGCTGTACCCCGAGCGGTGTAGTGTATGTTATATCCTCAGCAATATCCCTCTGCTGCTGTACCCCGAGCGGTGTAGTCTATGTTATATCCCTCAGCTGCTGTACCCCGAGCGGTGTAGTGTACGTTATATCCTCAGCAATGTCCCTCAGCTGCTGTACCCCGAGCAGTGTAGTGTATGTTATATCCTCAGCATTATCCCTCAGCTGCTGTACCCCGAGCGGTGTAGTGTATGTTATATCCTCAGCAATGTTCCTCAGCAGCTGTACCCCGAGCGGTGTAGTGTATGTTATATCCCTCAGCTGCTGTACCCCGAGCGGTGTAGTGTATGTTATATCCCTCAGCTGCTGTACCCCGAGCGGTGTAGTGTATGTTATATCCTCAGCAATATCCCTCAGCTGCTGTACCCCGAGCGGTGTAGTGTATGTTATATCCCTCAGCTGCTGTACCCTGAGCGGTGTAGTGTATGTTATATCCTCAGCAATATCCCTCAGCTGCTGTACCCCGAGCGGTGTAGTGTATGTTATATCCTCAGCAATATCCCTCAGCTGCTGTACCCCGAGCGGTGTAGTGTATGTTATATCCTCAGCAATATCCCCCAGCTGCTGTACCCCGAGCGGTGTAGTGTATGTAATATCCTCAGCAATATCCCTCAGCTGCTGTACCCCGAGCGGTGTAGTTTATGTTATATCCCTCAGCTGCTGTACCCCGAGCGGTGTAGTGTATGTTATATCCTCAGCAATATCCCTCAGCTGCTGTACCCCGAGCGGTGTAGTGTATGTTATATCCTCAGCAATATCACTCAGCTGCTGTACCCCGAGCGGTGTAGTGTATGTTATATCCCTCAGCTGCTGTAACCCGAGCGGTGTAGTGTATGTTATATCCCTCAGCTGCTGTACCCCGAGCGGTGTAGTGTATGTTATATCCTCAGCATTATCCCTCAGCTGCTGTTCCCCGAGCGGTGTAGTGTATGTTATATCCCTCAGCTGCTGTACCCCGAGCGGTGTAGTGTATGTTATATCCTCAGCAATATCCCTCAGCTGCTGTACCCCGAGCGGTGTAGTGTATGTTATATCCCTCAGCTGCTGTACCCCGAGCGGTGTAGTGTATGTTATATCCCTCAGCTGCTGTACCCCGAGCGGTGTAGTGTATGTTATATCCTCAGCAATATCCCTCAGCTGCTGTACCCCGAGCAGTGTAGTGTATGTTATATCCTCAGCAATATCCCTCAGCTGCTGTACCCCGAGCAGTGTAGTGTATGTTATATCCTCAGCAATATCCCTCAGCTGCTGTACCCCGAGCGGAGTAGTGCATGTTATATCCTCAGCAATATCCCTCAGCTGCTGTACCCCGAGCGGTGTAGTGTATGTTATATCCTCAGCAATATCCCTCAGCTGCTGTACCCCGAGCGGTGTAGTGTATGTTATATCCTCAGCAATGTCCCTCAGCTGCTGTACCCCGAGCGGTGTAGTGTATGTTATATCCCTCAGATGCTGTACCCCGAGCGGTGTAGTGTATGTTATATCCTCAGCAATATCCCTCAGCTGCTGTACCCCGAGCGGTGTAGTGTATGTTATATCCCTCAGCTGCTGTACCCTGAGCGGTGTAGTGTATGTTATATCCTCAGCAATATCCCTCAGCTGATGTACCCCGAGCGGTGTAGTGTATGTTATATCCCTCAGCTGCTGTACCCCGAGCGGTGTAGTGTATGTTATATCCTCAGCAATATCCCTCAGCTGCTGTACCCCGAGCGGTGTAGTGTATGTTATATCCCTCAGCTGCTGTACCCTGAGCGGTGTAGTGTATGTTATATCCTCAGCAATATCCCTCAGCTGCTGTACCCCGAGCGGTGTAGTGTATGTTATATCCTCAGCAATATCCCTCAGCTGCTGTACCCCGAGCGGTGTAGTGTATGTTATATCCTCAGCAATATCCCTCAGCTGCTGTACCCCGACCGGTGTAGTGTATGTAATATCCTCAGCAATATCCCTCAGCTGCTGTACCCCAAGCGGTGTAGTGTATGTTATATCCCTCAGCTGCTGTACCCCGAGCGGTGTTATATCCTCAGCAATATCACTCAGCTGCTGTACCCCGAGCGGTGTAGTGTATGTTATATCCTCAGCAATATCCCTCAGCTGCTGTACCCCGAGCGGTGTAGTGTATGTTATATCCCACAGCTGCTGTACCCCGAGTGGTGTAGTGTATGTTATATCCTCAGCAATATCCCTCAGCTGCTGTACCCCGAGCGGTGTAGTGTATGTTATATCCTCAGCAATATCCCTCAGCTGCTGTACCCCGAGCGGTGTAGTGTATGTTATATCCTCAGCAATATCCCTCAGCTGCTGTACCCCGAGCGGTGTAGTGTATGTTATATCCCTCAGCTGCTGTACCCCGAGCGGTGTAGTGTATGTTATATCCCTCAGCAATATCCCTCAGCTGCTGTACCCCGAGCGGTGTAGTGTATGTTATATCCTCAGCAATATCCCTCAGCTGCTATACCCCGAGCGGTGTAGTGTATGTTATATCCCTCAGCTGCTGTACCCCGAGCGGTGTAGTGTATGTTATATCCCTCAGCAATATCCCTCAGCTGCTGTACCCCGAGCGGTGTAGTGTATGTTCTATCCTCAGCAATATCCCTCAGCTGCTGTACCCCGAGCGGTGTAGTGTATGTTATATCCTCAGCAATATCCCTCAGCTGCTGTACCCCGAGCGGTGTAGTGTATGTTATATCCCTCAGCTGCTGTAACCCGAGCGGTGTAGTGTATGTTATATCCTCAGCAATATCCCCTAGCTGCTGTACCCCGAGCGGTGTAGTGTGTGTTATATCCCTCAGCTGCTGTACCCCGAGTGGTGTAGTGTATGTTATATCCTCAGCAATATCCCTCAGCTGCTGTACCCCAAGCGGTGTAGTGTATGTTATATCCTCAGCAATGTCCCTCAGCTGCTGTTCCCCGAGCGGTGTAGTGTATGTTATATCCTCAGCAATATCCCTCAGCTGCTGTACCCCGAGCTGTGTAGTGTATGTTATATCCTCAGCAATATCCCTCAGCTGCTGTACCCCGAGCGGAGTAGTGTATGTTATATCCTCAGCAATATCCCTCAGCTGCTGTACCCCGAGTGGTGTAGTGTATGTTATATCCTCAGCAATATCCCTCAGCTGCTGTACCCCGAGCGGTGTAGTGTATATTATATCCTCAGCAATGTCCCTCAGCTGCTGTACCCCGAGCGGTGTAGTGTATGTTATATCCCTCAGCTGCTGTACCCCGAGCGGTGTAGTGTATGTTATATCCTCAGCAATATCCCTCAGCTGCTGTACCCCGAGCGGTGTAGTGTATGTAATATCCTCAGCAATATCCCTCAGCTGCTGTACCCCGAGCGGTGTAGTGTATGTTATATCCCTCAGCTGCTGTACCCCGAGCGGTGTAGTGTATGTTATATCCCTCAGCTGCTGTAACCCGAGCGATGTAGTGTATGTTATATCCCTCAGCTGCTGTACCCCGAGCGGTGTAGTGTATGTTATATCCTCAGCATTATCCCTCAGCTGCTGTACCCCGAGCGGTGTAGTGTATGTTATATCCTCAGCAATGTCCCTCAGCTGCTGTACCCCGAGCGGTGTAGTGTATGTTATATCCTCAGCAATATCCCTCAGCTGCTGTACCCCGAGTGGTGTAGTGTATGTTATATCCTCAGCAATATCCCTCAGCTGCTGTACCCCGAGCGGTGTAGTGTATGTTATATCCCTCAGCTGCTGTACCCCGAGCGGTGTAGTGTATGTTATATCCTCAGCAATATCACTCAGCTGCTGTACCCCGAGCGGTGTAGTGTATGTTATATCCTCAGCAATATCCCTCAGCTGCTGTACCCCGAGCGGTGTAGTGTATGTTATATCCTCAGCAATATCCCTCAGCTGCTGTACCCCTAGCGGTGTAGTGTATGTTATATCCCTCAGCAATATCCCTCAGCTGCTGTACCCCGAGCGGTGTAGTGTATGTTATATCCTCAGCAATATCCCTCAGCTGCTGTACCCCGAGTGGTGTAGTGTATGTTATATCCCTCAGCTGCTGTAACTCGAGCGGTGTAGTGTATGTTATATCCTCAGCAATATCCCTCAGCTGCCGTACCCCGAGCGGTGTAGTGTATGTTATATCCTCAGCAATGTCCCTCAGCTGCTGTACCCCGAGCGGTGTAGTGTATGTTATATCCCTCAGCTGCTGTACCCCGAGCGGTGTAGTGTACGTTATATCCTCAGCAATGTCCCTCAGCTGCTGTACCCCGAGCAGTGTAGTGTATGTTATATCCTTAGCATTATCCCTCAGCTGCTGTACCCCGAGCGGTGTAGTGTATGTTATATCCTCAGCAATGTTCCTCAGCAGCTGTACCCCGAGCGGTGTAGTGTATGTTATATCCCTCAGCTGCTGTACCCCGAGCGGTGTAGTGTATGTTATATCCTAAGCAATATCCCCCAGCTGCTGTACCCCGAGCGGTGTAGTGTATGTAATATCCTCAGCAATATCCCTCAGCTGCTGTACCCCGAGCGGTGTAGTTTATGTTATATCCCTCAGCTGCTGTACCCCGAGCGGTGTAGTGTATGTTATATCCTCAGCAATATCCCTCAGCTGCTGTACCCCGAGCGGTGTAGTGTATGTTATATCCTCAGCAATATCACTCAGCTGCTGTACCCCGAGCGGTGTAGTGTATGTTATATCCCTCAGCTGCTGTACCCCGAGCGGTGTAGTGTATGTTATATCCCTCAGCTGCTGTACCCCGAGCGGTGTAGTGTATGTTATATCCTCAGCAATATCCCTCAGCTGCTGTACCCCGAGCAGTGTAGTGTATGTTATATCCTCAGCATTATCCCTCAGCTGCTGTACCCCGAGCGGTGTAGTGTATGTTATATCCTCAGCAATGTTCCTCAGCTGCTGTACCCCGAGCGGTGTAGTGTATGTTATATCCCTCAGCTGCTGTACCCCGAGCGGTGTAGTGTATGTTATATCCTAAGCAATATCCCTCAGCTGCTGTACCCCGAGCGGTGTAGTGTATGTAATATCCTCAGCAATATCCCTCAGCTGCTGTACCCCGAGCGGTGTAGTTTATGTTATATCCCTCAGCTGCTGTACCCCGAGCGGTGTAGTGTATGTTATATCCTCAGCAATATCCCTCAGCTGCTGTACCCCGAGCGGTGTAGTGTATGTTATATCCTCAGCAATATCACTCAGCTGCTGTACCCCGAGCGGTGTAGTGTATGTTATATCCTCAGCAATATCCCTCAGCTGCTGTACCCCGAGCGGTGTAGTGTATGTTATATCCTCAGCATTATCCCTCAGCTGCTGTACCCCGAGCGGTGTAGTGTATGTTATTTCCCTCAGCTGCTGTACCCCGAGCGGTGTAGTGTATGTTATATCCTCAGCAATATCCCTCAGCTGCTGTACCCCGAGCGGTGTAGTGTATGTTATATCCCTCAGCTGCTGTACCCCGAGCGGTGTAGTGTATGTTATATCCCTCAGCTGCTGTACCCCGAGCGGTGTAGTGTATGTTATATCCTCAGCAATATCCCTCAGCTGCTGTACCCCGAGCAGTGTAGTGTATGTTATATCCTCAGCAATATCCCTCAGCTGCTGTACCCCGAGCAGTGTAGTGTATGTTATATCCTCAGCAATATCCCTCAGCTGCTGTACCCCGAGCGGAGTAGTGTATGTTATATCCTCAGCAATATCCCTCAGCTGCTGTACCCCGAGCGGTGTAGTGTATGTTATATCCTCAGCAATATCCCTCAGCTGCTGTACCCCGAGCGGTGTAGTGTATGTTATATCCTCAGCAATATCACTCAGCTGCTGTACCCCGAGCGGTGTAGTGTATGTTATATCCCTCAGCTGCTGTACCCCGAGCGGTGTAGTGTATGTTATATCCTCAGTAATATCCCTCAGCTGCTGTACCCCGAGCGGTGTAGTGTATGTTATATCCTCAGTAATATCCCTCAGCTGCTGTACCCCGAGCGGTGTAGTGTATGTTATATCCCTCAGCTGCTGTACCCCGAGCGGTGTAGTGTATGTTATATCCTCAGCAATATCCCTCAGCTGCTGTACCCCGAGCGGTGTAGTGTATGTTATATCCCTCAGCTGCTGTACCTCGAGCGGTGTAGTGTATGTTATATCCTCAGCAATATCCCTCTGCTGCTGTACCCCGAGCGGTGTAGTCTATGTTATATCCCTCAGCTGCTGTACCCCGAGCGGTGTAGTGTACGTTATATCCTCAGCAATGTCCCTCAGCTGCTGTACCCCGAGCAGTGTAGTGTATGTTATATCCTCAGCATTATCCCTCAGCTGCTGTACCCCGAGCGGTGTAGTGTATGTTATATCCTCAGCAATGTTCCTCAGCAGCTGTACCCCGAGCGGTGTAGTGTATGTTATATCCCTCAGCTGCTGTACCCCGAGCGGTGTAGTGTATGTTATATCCCTCAGCTGCTGTACCCCGAGCGGTGTAGTGTATGTTATATCCTCAGCAATATCCCTCAGCTGCTGTACCCCGAGCGGTGTAGTGTATGTTATATCCCTCAGCTGCTGTACCCTGACCGGTGTAGTGTATGTTATATCCTCAGCAATATCCCTCAGCTGCTGTACCCCGAGCGGTGTAGTGTATGTTATATCCTCAGCAATATCCCTCAGCTGCTGTACCCCGAGCGGTGTAGTGTATGTTATATCCTCAGCAATATCCCCCAGCTGCTGTACCCCGAGCGGTGTAGTGTATGTAATATCCTCAGCAATATCCCTCAGCTGCTGTACCCCGAGCGGTGTAGTTTATGTTATATCCCTCAGCTGCTGTACCCCGAGCGGTGTAGTGTATGTTATATCCTCAGCAATATCCCTCAGCTGCTGTACCCCGAGCGGTGTAGTGTATGTTATATCCTCAGCAATATCACTCAGCTGCTGTACCCCGAGCGGTGTAGTGTATGTTATATCCTCAGCAATATCCCTCAGCTGCTGTACCCCGAGCGGTGTAGTGTATGTTATATCCTCAGCATTATCCCTCAGCTGCTGTACCCCGAGCGGTGTAGTGTATGTTATTTCCCTCAGCTGCTGTACCCCGAGCGGTGTAGTGTATGTTATATCCTCAGCAATATCCCTCAGCTGCTGTACCCCGAGCGGTGTAGTGTATGTTATATCCCTCAGCTGCTGTACCCCGAGCGGTGTAGTGTATGTTATATCCCTCAGCTGCTGTACCCCGAGCGGTGTAGTGTATGTTATATCCTCAGCAATATCCCTCAGCTGCTGTACCCCGAGCAGTGTAGTGTATGTTATATCCTCAGCAATATCCCTCAGCTGCTGTACCCCGAGCAGTGTAGTGTATGTTATATCCTCAGCAATATCCCTCAGCTGCTGTACCCCGAGCGGAGTAGTGTATGTTATATCCTCAGCAATATCCCTCAGCTGCTGTACCCCGAGCGGTGTAGTGTATGTTATATCCTCAGCAATATCCCTCAGCTGCTGTACCCCGAGCGGTGTAGTGTATGTTATATCCTCAGCAATATCACTCAGCTGCTGTACCCCGAGCGGTGTAGTGTATGTTATATCCCTCAGCTGCTGTACCCCGAGCGGTGTAGTGTATGTTATATCCTCAGTAATATCCCTCAGCTGCTGTACCCCGAGCGGTGTAGTGTATGTTATATCCTCAGTAATATCCCTCAGCTGCTGTACCCCGAGCGGTGTAGTGTATGTTATATCCCTCAGCTGCTGTACCCCGAGCGGTGTAGTGTATGTTATATCCTCAGCAATATCCCTCAGCTGCTGTACCCCGAGCGGTGTAGTGTATGTTATATCCCTCAGCTGCTGTACCCCGAGCGGTGTAGTGTATGTTATATCCTCAGCAATATCCCTCTGCTGCTGTACCCCGAGCGGTGTAGTCTATGTTATATCCCTCAGCTGCTGTACCCCGAGCGGTGTAGTGTACGTTATATCCTCAGCAATGTCCCTCAGCTGCTGTACCCCGAGCAGTGTAGTGTATGTTATATCCTCAGCATTATCCCTCAGCTGCTGTACCCCGAGCGGTGTAGTGTATGTTATATCCTCAGCAATGTTCCTCAGCAGCTGTACCCCGAGCGGTGTAGTGTATGTTATATCCCTCAGCTGCTGTACCCCGAGCGGTGTAGTGTATGTTATATCCCTCAGCTGCTGTACCCCGAGCGGTGTAGTGTATGTTATATCCTCAGCAATATCCCTCAGCTGCTGTACCCCGAGCGGTGTAGTGTATGTTATATCCCTCAGCTGCTGTACCCTGAGCGGTGTAGTGTATGTTATATCCTCAGCAATATCCCTCAGCTGCTGTACCCCGAGCGGTGTAGTGTATGTTATATCCTCAGCAATATCCCTCAGCTGCTGTACCCCGAGCGGTGTAGTGTATGTTATATCCTCAGCAATATCCCCCAGCTGCTGTACCCCGAGCGGTGTAGTGTATGTAATATCCTCAGCAATATCCCTCAGCTGCTGTACCCCGAGCGGTGTAGTTTATGTTATATCCCTCAGCTGCTGTACCCCGAGCGGTGTAGTGTATGTTATATCCTCAGCAATATCCCTCAGCTGCTGTACCCCGAGCGGTGTAGTGTATGTTATATCCTCAGCAATGTCCCTCAGCTGCTGTACCCCGAGCAGTGTAGTGTATGTTATATCCTCAGCATTATCCCTCAGCTGCTGTACCCCGAGCGGTGTAGTGTATGTTATATCCTCAGCAATGTTCCTCAGCAGCTGTACCCCGAGCGGTGTAGTGTATGTTATATCCCTCAGCTGCTGTACCCCGAGCGGTGTAGTGTATGTTATATCCTAAGCAATATCCCCCAGCTGCTGTACCCCGAGCGGTGTAGTGTATGTAATATCCTCAGCAATATCCCTCAGCTGCTGTACCCCGAGCGGTGTAGTTTATGTTATATCCCTCAGCTGCTGTACCCCGAGCGGTGTAGTGTATGTTATATCCTCAGCAATATCCCTCAGCTGCTGTACCCCGAGCGGTGTAGTGTATGTTATATCCTCAGCAATATCACTCAGCTGCTGTACCCCGAGCGGTGTAGTGTATGTTATATCCCTCAGCTGCTGTACCCCGAGCGGTGTAGTGTATGTTATATCCCTCAGCTGCTGTACCCCGAGCGGTGTAGTGTATGTTATATCCTCAGCAATATCCCTCAGCTGCTGTACCCCGAGCAGTGTAGTGTATGTTATATCCTCAGCATTATCCCTCAGCTGCTGTACCCCGAGCGGTGTAGTGTATGTTATATCCTCAGCAATGTTCCTCAGCTGCTGTACCCCGAGCGGTGTAGTGTATGTTATATCCCTCAGCTGCTGTACCCCGAGCGGTGTAGTGTATGTTATATCCTAAGCAATATCCCTCAGCTGCTGTACCCCGAGCGGTGTAGTGTATGTAATATCCTCAGCAATATCCCTCAGCTGCTGTACCCCGAGCGGTGTAGTTTATGTTATATCCCTCAGCTGCTGTACCCCGAGCGGTGTAGTGTATGTTATATCCTCAGCAATATCCCTCAGCTGCTGTACCCCGAGCGGTGTAGTGTATGTTATATCCTCAGCAATATCACTCAGCTGCTGTACCCCGAGCGGTGTAGTGTATGTTATATCCTCAGCAATATCCCTCAGCTGCTGTACCCCGAGCGGTGTAGTGTATGTTATATCCTCAGCATTATCCCTCAGCTGCTGTACCCCGAGCGGTGTAGTGTATGTTATTTCCCTCAGCTGCTGTACCCCGAGCGGTGTAGTGTATGTTATATCCTCAGCAATATCCCTCAGCTGCTGTACCCCGAGCGGTGTAGTGTATGTTATATCCCTCAGCTGCTGTACCCCGAGCGGTGTAGTGTATGTTATATCCCTCAGCTGCTGTACCCCGAGCGGTGTAGTGTATGTTATATCCTCAGCAATATCCCTCAGCTGCTGTACCCCGAGCAGTGTAGTGTATGTTATATCCTCAGCAATATCCCTCAGCTGCTGTACCCCGAGCAGTGTAGTGTATGTTATATCCTCAGCAATATCCCTCAGCTGCTGTACCCCGAGCGGAGTAGTGTATGTTATATCCTCAGCAATATCCCTCAGCTGCTGTACCCCGAGCGGTGTAGTGTATGTTATATCCTCAGCAATATCCCTCAGCTGCTGTACCCCGAGCGGTGTAGTGTATGTTATATCCTCAGCAATATCACTCAGCTGCTGTACCCCGAGCGGTGTAGTGTATGTTATATCCCTCAGCTGCTGTACCCCGAGCGGTGTAGTGTATGTTATATCCTCAGTAATATCCCTCAGCTGCTGTACCCCGAGCGGTGTAGTGTATGTTATATCCTCAGTAATATCCCTCAGCTGCTGTACCCCGAGCGGTGTAGTGTATGTTATATCCCTCAGCTGCTGTACCCCGAGCGGTGTAGTGTATGTTATATCCTCAGCAATATCCCTCAGCTGCTGTACCCCGAGCGGTGTAGTGTATGTTATATCCCTCAGCTGCTGTACCTCGAGCGGTGTAGTGTATGTTATATCCTAAGCAATATCCCCCAGCTGCTGTACCCCGAGCGGTGTAGTGTATGTAATATCCTCAGCAATATCCCTCAGCTGCTGTACCCCGAGCGGTGTAGTTTATGTTATATCCCTCAGCTGCTGTACCCCGAGCGGTGTAGTGTATGTTATATCCTCAGCAATATCCCTCAGCTGCTGTACCCCGAGCGGTGTAGTGTATGTTATATCCTCAGCAATATCACTCAGCTGCTGTACCCCGAGCGGTGTAGTGTATGTTATATCCCTCAGCTGCTGTACCCCGAGCGGTGTAGTGTATGTTATATCCCTCAGCTGCTGTACCCCGAGCGGTGTAGTGTATGTTATATCCTCAGCAATATCCCTCAGCTGCTGTACCCCGAGCAGTGTAGTGTATGTTATATCCTCAGCATTATCCCTCAGCTGCTGTACCCCGAGCGGTGTAGTGTATGTTATATCCTCAGCAATGTTCCTCAGCTGCTGTACCCCGAGCGGTGTAGTGTATGTTATATCCCTCAGCTGCTGTACCCCGAGCGGTGTAGTGTATGTTATATCCTAAGCAATATCCCTCAGCTGCTGTACCCCGAGCGGTGTAGTGTATGTAATATCCTCAGCAATATCCCTCAGCTGCTGTACCCCGAGCGGTGTAGTTTATGTTATATCCCTCAGCTGCTGTACCCCGAGCGGTGTAGTGTATGTTATATCCTCAGCAATATCCCTCAGCTGCTGTACCCCGAGCGGTGTAGTGTATGTTATATCCTCAGCAATATCACTCAGCTGCTGTACCCCGAGCGGTGTAGTGTATGTTATATCCTCAGCAATATCCCTCAGCTGCTGTACCCCGAGCGGTGTAGTGTATGTTATATCCTCAGCATTATCCCTCAGCTGCTGTACCCCGAGCGGTGTAGTGTATGTTATTTCCCTCAGCTGCTGTACCCCGAGCGGTGTAGTGTATGTTATATCCTCAGCAATATCCCTCAGCTGCTGTACCCCGAGCGGTGTAGTGTATGTTATATCCCTCAGCTGCTGTACCCCGAGCGGTGTAGTGTATGTTATATCCCTCAGCTGCTGTACCCCGAGCGGTGTAGTGTATGTTATATCCTCAGCAATATCCCTCAGCTGCTGTACCCCGAGCAGTGTAGTGTATGTTATATCCTCAGCAATATCCCTCAGCTGCTGTACCCCGAGCAGTGTAGTGTATGTTATATCCTCAGCAATATCCCTCAGCTGCTGTACCCCGAGCGGAGTAGTGTATGTTATATCCTCAGCAATATCCCTCAGCTGCTGTACCCCGAGCGGTGTAGTGTATGTTATATCCTCAGCAATATCCCTCAGCTGCTGTACCCCGAGCGGTGTAGTGTATGTTATATCCTCAGCAATATCACTCAGCTGCTGTACCCCGAGCGGTGTAGTGTATGTTATATCCCTCAGCTGCTGTACCCCGAGTGGTGTAGTGTATGTTATATCCTCAGTAATATCCCTCAGCTGCTGTACCCCGAGCGGTGTAGTGTATGTTATATCCTCAGTAATATCCCTCAGCTGCTGTACCCCGAGCGGTGTAGTGTATGTTATATCCCTCAGCTGCTGTACCCCGAGCGGTGTAGTGTATGTTATATCCTCAGCAATATCCCTCAGCTGCTGTACCCCGAGCGGTGTAGTGTATGTTATATCCCTCAGCTGCTGTACCTCGAGCGGTGTAGTGTATGTTATATCCTCAGCAATATACCTCTGCTGCTGTACCCCGAGCGGTGTAGTCTATGTTATATCCCTCAGCTGCTGTACCCCGAGCGGTGTAGTGTACGTTATATCCTCAGCAATGTCCCTCAGCTGCTGTACCCCGAGCAGTGTAGTGTATGTTATATCCTCAGCATTATCCCTCAGCTGCTGTACCCCGAGCGGTGTAGTGTATGTTATATCCTCAGCAATGTTCCTCAGCAGCTGTACCCCGAGCGGTGTAGTGTATGTTATATCCCTCAGCTGCTGTACCCCGAGCGGTGTAGTGTATGTTATATCCCTCAGCTGCTGTACCCCGAGCGGTGTAGTGTATGTTATATCCTCAGCAATATCCCTCAGCTGCTGTACCCCGAGCGGTGTAGTGTATGTTATATCCCTCAGCTGCTGTACCCTGACCGGTGTAGTGTATGTTATATCCTCAGCAATATCCCTCAGCTGCTGTACCCCGAGCGGTGTAGTGTATGTTATATCCTCAGCAATATCCCTCAGCTGCTGTACCCCGAGCGGTGTAGTGTATGTTATATCCTCAGCAATATCCCCCAGCTGCTGTACCCCGAGCGGTGTAGTGTATGTAATATCCTCAGCAATATCCCTCAGCTGCTGTACCCCGAGCGGTGTAGTTTATGTTATATCCCTCAGCTGCTGTACCCCGAGCGGTGTAGTGTATGTTATATCCTCAGCAATATCCCTCAGCTGCTGTACCCCGAGCGGTGTAGTGTATGTTATATCCTCAGCAATATCACTCAGCTGCTGTACCCCGAGCGGTGTAGTGTATGTTATATCCTCAGCAATATCCCTCAGCTGCTGTACCCCGAGCGGTGTAGTGTATGTTATATCCTCAGCATTATCCCTCAGCTGCTGTACCCCGAGCGGTGTAGTGTATGTTATTTCCCTCAGCTGCTGTACCCCGAGCGGTGTAGTGTATGTTATATCCTCAGCAATATCCCTCAGCTGCTGTACCCCGAGCGGTGTAGTGTATGTTATATCCCTCAGCTGCTGTACCCCGAGCGGTGTAGTGTATGTTATATCCCTCAGCTGCTGTACCCCGAGCGGTGTAGTGTATGTTATATCCTCAGCAATATCCCTCAGCTGCTGTACCCCGAGCAGTGTAGTGTATGTTATATCCTCAGCAATATCCCTCAGCTGCTGTACCCCGAGCAGTGTAGTGTATGTTATATCCTCAGCAATATCCCTCAGCTGCTGTACCCCGAGCGGAGTAGTGTATGTTATATCCTCAGCAATATCCCTCAGCTGCTGTACCCCGAGCGGTGTAGTGTATGTTATATCCTCAGCAATATCCCTCAGCTGCTGTACCCCGAGCGGTGTAGTGTATGTTATATCCTCAGCAATATCACTCAGCTGCTGTACCCCGAGCGGTGTAGTGTATGTTATATCCCTCAGCTGCTGTACCCCGAGCGGTGTAGTGTATGTTATATCCTCAGTAATATCCCTCAGCTGCTGTACCCCGAGCGGTGTAGTGTATGTTATATCCTCAGTAATATCCCTCAGCTGCTGTACCCCGAGCGGTGTAGTGTATGTTATATCCCTCAGCTGCTGTACCCCGAGCGGTGTAGTGTATGTTATATCCTCAGCAATATCCCTCAGCTGCTGTACCCCGAGCGGTGTAGTGTATGTTATATCCCTCAGCTGCTGTACCCCGAGCGGTGTAGTGTATGTTATATCCTCAGCAATATCCCTCTGCTGCTGTACCCCGAGCGGTGTAGTCTATGTTATATCCCTCAGCTGCTGTACCCCGAGCGGTGTAGTGTACGTTATATCCTCAGCAATGTCCCTCAGCTGCTGTACCCCGAGCAGTGTAGTGTATGTTATATCCTCAGCATTATCCCTCAGCTGCTGTACCCCGAGCGGTGTAGTGTATGTTATATCCTCAGCAATGTTCCTCAGCAGCTGTACCCCGAGCGGTGTAGTGTATGTTATATCCCTCAGCTGCTGTACCCCGAGCGGTGTAGTGTATGTTATATCCCTCAGCTGCTGTACCCCGAGCGGTGTAGTGTATGTTATATCCTCAGCAATATCCCTCAGCTGCTGTACCCCGAGCGGTGTAGTGTATGTTATATCCCTCAGCTGCTGTACCCTGAGCGGTGTAGTGTATGTTATATCCTCAGCAATATCCCTCAGCTGCTGTACCCCGAGCGGTGTAGTGTATGTTATATCCTCAGCAATATCCCTCAGCTGCTGTACCCCGAGCGGTGTAGTGTATGTTATATCCTCAGCAATATCCCCCAGCTGCTGTACCCCGAGCGGTGTAGTGTATGTAATATCCTCAGCAATATCCCTCAGCTGCTGTACCCCGAGCGGTGTAGTTTATGTTATATCCCTCAGCTGCTGTACCCCGAGCGGTGTAGTGTATGTTATATCCTCAGCAATATCCCTCAGCTGCTGTACCCCGAGCGGTGTAGTGTATGTTATATCCTCAGCAATATCACTCAGCTGCTGTACCCCGAGCGGTGTAGTGTATGTTATATCCCTCAGCTGCTGTAACCCGAGCGGTGTAGTGTATGTTATATCCCTCAGCTGCTGTACCCCGAGCGGTGTAGTGTATGTTATATCCTCAGCATTATCCCTCAGCTGCTGTACCCCGAGCGGTGTAGTGTATGTTATATCCCTCAGCTGCTGTACCCCGAGCGGTGTAGTGTATGTTATATCCTCAGCAATATCCCTCAGCTGCTGTACCCCGAGCGGTGTAGTGTATGTTATATCCCTCAGCTGCTGTACCCCGAGCGGTGTAGTGTATGTTATATCCCTCAGCTGCTGTACCCCGAGCGGTGTAGTGTATGTTATATCCTCAGCAATATCCCTCAGCTGCTGTACCCCGAGCAGTGTAGTGTATGTTATATCCTCAGCAATATCCCTCAGCTGCTGTACCCCGAGCAGTGTAGTGTATGTTATATCCTCAGCAATATCCCTCAGCTGCTGTACCCCGAGCGGAGTAGTGCATGTTATATCCTCAGCAATATCCCTCAGCTGCTGTACCCCGAGCGGTGTAGTGTATGTTATATCCTCAGCAATATCCCTCAGCTGCTGTACCCCGAGCGGTGTAGTGTATGTTATATCCTCAGCAATGTCCCTCAGCTGCTGTACCCCGAGCGGTGTAGTGTATGTTATATCCCTCAGATGCTGTACCCCGAGCGGTGTAGTGTATGTTATATCCTCAGCAATATCCCTCAGCTGCTGTACCCCGAGCGGTGTAGTGTATGTTATATCCCTCAGCTGCTGTACCCTGAGCGGTGTAGTGTATGTTATATCCTCAGCAATATCCCTCAGCTGATGTACCCCGAGCGGTGTAGTGTATGTTATATCCCTCAGCTGCTGTACCCCGAGCGGTGTAGTGTATGTTATATCCTCAGCAATATCCCTCAGCTGCTGTACCCCGAGCGGTGTAGTGTATGTTATATCCCTCAGCTGCTGTACCCTGAGCGGTGTAGTGTATGTTATATCCTCAGCAATATCCCTCAGCTGCTGTACCCCGAGCGGTGTAGTGTATGTTATATCCTCAGCAATATCCCTCAGCTGCTGTACCCCGAGCGGTGTAGTGTATGTTATATCCTCAGCAATATCCCTCAGCTGCTGTACCCCGACCGGTGTAGTGTATGTAATATCCTCAGCAATATCCCTCAGCTGCTGTACCCCAAGCGGTGTAGTGTATGTTATATCCCTCAGCTGCTGTACCCCGAGCGGTGTTATATCCTCAGCAATATCACTCAGCTGCTGTACCCCGAGCGGTGTAGTGTATGTTATATCCTCAGCAATATCCCTCAGCTGCTGTACCCCGAGCGGTGTAGTGTATGTTATATCCCACAGCTGCTGTACCCCGAGTGGTGTAGTGTATGTTATATCCTCAGCAATATCCCTCAGCTGCTGTACCCCGAGCGGTGTAGTGTATGTTATATCCTCAGCAATATCCCTCAGCTGCTGTACCCCGAGCGGTGTAGTGTATGTTATATCCTCAGCAATATCCCTCAGCTGCTGTACCCCGAGCGGTGTAGTGTATGTTATATCCCTCAGCTGCTGTACCCCGAGCGGTGTAGTGTATGTTATATCCCTCAGCAATATCCCTCAGCTGCTGTACCCCGAGCGGTGTAGTGTATGTTATATCCTCAGCAATATCCCTCAGCTGCTATACCCCGAGCGGTGTAGTGTATGTTATATCCCTCAGCTGCTGTACCCCGAGCGGTGTAGTGTATGTTATATCCCTCAGCAATATCCCTCAGCTGCTGTACCCCGAGCGGTGTAGTGTATGTTCTATCCTCAGCAATATCCCTCAGCTGCTGTACCCCGAGCGGTGTAGTGTATGTTATATCCCTCAGCTGCTGTAACCCGAGCGGTGTAGTGTATGTTATATCCTCAGCAATATCCCCTAGCTGCTGTACCCCGAGCGGTGTAGTGTGTGTTATATCCCTCAGCTGCTGTACCCCGAGTGGTGTAGTGTATGTTATATCCTCAGCAATATCCCTCAGCTGCTGTACCCCAAGCGGTGTAGTGTATGTTATATCCCTCAGATGCTGTACCCCGAGCGGTGTAGTGTATGTTATATCCTCAGCAATATCCCTCAGCTGCTGTACCCCGAGCGGTGTAGTGTATGTTATATCCCTCAGCTGCTGTACCCTGAGCGGTGTAGTGTATGTTATATCCTCAGCAATATCCCTCAGCTGATGTACCCCGAGCGGTGTAGTGTATGTTATATCCCTCAGCTGCTGTACCCCGAGCGGTGTAGTGTATGTTATATCCTCAGCAATATCCCTCAGCTGCTGTACCCCGAGCGGTGTAGTGTATGTTATATCCCTCAGCTGCTGTACCCTGAGCGGTGTAGTGTATGTTATATCCTCAGCAATATCCCTCAGCTGCTGTACCCCGAGCGGTGTAGTGTATGTTATATCCTCAGCAATATCCCTCAGCTGCTGTACCCCGAGCGGTGTAGTGTATGTTATATCCTCAGCAATATCCCTCAGCTGCTGTACCCCGACCGGTGTAGTGTATGTAATATCCTCAGCAATATCCCTCAGCTGCTGTACCCCAAGCGGTGTAGTGTATGTTATATCCCTCAGCTGCTGTACCCCGAGCGGTGTTATATCCTCAGCAATATCACTCAGCTGCTGTACCCCGAGCGGTGTAGTGTATGTTATATCCTCAGCAATATCCCTCAGCTGCTGTACCCCGAGCGGTGTAGTGTATGTTATATCCCACAGCTGCTGTACCCCGAGTGGTGTAGTGTATGTTATATCCTCAGCAATATCCCTCAGCTGCTGTACCCCGAGCGGTGTAGTGTATGTTATATCCTCAGCAATATCCCTCAGCTGCTGTACCCCGAGCGGTGTAGTGTATGTTATATCCTCAGCAATATCCCTCAGCTGCTGTACCCCGAGCGGTGTAGTGTATGTTATATCCCTCAGCTGCTGTACCCCGAGCGGTGTAGTGTATGTTATATCCCTCAGCAATATCCCTCAGCTGCTGTACCCCGAGCGGTGTAGTGTATGTTATATCCTCAGCAATATCCCTCAGCTGCTATACCCCGAGCGGTGTAGTGTATGTTATATCCCTCAGCTGCTGTACCCCGAGCGGTGTAGTGTATGTTATATCCCTCAGCAATATCCCTCAGCTGCTGTACCCCGAGCGGTGTAGTGTATGTTCTATCCTCAGCAATATCCCTCAGCTGCTGTACCCCGAGCGGTGTAGTGTATGTTATATCCTCAGCAATATCCCTCAGCTGCTGTACCCCGAGCGGTGTAGTGTATGTTATATCCCTCAGCTGCTGTAACCCGAGCGGTGTAGTGTATGTTATATCCTCAGCAATATCCCCTAGCTGCTGTACCCCGAGCGGTGTAGTGTGTGTTATATCCCTCAGCTGCTGTACCCCGAGTGGTGTAGTGTATGTTATATCCTCAGCAATATCCCTCAGCTGCTGTACCCCAAGCGGTGTAGTGTATGTTATATCCTCAGCAATGTCCCTCAGCTGCTGTTCCCCGAGCGGTGTAGTGTATGTTATATCCTCAGCAATATCCCTCAGCTGCTGTACCCCGAGCTGTGTAGTGTATGTTATATCCTCAGCAATATCCCTCAGCTGCTGTACCCCGAGCGGAGTAGTGTATGTTATATCCTCAGCAATATCCCTCAGCTGCTGTACCCCGAGCGGTGTAGTGTATGTTATATCCTCAGCAATATCCCTCAGCTGCTGTACCCCGAGCGGTGTAGTGTATATTATATCCTCAGCAATGTCCCTCAGCTGCTGTACCCCGAGCGGTGTAGTGTATGTTATATCCCTCAGCTGCTGTACCCCGAGCGGTGTAGTGTATGTTATATCCTCAGCAATATCCCTCAGCTGCTGTACCCCGAGCGGTGTAGTGTATGTAATATCCTCAGCAATATCCCTCAGCTGCTGTACCCCGAGCGGTGTAGTGTATGTTATATCCCTCAGCTGCTGTACCCCGAGCGGTGTAGTGTATGTTATATCCCTCAGCTGCTGTAACCCGAGCGATGTAGTGTATGTTATATCCCTCAGCTGCTGTACCCCGAGCGGTGTAGTGTATGTTATATCCTCAGCATTATCCCTCAGCTGCTGTACCCCGAGCGGTGTAGTGTATGTTATATCCTCAGCAATGTCCCTCAGCTGCTGTACCCCGAGCGGTGTAGTGTATGTTATATCCTCAGCAATATCCCTCAGCTGCTGTACCCCGAGAGGTGTAGTGTATGTTATATCCTCAGCAATATCCCTCAGCTGCTGTACCCCGAGCGGTGTAGTGTATGTTATATCCCTCAGCTGCTGTACCCCGAGCGGTGTAGTGTATGTTATATCCTCAGCAATATCACTCAGCTGCAGTACCCCGAGCGGTGTAGTGTATGTTATATCCTCAGCAATATCCCTCAGCTGCTGTACCCCGAGCGGTGTAGTGTATGTTATATCCTCAGCAATATCCCTCAGCTGCTGTACCCCTAGCGGTGTAGTGTATGTTATATCCCTCAGCAATATCCCTCAGCTGCTGTACCCCGAGCGGTGTAGTGTATGTTATATCCTCAGCAATATCCCTCAGCTGCTGTACCCCGAGTGGTGTAGTGTATGTTATATCCCTCAGCTGCTGTAACTCGAGCGGTGTAGTGTATGTTATATCCTCAGCAATATCCCTCAGCTGCCGTACCCCGAGCGGTGTAGTGTATGTTATATCCTCAGCAATGTCCCTCAGCTGCTGTACCCCGAGCGGTGTAGTGTATGTTATATCCCTCAGCTGCTGTACCCCGAGCGGTGTAGTGTACGTTATATCCTCAGCAATGTCCCTCAGCTGCTGTACCCCGAGCAGTGTAGTGTATGTTATATCCTCAGCATTATCCCTCAGCTGCTGTACCCCGAGCGGTGTAGTGTATGTTATATCCTCAGCAATGTTCCTCAGCAGCTGTACCCCGAGCGGTGTAGTGTATGTTATATCCCTCAGCTGCTGTACCCCGAGCGGTGTAGTGTATGTTATATCCTAAGCAATATCCCCCAGCTGCTGTACCCCGAGCGGTGTAGTGTATGTAATATCCTCAGCAATATCCCTCAGCTGCTGTACCCCGAGCGGTGTAGTTTATGTTATATCCCTCAGCTGCTGTACCCCGAGCGGTGTAGTGTATGTTATATCCTCAGCAATATCCCTCAGCTGCTGTACCCCGAGCGGTGTAGTGTATGTTATATCCTCAGCAATATCACTCAGCTGCTGTACCCCGAGCGGTGTAGTGTATGTTATATCCCTCAGCTGCTGTACCCCGAGCGGTGTAGTGTATGTTATATCCCTCAGCTGCTGTACCCCGAGCGGTGTAGTGTATGTTATATCCTCAGCAATATCCCGCAGCTGCTGTACCCCGAGCAGTGTAGTGTATGTTATATCCTCAGCATTATCCCTCAGCTGCTGTACCCCGAGCGGTGTAGTGTATGTTATATCCTCAGCAATGTTCCTCAGCTGCTGTACCCCGAGCGTGTAGTGTATGTTATATCCCTCAGCTGCTGTACCCCGAGCGGTGTAGTGTATGTTATATCCTAAGCAATATCCCTCAGCTGCTGTACCCCGAGCGGTGTAGTGTATGTAATATCCTCAGCAATATCCCTCAGCTGCTGTACCCCGAGCGGTGTAGTTTATGTTATATCCCTCAGCTGCTGTACCCCGAGCGGTGTAGTGGTATGTTATATCCTCAGCAATATCCCTCAGCTGCTGTACCCCGAGCGGTGTAGTGTATGTTATATCCTCAGCAATATCACTCAGCTGCTGTACCCCCGAGCGGTGTAGTGTATGTTATATCCTCAGCAATATCCCTCAGCTGCTGTACCCCGAGCGGTGTAGTGTATGTTATATCCTCAGCATTATCCCTCAGCTGCTGTACCCCGAGCGGTGTAGTGTATGTTATTTCCCTCAGCTGCTGTACCCCGAGCGGTGTAGTGTATGTATATCCTCAGCAATATCCCTCAGCTGCTGTACCCCGAGCGGTGTAGTGTATGTTATATCCCTCATCTGCTGTACCCCCGAGCGGTGTAGTGTATGTTATATCCCTCAGCTGCTGTACCCCGAGCGGTGTAGTGTATGTTATATCCTCAGCAATATCCCTCAGCTGCTGTACCCCGAGCAGTGTAGTGTATGTTATATCCTCAGCAATATCCCTCAGCTGCTGTACCCCCGAGCAGTGTAGTGTATGTTATATCCTCAGCAATATCCCTCAGCTGCTGTACCCCGAGCGGAGTAGTGTATGTTATATCCTCAGCAATATCCCTCAGCTGCTGTACCCCGAGCGGTGTAGTGTATGTTATATCCTCAGCAATATCCCTCAGCTGCTGTACCCCGAGCGGTGTAGTGTATGTTATATCCTCAGCAATATCACTCAGCTGCTGTACCCCGAGCGGTGTAGTGTATGTTATATCCCTCAGCTGCTGTACCCCGAGCGGTGTAGTGTATGTTATATCCTCAGTAATATCCCTCAGCTGCTGTACCCCCGAGCGGTGTAGTGTATGTTATATCCTCAGTAATATCCCTCAGCTGCTGTACCCCGAGCGGTGTAGTGTATGTTATATCCCTCAGCTGCTGTACCCCGAGCGGTGTAGTGTATGTTATATCCTCAGCAATATCCCTCAGCTGCTGTACCCCGAGCGGTGTAGTGTATGTTATATCCCTCAGCTGCTGTAACCTCGAGCGGTGTAGTGTATGTTATATCCTCAGCAATATCCCTCTGCTGCTGTACCCCGAGCGGTGTAGTCTATGTTATATCCCTCAGCTGCTGTACCCCGAGCGGTGTAGTGTACGTTATATCCTCAGCAATGTCCCTCAGCTGCTGTACCCCGAGCAGTGTAGTGTATGTTATATCCTCAGCATTATCCCTCAGCTGCTGTACCCCGAGCGGTGTAGTGTATGTTATATCCTCACAATGTTCCTCAGCAGCTGTACCCCGAGCGGTTGTAGTGTATGTTATATCCCTCAGCTGCTGTACCCCGAGCGGTGTAGTGTATGTTATATCCCTCAGCTGCTGTACCCCGAGCGGTGTAGTGTATGTTATATCCTCAGCAATATCCCTCAGCTGCTGTACCCCGAGCGGTGTAGTGTATGTTATATCCCTCAGCTGCTGTACCCTGACCGGTGTAGTGTATGTTATATCCTCAGCAATATCCCTCAGCTGCTGTACCCCGAGCGGTGTAGTGTATGTTATATCCTCAGCAATATCCCTCAGCTGCTGTACCCCGAGCGGTGTAGTGTATGTTATATCCTCAGCAATATCCCCCAGCTGCTGTACACCGAGCGGTGTAGTGTATGTAATATCCTCAGCAATATCCCTCAGCTGCTGTACCCCGAGCGGTGTAGTTATGTTATATCCCTCAGCTGCTGTACCCCGAGCGGTGTAGTGTATGTTATATCCTCAGCAATATCCCTCAGCTGCTGTACCCCGAGCGGTGTAGTGTATGTTATATCCTCAGCAATATCACTCAGCTGCTGTACCCCGAGCGGTGTAGTGTATGTTATATCCCTCAGCTGCTGTAACCCGAGCGGTGTAGTGTATGTTATATTCCCTCAGCTGCTGTACCCCCGAGCGGTGTAGTGTATGTTATATCCTCAGCATTATCCCTCAGCTGCTGTACCCCGAGCGGTGTAGTGTATGTTATATCCCTCAGCTGCTGTACCCCGAGCGGTGTAGTGTATGTTATATCCTCAGCAATATCCCTCAGCTGCTGTACCCCGAGCGGTGTAGTGTATGTTATATCCCTCAGCTGCTGTACCCCGAGCGGTGTAGTGTATGTTATATCCCTCAGCTGCTGTACCCCCCGAGCGGTGTAGTGTATGTTATATCCTCAGCAATATCCCTCAGCTGCTGTACCCCGAGCAGTGTAGTGTATGTTATATCCTCAGCAATATCCCTCAGCTGCTGTACCCCGAGCAGTGTAGTGTATGTTATATCCTCAACAATATCCCTCAGCTGCTGTACCCCGAGCGGAGTAGTGCATGTTATATCCTCAGCAATATCCCTCAGCTGCTGTACCCCGAGCGGTGTAGTGTATGTTATATCCTCAGCAATATCCCTCAGCTGCTGTACCCCGAGCGGTGTAGTGTATGTTATATCCTCAGCAATGTCCCTCAGCTGCTGTACCCCGAGCGGTGTAGTGTATGTTATATCCCTCAGATGCTGTACCCCGAGCGGTGTAGTGTATGTTATATCCTCAGCAATATCCCTCAGCTGCTGTACCCCGAGCGGTGTAGTGTATGTTATATCCCTCAGCTGCTGTACCCTGAGCGGTGTAGTGTATGTTATATCCTCAGCAATATCCCTCAGCTGATGTACCCCGAGCGGTGTAGTGTATGTTATATCCCTCAGCTGCTGTACCCCGAGCGGTGTAGTGTATGTTATATCCTCAGCAATATCCCTCAGCTGCTGTACCCCGAGCGGTGTAGTGTATGTTATATCCCTCAGCTGCTGTACCCTGAGCGGTGTAGTGTATGTTATATCCTCAGCAATATCCCTCAGCTGCTGTACCCCGAGCGGTGTAGTGTATGTTATATCCTCAGCAATATCCCTCAGCTGCTGTACCCCGAGCGGTGTAGTGTATGTTATATCCTCAGCAATATCCCTCAGCTGCTGTACCCCCGACCGGTGTAGTGTATGTAATATCCTCAGCAATATCCCTCAGCTGCTGTACCCCGAGCGGTGTAGTGTATGTTATATCCCTCAGCTGCTGTACCCCGAGCGGTGTTATATCCTCAGCAATATCACTCAGCTGCTGTACCCCAGAGCGGTGTAGTGTATGTTATATCCTCAGCAATATCCCTCAGCTGCTGTACCCCGAGCGGTGTAGTGTATGTTATATCCCACAGCTGCTGTACCCCCGAGTGGTGTAGTGTATGTTATATCCTCAGCAATATCCCTCAGCTGCTGTACCCCGAGCGGTGTAGTGTATGTTATATCCTCAGCAATATCCCTCAGCTGCTGTACCCTCGAGCGGTGTAGTGTATGTTATATCCTCAGCAATATCCCTCAGCTGCTGTACCCCGAGCGGTGTAGTGTATGTTATATCCCTCAGCTGCTGTACCCCGAGCGGTGTAGTGTATGTTATATCCCTCAGCAATATCCCTCAGCTGCTGTACCCCGAGCGGTGTAGTGTATGTTATATCCTCAGCAATATCCCTCAGCTGCTATACCCCGAGCGGTGTAGTGTATGTTATATCCCTCAGCTGCTGTACCCCGAGCGGTGTAGTGAATGTTATATCCCTCAGCAATATCCCTCAGCTGCTGTACCCCGAGCGGTGTAGTGTATGTTCTAACCTCAGCAATATCCCTCAGCTGCTGTACCCCGAGCGGTGTAGTGTATGTTATATTCTCAGCAATATCCCTCAGCTGCTGTACCCCGAGCGGTGTAGTGTATGTTATAATCCCTCAGCTGCTGTAACCCGAGCGGTGTAGTGAATGTTATATCCTCAGCAATATCCCCTAGCTGCTGTACCCCGAGCGGTGTAGTGTGTGTTATATCCCTCAGCTGCTGTACCCCGAGTGGTGTAGTGTATGTTATATCCTCAGCAATATCCCTCAGCTGCTGTACCCCAAGCGGTGTAGTGTATGTTATATCCTCAGCAATGTCCCTCAGCTGCTGTTCCCCGAGCGGTGTAGTGTATGTTATATCCTCAGCAATATCCCTCAGCTGCTGTACCCCGAGCGGTGTAGTGTATGTTATATCCTCAGCAATATCCCTCAGCTGCTGTACCCCGAGCGGAGTAGTGTATGTTATATCCTCAGCAATATCCCTCAGCTGCTGTACCCCGAGCGGTGTAGTGTATGTTATATCCTCAGCAATATCCCTCAGCTGCTGTACCCCGAGCGGTGTAGTGTATATTATATCCTCAGCAATGTCCCTCAGCTGCTGTACCCCCGAGCGGTGTAGTGTATGTTATATCCCTCAGCTGCTGTACCCCGAGCGGTGTAGTGTATGTTATATCCTCAGCAATATCCCTCAGCTGCTGTACCCCGAGCGGTGTAGTGTATGTAATATCCTCAGCAATATCCCTCAGCTGCTGTACCCCGAGCGGTGTAGTGTATGTTATATCCCTCAGCTGCTGTACCCCGAGCGGTGTAGTGTATGTTATATCCCTCAGCTGCTGTAACCCGAGCGATGTAGTGTATGTTATATCCCTCAGCTGCTGTACCCCGAGCGTGTAGTGTATGTTATATCCTCAGCATTATCCCTCAGCTGCTGTACCCCGAGCGGTGTAGTGTATGTTATATCCTCAGCAATGTCCCTCAGCTGCTGTACCCCGAGCGGTGTAGTGTATGTTATATCCTCAGCAATATCCCTCAGCTGCTGTACCCCGAGTGGTGTAGTGTATGTTATATCCTCAGCAATATCCCTCAGCTGCTGTACCCCCGAGCGGTGTAGTGTATGTTATATCCCTCAGCTGCTGTACCCCCGAGCGGTGTAGTGTATGTTATATCCTCAGCAATATCACTCAGCTGCTGTACCCCGAGCGGTGTAGTGTATGTTATATCCTCAGCAATATCCCTCAGCTGCTGTACCCCGAGCGGTGTAGTGTATGTTATATCCTCAGCAATATCCCTCAGCTGCTGTACCCCTAGCGGTGTAGTGTATGTTATATCCCTCAGCAATATCCCTCAGCTGCTGTACCCCGAGCGGTGTAGTGTATGTTATATCCTCAGCAATATCCCTCAGCTGCTGTACCCCCGAGTGGTGTAGTGTATGTTATATCCCTCAGCTGCTGTAACTCGAGCGGTGTAGTGTATGTTATAATCCTCAGCAATAATCCCTCAGCTGCCGTACCCCGAGCGGTGTAGTGTATGTTATATCCTCAGCAATGTCCCTCAGCTGCTGTACCCCGAGCGGTGTAGTGTATGTTATATCCCTCAGCTGCTGTACCCCGAGCGGTGTAGTGTATGTTAATCCTCAGCAATATCCCTCAGCTGCGTGTACCCCGATCGGTGTAAGTGTATGTTATAATCCCTCAGCTGCTGTACCCCGAGCGGTGTAGTGTATGTTATATCCTCAGCAAATATCCCCTCAGCTGCTGTACCCCGAGCGTGTAGTGTATGTTATACCCTCAGCTGCTGTACCCTGAGCGGTGTAGTGTATGTTATATCCTCAGCAATATCCCTCAGCTGCTGTACCCCGAGCGGTGTAGTGTATGTTATATCCTCAGCAATATCCCTCGGTGTAGTGTATGTTATATCCTCAGCAATATCCCTCAGCTGCTGTACCCCGAGCGGTGTAGTGTATGTTATATCCTCAGCAATGTCCCTCAGCTGCTGTACCCAAAGCGGTGTAGTGTATGTTATATCCCTCAGCTGCTGTACCCCGAGCGGTGTAGTGTATGTTATATCCTCAGCAATATCCCTCAGCTGCTGTACCCCGAGCGGTGTAGTGTATGTAATATCCTCAGCAATATCCTTCAGCTGCTGTACCCCGAGCGGTGTTATATCCTCAGCAATATCACTCAGCTGCTGTACCCCGAGCGGTGTAGTGTATGTTATATCCTCAGCAATATCCCTCAGCTGCTGTACCCCGAGCGGTGTAGTGTATGTTATATCCCTCAGCTGCTGTACCCCGAGTGGTGTAGTGTATGTTATTTCCCTCAGCTGCTGTACCCCGAGCGGTGTAGTGTATGTTATATCCTCAGCAATATCCCTCAGCTGCTGTACCCCGAGCGGTGTAGTGTATGTTATATCCTCAGCAATATCCCTCAGCTGCTGTACCCCGAGCGGTGTAGTGTATGTTATATCCCTCAGCAATATCCCTCAGCTGCTGTACCCCGAGCGGTGTAGTGTATGTTATATCCTCAGTAATATCCCTCAGCTGCTGTACCCCGAGCGGTGTAGTGTATGTTATATCCTCAGTAATATCCCTCAGCTGCTGTACCCCGAGCGGTGTAGTGTATGTTATATCCCTCAGCTGCTGTACCCCGAGCGGTGTAGTGTATGTTATATCCTCAGCAATATCCCTCAGCTGCTGTACCCCGAGCGGTGTAGTGTATGTTATATCCCTCAGCTGCTGTACCCCGAGCGGTGTAGTGTATGTTATATCCTCAGCATTATCCCTCAGCTGCTGTACCCCGAGCGGTGTAGTGTATGTTATATCCCTCAGCTGCTGTACCCCGAGCTGTGTAGTGTATGTTATATCCTCAGCAATATCCCTCAGCTGCTGTACCCCGAGCGGTGTAGTGTATGTTATATCCCTCAGCTGCTGTACCCCGAGCGGTGTAGTGTATGTTATATCCCTCAGCTGCTGTACCCCGAGCGGTGTAGTGTATGTTATATCCTCAGCAATATCCCTCAGCTGCTGTACCCCGAGCAGTGTAGTGTATGTTATATCCTCAGCAATATCCCTCAGCTGCTGTACCCCGAGCAGTGTAGTGTATGTTATATCCTCAGCAATATCCCTCAGCTGCTGTACCCCGAGCAGAGTAGTGTATGTTATATCCTCAGCAATATCCCTCAGCTGCTGTACCCCGAGCGGTGTAGTGTATGTTATATCCTAAGCAATATCCCTCAGCTGCTGTACCCCGAGCGGTGTAGTGTATGTTATATCCTCAGCAATGTCCCTCAGCTGCTGTACCCCGAGCGGTGTAGTGTATGTTATATCCCTCAGATGCTGTACCCCGAGCGGTGTAGTGTATGTTATATCCTCAGCAATATCCCTCAGCTGCTGTACCCCGAGCGGTGTAGTGTATGTTATATCCCTCAGCTGCTGTACCCTGAGCGGTGTAGTGTATGTTATATCCTCAGCAATATCCCTCAGCTGATGTACCCCGAGCGGTGTAGTGTATGTTATATCCCTCAGCTGCTGTACCCCGAGCGGTGTAGTGTATGTTATATCCTCAGCAATATCCCTCAGCTGCTGTACCCCGAGCGGTGTAGTGTATGTTATATCCCTCAGCTGCTGTACCCTGAGCGGTGTAGTGTATGTTATATCCTCAGCAATATCCCTCAGCTGCTGTACCCCGAGCGGTGTAGTGTATGTTATATCCTCAGCAATATCCCTCAGCTGCTGTACCCCGAGCGGTGTAGTGTATGTTATATCCTCAGCAATATCCCTCAGCTGATGTACCCCGACCGGTGTAGTGTATGTAATATCCTCAGCAATATCCCTCAGCTGCTGTACCCCGAGCGGTGTAGTGTATGTTATATCCCTCAGCTGCTGTACCCCGAGCGGTGTTATATCCTCAGCAATATCACTCAGCTGCTGTACCCCGAGCGGTGTAGTGTATGTTATATCCTCAGCAATATCCCTCAGCTGCTGTACCCCGAGCGGTGTAGTGTATGTTATATCCCACAGCTGCTGTACCCCGAGTGGTGTAGTGTATTTTATATCCTCAGCAATATCCCTCAGCTGCTGTACCCCGAGCGGTGTAGTGTATGTTATATCCTCAGCAATATCCCTCAGCTGCTGTACCCCGAGCGGTGTAGTGTATGTTATATCCTCAGCAATATCCCTCAGCTGCTGTACCCCGAGCGGTGTAGTGTATGTTATATCCCTCAGCTGCTGTACCCCGAGCGGTGTAGTGTATGTTATATCCCTCAGCAATATCCCTCAGCTGCTGTACCCCGAGCGGTGTAGTGTATGTTATATCCTCAGCAATATCCCTCAGCTGCTATACCCCGAGCGGTGTAGTGTATGTTATATCCCTCAGCTGCTGTACCCCGAGCGGTGTAGTGTATGTTATATCCCTCAGCAATATCCCTCAGCTGCTGTACCCCGAGCGGTGTAGTGTATGTTCTATCCTCAGCAATATCCCTCAGCTGCTGTACCCCGAGCGGTGTAGTGTATGTTATATCCTCAGCAATATCCCTCAGCTGCTGTACCCCGAGCGGTGTAGTGTATGTTATATCCCTCAGCTGCTGTAACCCGAGCGGTGTAGTGTATGTTATATCCTCAGCAATATCCCCTAGCTGCTGTACCCCGAGCGGTGTAGTGTGTGTTATATCCCTCAGCTGCTGTACCCCGAGTGGTGTAGTGTATGTTATATCCTCAGCAATATCCCTCAGCTGCTGTACCCCAAGCGGTGTAGTGTATGTTATATCCTCAGCAATGTCCCTCAGCTGCTGTTCCCCGAGCGGTGTAGTGTATGTTATATCCTCAGCAATATCCCTCAGCTGCTGTACCCCGAGCGGTGTAGTGTATGTTATATCCTCAGCAATATCCCTCAGCTGCTGTACCCCGAGCGGAGTAGTGTATGTTATATCCTCAGCAATATCCCTCAGCTGCTGTACCCCGAGCGGTGTAGTGTATGTTATATCCTCAGCAATATCCCTCAGCTGCTGTACCCCGAGCGGTGTAGTGTATATTATATCCTCAGCAATGTCCCTCAGCTGCTGTACCACGAGCGGTGTAGTGTATGTTATATCCCTCAGCTGCTGTACCCCGAGCGGTGTAGTGTATGTTATATCCTCAGCAATATCCCTCAGCTGCTGTACCCCGAGCGGTGTAGTGTATGTAATATCCTCAGCAATATCCCTCAGCTGCTGTACCCCGAGCGGTGTAGTGTATGTTATATCCCTCAGCTGCTGTACCCCGAGCGGTGTAGTGTATGTTATATCCTCAGCAATATCCCTCAGCTGCTGTACCCCGAGCGGTGTAGTGTATGTAATATCCTCAGCAATATCCCTCAGCTGCTGTACCCCGAGCGGTGTAGTGTATGTTATATCCCTCAGCTGCTGTACCCCGAGCGGTGTAGTGTATGTTATATCCCTCAGCTGCTGTACCCCGAGCGGTGTAGTGTATGTTATATCCCTCAGCTGCTGTAACCCGAGCGGTGTAGTGAATGTTATATCCTCAGCAATATCCCCTAGCTGCTGTACCCCGAGCGGTGTAGTGTGTGTTATATCCCTCAGCTGCTGTACCCCGAGTGGTGTAGTGTATGTTATATCCTCAGCAATATCCCTCAGCTGCTGTACCCCAAGCGGTGTAGTGTATGTTATATCCTCAGCAATGTCCCTCAGCTGCTGTTCCCCGAGCGGTGTAGTGTATGTTATATCCTCAGCAATATCCCTCAGCTGCTGTACCCCGAGCGGTGTAGTGTATGTTATATCCTCAGCAATATCCCTCAGCTGCTGTACCCCGAGCGGCGTAGTGTATGTTATATCCTCAGCAATATCCCTCAGCTGCTGTACCCCGAGCGGTGTAGTGTATGTTATATCCTCAGCAATATCCCTCAGCTGCTGTACCCCGAGCGGTGTAGTGTATATTATATCCTCAGCAATGTCCCTCAGCTGCTGTACCCCGAGCGGTGTAGTGTATGTTATATCCCTCAGCTGCTGTACCCCGAGCGGTGTAGTGTATGTTATATCCTCAGCAATATCCCTCAGCTGCTGTACCCCGAGCGGTGTAGTGTATGTAATATCCTCAGCAATATCCCTCAGCTGCTGTACCCCGAGCGGTGTAGTGTATGTTATATCCCTCAGCTGCTGTACCCCGAGCGGTGTAGTGTATGTTATATCCCTCAGCTGCTGTAACCCGAGCGATGTAGTGTATGTTATATCCCTCAGCTGCTGTACCCCGAGCGGTGTAGTGTATGTTATATCCTCAGCATTATCCCTCAGCTGCTGTACCCCGAGCGGTGTAGTGTATGTTATATCCTCAGCAATGTCCCTCAGCTGCTGTACCCCGAGCGGTGTAGTGTATGTTATATCCTCAGCAATATCCCTCAGCTGCTGTACCCCGAGTGGTGTAGTGTATGTTATATCCTCAGCAATATCCCTCAGCTGCTGTACCCCGAGCGGTGTAGTGTATGTTATATCCTCAGCAATATCCCTCAGCTGCTGTACCCCGAGCGGTGTAGTGTATGTTATATCCTCAGCAATATCACTCAGCTGCTGTACCCCGAGCGGTGTAGTGTATGTTATATCCTCAGCAATATCACTCAGCTGCTGTACCCCGAGCGGTGTAGTGTATGTTATATCCTCAGCAATATCCCTCAGCTGCTGTACCCCGAGCGGTGTAGTGTATGTTATATCCTCAGCAATATCCCTCAGCTGCTGTACCCCTAGCGGTGTAGTGTATGTTATATCCTCAGCAATATCACTCAGCTGCTGTACCCCGAGCGGTGTAGTGTATGTTATATCCTCAGCAATATCCCTCAGCTGCTGTACCCCGAGCGGTGTAGTGTATGTTATATCCTCAGCAATATCCCTCAGCTGCTGTACCCCGAGCGGTGTAGTGTATGTTATATCCTCAGCAATATCACTCAGCTGCTGTACCCCGAGCGGTGTAGTGTATGTTATATCCTCAGCAATATCCCTCAGCTGCTGTACCCCGAGCGGTGTAGTGTATGTTATATCCTCAGCAATATCCCTCAGCTGCTGTACCCCTAGCGGTGTAGTGTATATTATATCCCTCAGCAATATCCCTCAGCTGCTGTACCCCGAGCGGTGTAGTGTATGTTATATCCTCAGCAATATCCCTCAGCTGCTGTACCCCGAGTGGTGTAGTGTATGTTATATCCCTCAGCTGCTGTAACTCGAGCGGTGTAGTGTATGTTATATCCTCAGCAATATCCCTCAGCTGCCGTACCCCGAGCGGTGTAGTGTATGTTATATCCTCAGCAATGTCCCTCAGCTGCTGTACCCCGAGCGGTGTAGTGTATGTTATATCCCTCAGCTGCTGTACCCCGAGCGGTGTAGTGTATGTTATATCCTCAGCAATATCCCTCAGCTGCTGTACCCCGAGCGGTGTAGTGTATGTTATATCCCTCAGCTGCTGTACCCCGAGCGGTGTAGTGTATGTTATATCCTCAGCAATATCCCTCAGCTGCTGTACCCCGAGCGGTGTAGTGTATGTTATATCCCTCAGCTGCTGTACCCTGAGCGGTGTAGTGTATGTTATATCCTCAGCAATATCCCTCAGCTGCTGTACCCCGAGCGGTGTAGTGTATGTTATATCCTCAGCAATATCCCTCAGCTGCTGTACCCCGAGCGGTGTAGTGTATGTTATATCCTCAGCAATATCCCTCAGCTGCTGTACCCCGAGCGGTGTAGTGTATGTTATATCCTCAGCAATGTCCCTCAGCTGCTGTACCCAAAGCGGTGTAGTGTATGTTATATCCCTCAGCTGCTGTACCCCGAGCGGTGTAGTGTATGTTATATCCTCAGCAATATCCCTCAGCTGCTGTACCCCGAGCGGTGTAGTGTATGTAATATCCTCAGCAATATCCTTCAGCTGCTGTACCCCGAGCGGTGTTATATCCTCAGCAATATCACTCAGCTGCTGTACCCCGAGCGGTGTAGTGTATGTTATATCCTCAGCAATATCCCTCAGCTGCTGTACCCCGAGCGGTGTAGTGTATGTTATATCCCTCAGCTGCTGTACCCCGAGCGGTGTAGTGTATGTTATATCCTCAGCAATATCCCTCAGCTGCTGTACCCCGAGCGGTGTAGTGTATGTTATATCCTCAGCAATATCCCTCAGCTGCTGTATCCCGAGCGGTGTAGTGTATGTTATATCCCTCAGCAATATCCCTCAGCTGCTGTACCCCGAGCGGTGTAGTGTATGTTATATCCCCAGTAATATCCCTCAGCTGCTGTACCCCGAGCGGTGTAGTGTATGTTATATCCTCAGTAATATCCCTCAGCTGCTGTACCCCGAGCGGTGTAGTGTATGTTATATCCCTCAGCTGCTGTACCCCGAGCGGTGTAGTGTATGTTATATCCTCAGCAATATCCCTCAGCTGCTGTACCCCGAGCGGTGTAGTGTATGTTATATCCCTCAGCTGCTGTACCCCGAGCGGTGTAGTGTATGTTATATCCTCAGCATTATCCCTCAGCTGCTGTACCCCGAGCGGTGTAGTGTATGTTATATCCCTCAGCTGCTGTACCCCGAGCTGTGTAGTGTATGTTATATCCTCAGCAATATCCCTCAGCTGCTGTACCCCGAGCGGTGTAGTGTATGTTATATCCCTCAGCTGCTGTACCCCGAGCGGTGTAGTGTATGTTATATCCCTCAGCTGCTGTACCCCGAGCGGTGTAGTGTATGTTATATCCTCAGCAATATCCCTCAGCTGCTGTACCCCGAGCAGTGTAGTGTATGTTATATCCTCAGCAATATCCCTCAGCTGCTGTACCCCGAGCAGTGTAGTGTATGTTATATCCTCAGCAATATCCCTCAGCTGCTGTACCCCGAGCAGAGTAGTGTATGTTATATCCTCAGCAATATCCCTCAGCTGCTGTACCCCGAGCGGTGTAGTGTATGTTATATCCTAAGCAATATCCCTCAGCTGCTGTACCCCGAGCGGTGTAGTGTATGTTATATCCTCAGCAATGTCCCTCAGCTGCTGTACCCCGAGCGGTGTAGTGTATGTTATATCCCTCAGATGCTGTACCCCGAGCGGTGTAGTGTATGTTATATCCTCAGCAATATCCCTCAGCTGCTGTACCCCGAGCGGTGTAGTGTATGTTATATCCCTCAGCTGCTGTACCCTGAGCGGTGTAGTGTATGTTATATCCTCAGCAATATCCCTCAGCTGATGTACCCCGAGCGGTGTAGTGTATGTTATATCCCTCAGCTGCTGTACCCCGAGCGGTGTAGTGTATGTTATATCCTCAGCAATATCCCTCAGCTGCTGTACCCCGAGCGGTGTAGTGTATGTTATATCCCTCAGCTGCTGTACCCTGAGCGGTGTAGTGTATGTTATATCCTCAGCAATATCCCTCAGCTGCTGTACCCCGAGCGGTGTAGTGTATGTTATATCCTCAGCAATATCCCTCAGCTGCTGTACCCCGAGCGGTGTAGTGTATGTTATATCCTCAGCAATATCCCTCAGCTGATGTACCCCGACCGGTGTAGTGTATGTAATATCCTCAGCAATATCCCTCAGCTGCTGTACCCCGAGCGGTGTAGTGTATGTTATATCCCTCAGCTGCTGTACCCCGAGCGGTGTTATATCCTCAGCAATATCACTCAGCTGCTGTACCCCGAGCGGTGTAGTGTATGTTATATCCTCAGCAATATCCCTCAGCTGCTGTACCCCGAGCGGTGTAGTGTATGTTATATCCCACAGCTGCTGTACCCCGAGTGGTGTAGTGTATTTTATATCCTCAGCAATATCCCTCAGCTGCTGTACCCCGAGCGGTGTAGTGTATGTTATATCCTCAGCAATATCCCTCAGCTGCTGTACCCCGAGCGGTGTAGTGTATGTTATATCCTCAGCAATATCCCTCAGCTGCTGTACCCCGAGCGGTGTAGTGTATGTTATATCCCTCAGCTGCTGTACCCCGAGCGGTGTAGTGTATGTTATATCCCTCAGCAATATCCCTCAGCTGCTGTACCCCGAGCGGTGTAGTGTATGTTATATCCTCAGCAATATCCCTCAGCTGCTATACCCCGAGCGGTGTAGTGTATGTTATATCCCTCAGCTGCTGTACCCCGAGCGGTGTAGTGTATGTTATATCCCTCAGCAATATCCCTCAGCTGCTGTACCCCGAGCGGTGTAGTGTATGTTCTATCCTCAGCAATATCCCTCAGCTGCTGTACCCCGAGCGGTGTAGTGTATGTTATATCCTCAGCAATATCCCTCAGCTGCTGTACCCCGAGCGGTGTAGTGTATGTTATATCCCTCAGCTGCTGTAACCCGAGCGGTGTAGTGTATGTTATATCCTCAGCAATATCCCCTAGCTGCTGTACCCCGAGCGGTGTAGTGTGTGTTATATCCCTCAGCTGCTGTACCCCGAGTGGTGTAGTGTATGTTATATCCTCAGCAATATCCCTCAGCTGCTGTACCCCGAGCGGTGTAGTGTATGTTATATCCTCAGCAATATCCCTCAGCTGCTGTACCCCGAGCGGTGTAGTGTATGTTATATCCTCAGCAATATCCCTCAGCTGCTGTATCCCGAGCGGTGTAGTGTATGTTATATCCCTCAGCAATATCCCTCAGCTGCTGTACCCCGAGCGGTGTAGTGTATGTTATATCCCCAGTAATATCCCTCAGCTGCTGTACCCCGAGCGGTGTAGTGTATGTTATATCCTCAGTAATATCCCTCAGCTGCTGTACCCCGAGCGGTGTAGTGTATGTTATATCCCTCAGCTGCTGTACCCCGAGCGGTGTAGTGTATGTTATATCCTCAGCAATATCCCTCAGCTGCTGTACCCCGAGCGGTGTAGTGTATGTTATATCCCTCAGCTGCTGTACCCCGAGCGGTGTAGTGTATGTTATATCCTCAGCATTATCCCTCAGCTGCTGTACCCCGAGCGGTGTAGTGTATGTTATATCCCTCAGCTGCTGTACCCCGAGCTGTGTAGTGTATGTTATATCCTCAGCAATATCCCTCAGCTGCTGTACCCCGAGCGGTGTAGTGTATGTTATATCCCTCAGCTGCTGTACCCCGAGCGGTGTAGTGTATGTTATATCCCTCAGCTGCTGTACCCCGAGCGGTGTAGTGTATGTTATATCCTCAGCAATATCCCTCAGCTGCTGTACCCCGAGCAGTGTAGTGTATGTTATATCCTCAGCAATATCCCTCAGCTGCTGTACCCCGAGCAGTGTAGTGTATGTTATATCCTCAGCAATATCCCTCAGCTGCTGTACCCCGAGCAGAGTAGTGTATGTTATATCCTCAGCAATATCCCTCAGCTGCTGTACCCCGAGCGGTGTAGTGTATGTTATATCCTAAGCAATATCCCTCAGCTGCTGTACCCCGAGCGGTGTAGTGTATGTTATATCCTCAGCAATGTCCCTCAGCTGCTGTACCCCGAGCGGTGTAGTGTATGTTATATCCCTCAGATGCTGTACCCCGAGCGGTGTAGTGTATGTTATATCCTCAGCAATATCCCTCAGCTGCTGTACCCCGAGCGGTGTAGTGTATGTTATATCCCTCAGCTGCTGTACCCTGAGCGGTGTAGTGTATGTTATATCCTCAGCAATATCCCTCAGCTGATGTACCCCGAGCGGTGTAGTGTATGTTATATCCCTCAGCTGCTGTACCCCGAGCGGTGTAGTGTATGTTATATCCTCAGCAATATCCCTCAGCTGCTGTACCCCGAGCGGTGTAGTGTATGTTATATCCCTCAGCTGCTGTACCCTGAGCGGTGTAGTGTATGTTATATCCTCAGCAATATCCCTCAGCTGCTGTACCCCGAGCGGTGTAGTGTATGTTATATCCTCAGCAATATCCCTCAGCTGCTGTACCCCGAGCGGTGTAGTGTATGTTATATCCTCAGCAATATCCCTCAGCTGATGTACCCCGACCGGTGTAGTGTATGTAATATCCTCAGCAATATCCCTCAGCTGCTGTACCCCGAGCGGTGTAGTGTATGTTATATCCCTCAGCTGCTGTACCCCGAGCGGTGTTATATCCTCAGCAATATCACTCAGCTGCTGTACCCCGAGCGGTGTAGTGTATGTTATATCCTCAGCAATATCCCTCAGCTGCTGTACCCCGAGCGGTGTAGTGTATGTTATATCCCACAGCTGCTGTACCCCGAGTGGTGTAGTGTATTTTATATCCTCAGCAATATCCCTCAGCTGCTGTACCCCGAGCGGTGTAGTGTATGTTATATCCTCAGCAATATCCCTCAGCTGCTGTACCCCGAGCGGTGTAGTGTATGTTATATCCTCAGCAATATCCCTCAGCTGCTGTACCCCGAGCGGTGTAGTGTATGTTATATCCCTCAGCTGCTGTACCCCGAGCGGTGTAGTGTATGTTATATCCCTCAGCAATATCCCTCAGCTGCTGTACCCCGAGCGGTGTAGTGTATGTTATATCCTCAGCAATATCCCTCAGCTGCTATACCCCGAGCGGTGTAGTGTATGTTATATCCCTCAGCTGCTGTACCCCGAGCGGTGTAGTGTATGTTATATCCCTCAGCAATATCCCTCAGCTGCTGTACCCCGAGCGGTGTAGTGTATGTTCTATCCTCAGCAATATCCCTCAGCTGCTGTACCCCGAGCGGTGTAGTGTATGTTATATCCTCAGCAATATCCCTCAGCTGCTGTACCCCGAGCGGTGTAGTGTATGTTATATCCCTCAGCTGCTGTAACCCGAGCGGTGTAGTGTATGTTATATCCTCAGCAATATCCCCTAGCTGCTGTACCCCGAGCGGTGTAGTGTGTGTTATATCCCTCAGCTGCTGTACCCCGAGTGGTGTAGTGTATGTTATATCCTCAGCAATATCCCTCAGCTGCTGTACCCCAAGCGGTGTAGTGTATGTTATATCCTCAGCAATGTCCCTCAGCTGCTGTTCCCCGAGCGGTGTAGTGTATGTTATATCCTCAGCAATATCCCTCAGCTGCTGTACCCCGAGCGGTGTAGTGTATGTTATATCCTCAGCAATATCCCTCAGCTGCTGTACCCCGAGCGGAGTAGTGTATGTTATATCCTCAGCAATATCCCTCAGCTGCTGTACCCCGAGCGGTGTAGTGTATGTTATATCCTCAGCAATATCCCTCAGCTGCTGTACCCCAAGCGGTGTAGTGTATATTATATCCTCAGCAATGTCCCTCAGCTGCTGTACCCCGAGCGGTGTAGTGTATGTTATATCCCTCAGCTGCTGTACCCCGAGCGGTGTAGTGTATGTTATATCCTCAGCAATATCCCTCAGCTGCTGTACCCCGAGCGGTGTAGTGTATGTAATATCCTCAGCAATATCCCTCAGCTGCTGTACCCCGAGCGGTGTAGTGTATGTTATATCCCTCAGCTGCTGTACCCCGAGCGGTGTAGTGTATGTTATATCCTCAGCAATATCCCTCAGCTGCTGTACCCCGAGCGGTGTAGTGTATGTAATATCCTCAGCAATATCCCTCAGCTGCTGTACCCCGAGCGGTGTAGTGTATGTTATATCCCTCAGCTGCTGTACCCCGAGCGGTGTAGTGTATGTTATATCCCTCAGCTGCTGTAACCCGAGCGATGTAGTGTATGTTATATCCCTCAGCTGCTGTACCCCGAGCGGTGTAGTGTATGTTATATCCTCAGCATTATCCCTCATCTGCTGTACCCCGAGCGGTGTAGTGTATGTTATATCCTCAGCAATGTCCCTCAGCTGCTGTACCCCGAGCGGTGTAGTGTATGTTATATCCTCAGCAATATCCCTCAGCTGCTGTACCCCGAGTGGTGTAGTGTATGTTATATCCTCAGCAATATCCCTCAGCTGCTGTACCCCGAGCGGTGTAGTGTATGTTATATCCCTCAGCTGCTGTACCCCGAGCGGTGTAGTGTATGTTATATCCTCAGCAATATCACTCAGCTGCTGTACCCCGAGCGGTGTAGTGTATGTTATATCCTCGGCAATATCCCTCAGCTGCTGTACCCCGAGCGGTGTAGTGTATGTTATATCCTCAGCAATATCCCTCAGCTGCTGTACCCCTAGCGGTGTAGTGTATGTTATATCCCTCAGCAATATCCCTCAGCTGCTGTACCCCGAGCGGTGTAGTGTATGTTATATCCTCAGCAATATCCCTCAGCTGCTGTACCCCGAGTGGTGTAGTGTATGTTATATCCCTCAGCTGCTGTAACTCGAGCGGTGTAGTGTATGTTATATCCTCAGCAATATCCCTCAGCTGCCGTACCCCGAGCGGTGTAGTGTATGTTATATCCTCAGCAATGTCCCTCAGCTGCTGTACCCCGAGCGGTGTAGTGTATGTTATATCCCTCAGCTGCTGTACCCCGAGCGGTGTAGTGTATGTTATATCCTCAGCAATATCCCTCAGCTGCTGTACCCCGAGCGGTGTAGTGTATGTTATATCCCTCAGCTGCTGTACCCCGAGCGGTGTAGTGTATGTTATATCCCTCAGCTGCTGTACCCTGAGCGGTGTAGTGTATGTTATATCCTCAGCAATATCCCTCAGCTGCTGTACCCCGAGCGGTGTAGTGTATGTTATATCCTCAGCAATATCCCTCAGCTGCTGTACCCCGAGCGGTGTAGTGTATGTTATATCCTCAGCAATATCCCTCAGCTGCTGTACCCCGAGCGGTGTAGTGTATGTTATATCCTCAGCAATGTCCCTCAGCTGCTGTACCCCAAGCGGTGTAGTGTATGTTATATCCCTCAGCTGCTGTACCCCGAGCGGTGTAGTGTATGTTATATCCTCAGCAATATCCCTCAGCTGCTGTACCCCGAGCGGTGTAGTGTATGTAATATCCTCAGCAATATCCTTCAGCTGCTGTACCCCGAGCGGTGTTATATCCTCAGCAATATCACTCAGCTGCTGTACCCCGAGCGGTGTAGTGTATGTTATATCCTCAGCAATATCCCTCAGCTGCTGTACCCCGAGCGGTGTAGTGTATGTTATATCCCTCAGCTGCTGTACCCCGAGTGGTGTAGTGTATGTTATTTCCCTCAGCTGCTGTACCCCGAGCGGTGTAGTGTATGTTATATCCTCAGCAATATCCCGCAGCTGCTGTACCCCGAGCGGTGTAGTGTATGTTATATCCTCAGCAATATCCCTCAGCTGCTGTACCCCGAGCGGTGTAGTGTATGTTATATCCCTCAGCTGCTGTACCCCGAGCGGTGTAGTGTATGTTATATCCCTCAGCAATATCCCTCAGCTGCTGTACCCCGAGCGGTGTAGTGTATGTTATATCCTCAGCAATATCCCTCAGCTGCTGTACCCCGAGCGGTGTAGTGTATGTTATATCCTCAGCAATATCCCTCAGCTGCTGTACCCCGAGCGGTGTAGTGTATGTTATATCCCTCAGCTGCTGTAACCCGAGCGGTGTAGTGTATGTTATATCCTCAGCAATATCCCCTAGCTGCTGTACCCCGAGCGGTGTAGTGTGTGTTATATCCCTCAGCTGCTGTACCCCGAGCGATGTAGTGTATGTTATATCCCTCAGCTGCTGTACCCCGAGCGGTGTAGTGTATGTTATATCCTCAGCATTATCCCTCAGCTGCTGTACCCCGAGCGGTGTAGTGTATGTTATATCCTCAGCAATGTCCCTCAGCTGCTGTACCCCGAGCGGTGTAGTGTATGTTATATCCTCAGCATTATCCCTCAGCTGCTGTACCCCGAGCGGTGTAGTGTATGTTATATCCTCAGCAATGACCCTCAGCTGCTGTACCCCGAGCGGTGTAGTGTATGTTATATCCTCAGCAATATCCCTCAGCTGCTGTACCCCGAGTGGTGTAGTGTATGTTATATCCTCAGCAATATCCCTCAGCTGCTGTACCCCGAGCGGTGTAGTGTATGTTATATCCCTCAGCTGCTGTACCCCGAGCGGTGTAGTGTATGTTATATCCTAAGCAATATCACTCAGCTGCTGTACCCCGAGCGGTGTAGTGTATGTTATATCCTCAGCAATATCCCTCAGCTGCTGTAACCCGAGCGGTGTAGTGTATGTTATATCCTCAGCAATATCCCTCAGCTGCTGTACCCCGAGCGGTGTAGTGTATGTTATATCCTCAGCAATATCCCTCAGCTGCTGTACCCCGAGCGGTGTAGTGTATGTTATATCCTCAGCAATATCCCTCAGCTGCTGTACCCCGAGCGGTGTAGTGTATGTTATATCCTCAGCAATATCACTCAGATGCTGTACCCCGAGCGGTGTAGTGTATGTTATATCCCTCAGCTGCTGTACCCCGAGCGGTGTAGTGTATGTTATATCCTCAGTAATATCCCTCAGCTGCTGTACCCCGAGCGGTGTAGTGTATGTTATATCCTCAGTAATATCCGTCAGCTGCTGTACCCCGAGCGGTGTAGTGTATGTTATATCCCTCAGCTGCTGTACCCCGAGCGGTGTAGTTTATGTTATATCCTCAGCAATATCCCTCAGCTGCTGTACCCCGAGCGGTGTAGTGTATGTTATATCCCTCAGCTGCTGTACCCCGAGCGGTGTAGTGTATGTTATATCCTCAGCAATATCCCTCAGCTGCTGTACCCCGAGCGGTGTAGTGTATGTTATATCCCTCAGCTGCTGTACCCCGAGCGGTGTAGTGTACGTTATATCCTCAGCAATGTCCCTCAGCTGCTGTACCCCGAGCAGTGTAGTGTATGTTATATCCTCAGCATTATCCCTCAGCTGTTGTACCCCGAGCTGTGTAGTGTATGTTATATCCTCAGCAATGTTCCTCAGCAGCTGTACCCCGAGCGGTGTAGTGTATGTTATATCCCTCATCTCCTGTACCCCGAGCGGTGTAGTGTATGTTATATCCTAAGCAATATCCCTCAGCTGCTGTACCCCGAGCGGTGTAGTGTATGTAATATCCTCAGCAATATCCCTCAGCTGCTGTACCCCGAGCGGTGTAGTGTATGTTATATCCTCAGCAATATCCCTCAGCAGCTGTACCCCGAGTGGTGTAGTGTATGTTATATCCTCAGCAATATCCCTCAGCTGCTGTACCCCGAGCGGTGTAGTGTACGTTATATCCACAGCAATATCACTCAGCTGCTGTACCCCGAGCGGTGTAGTGTATGTTATATCCTCAGCAATATCACTCAGCTGCTGTACCCCGAGCGGTGTAGTGTATGTTATATCCCTCAGCTGCTGTACCCCGAGCGGTGTAGTGTATGTTATATCCTCAGTAATATCCCTCAGCTGCTATACCCCGAGCGGTGTAGTGTATGTTATATCCTCAGCAATATCCCTCAGCTGCTGTACCCCGAGCGGTGTAGTGTATGTTATATCCTCAGCAATATCACTCAGCTGCTGTACCCCGAGTGGTGTAGTGTATGTTATATCCTCAGCAATATCCCTCAGCTGCTGTACCCCGAGTGGTGTAGTGTATGTTATATCCTCAGCAATATCCCTCAGCTGCTGTACCCCGAGCGGTGTAGTGTATGTTATATCCTCAGCAATATCCCTCAGCTGCTGTACCCCGAGCGGTGTAGTGTATGTTATATCCTCAGCAATATCCCTCAGCTGCTGTACCCCGAGCGGTGCAGTGTATGTTATATCCTCAGCAATATCACTCAGCTGCTGTACCCCGAGCGGTGTAGTGTATGTTATATCCCTCAGCTGCTGTACCCCGAGCGGTGTAGTGTATGTTATATCCTCAGTAATATCCCTCAGCTGCTGTACCCCGAGCGGTGTAGTGTATGTTATATCCTCAGTAATATCCCTTAGCTGCTGTACCCCGAGCGGTGTAGTGTATGTTATATCCCTCAGCTGCTGTACCCCGAGCGGTGTAGTGTATGTTATATCCTCAGCAATATCCCTCAGCTTCTGTACCCCGAGCGGTGTAGTGTATGTTATATCCCTCAGCTGCTGTACCCCGAGCGGTGTAGTGTATGTTATATCCTCAGCAATATCCCTCAGCTGCTGTACCCCGAGCGGTGTAGTGTATGTTATATCCTAAGCAATATCACTCAGCTGCTGTACCCCGAGCGGTGTAGTGTATGTTATATCCTCAGCAATATCCCTCAGCTGCTGTAACCCGAGCGGTGTAGTGTATGTTATATCCTCAGCAATATCCCTCAGCTGCTGGACCCCGAGCGGTGTAGTGTATGTTATATCCTCAGCAATATCCCTCAGCTGCTGTACCCCGAGCGGTGTAGTGTATGTTATATCCTCAGCAATATCCCTCAGCTACTGTACCCCGAGCTGTGTAGTGTATGTTATATCTTCAGCAATATCACTCAGCTGCTGTACCCCGAGCGGTGCAGTGTATGTTATATCCCTCAGCTGCTGTACCACGAGCGGTGTAGTGTATGTTATATCCTCAGTAATATCCCTCAGCTGCTGTACCCCGAGCGGTGTAGTGTATGTTATATCCTCAGTAATATCCGTCAGCTGCTGTACCCCGAGCGGTGTAGTGTATGTTATATCCCTCAGCTGCTGTACCCCGAGCGGTGTAGTTTATGTTATATCCTCAGCAATATCCCTCAGCTGCTGTACCCCGAGCGGTGTAGTGTATGTTATATCCCTCAGCTGCTGTACCCCGAGCGGTGTAGTGTATGTTATATCCTCAGCATTATCCCTCATCTGCTGTACCCCGAGCGGTGTAGTGTATGTTATATCCTCAGCAATGTCCCTCAGCTGCTGTACCCCGAGCGGTGTAGTGTATGTTATATCCTCAGCAATATCCCTCAGCTGCTGTACCCCGAGTGGTGTAGTGTATGTTATATCCTCAGCAATATCCCTCAGCTGCTGTACCCCGAGCGGTGTAGTGTATGTTATATCCCTCAGCTGCTGTACCCCGAGCGGTGTAGTGTATGTTATATCCTCAGCAATATCACTCAGCTGCTGTACCCCGAGCGGTGTAGTGTATGTTATATCCTCAGCAATATCCCTCAGCTGCTGTACCCCGAGCGGTGTAGTGTATGTTATATCCTCAGCAATATCCCTCAGCTGCTGTACCCCTAGCGGTGTAGTGTATGTTATATCCCTCAGCAATATCCCTCAGCTGCTGTACCCCGAGCGGTGTAGTGTATGTTATATCCTCAGCAATATCCCTCAGCTGCTGTACCCCGAGTGGTGTAGTGTATGTTATATCCCTCAGCTGCTGTAACTCGAGCGGTGTAGTGTATGTTATATCCTCAGCAATATCCCTCAGCTGCCGTACCCCGAGCGGTGTAGTGTATGTTATATCCTCAGCAATGTCCCTCAGCTGCTGTACCCCGAGCGGTGTAGTGTATGTTATATCCCTCAGCTGCTGTACCCCGAGCGGTGTAGTGTATGTTATATCCTCAGCAATATCCCTCAGCTGCTGTACCCCGAGCGGTGTAGTGTATGTTATATCCCTCAGCTGCTGTACCCCGAGCGGTGTAGTGTATGTTATATCCCTCAGCTGCTGTACCCTGAGCGGTGTAGTGTATGTTATATCCTCAGCAATATCCCTCAGCTGCTGTACCCCGAGCGGTGTAGTGTATGTTATATCCTCAGCAATATCCCTCAGCTGCTGTACCCCGAGCGGTGTAGTGTATGTTATATCCTCAGCAATATCCCTCAGCTGCTGTACCCCGAGCGGTGTAGTGTATGTTATATCCTCAGCAATGTCCCTCAGCTGCTGTACCCCAAGCGGTGTAGTGTATGTTATATCCCTCAGCTGCTGTACCCCGAGCGGTGTAGTGTATGTTATATCCTCAGCAATATCCCTCAGCTGCTGTACCCCGAGCGGTGTAGTGTATGTTATATCCCTCAGCTGCTGTACCCCGAGCGGTGTAGTGTATGTTATATCCCTCAGCAATATCCCTCAGCTGCTGTACCCCGAGCGGTGTAGTGTATGTTATATCCTCAGCAATATCCCTCAGCTGCTGTACCCCGAGCGGTGTAGTGTATGTTATATCCTCAGCAATATCCCTCAGCTGCTGTACCCCGAGCGGTGTAGTGTATGTTATATCCCTCAGCTGCTGTAACCCGAGCGGTGTAGTGTATGATATATCCTCAGCAATATCCCCTAGCTGCTGTACCCCGAGCGGTGTAGTGTGTGTTATATCCCTCAGCTGCTGTACCCCGAGCGATGTAGTGTATGTTATATCCCTCAGCTGCTGTACCCCGAGCGGTGTAGTGTATGTTATATCCTCAGCATTATCCCTCAGCTGCTGTACCCCGAGCGGTGTAGTGTATGTTATATCCTCAGCAATGTCCCTCAGCTGCTGTACCCCGAGCGGTGTAGTGTATGTTATATCCTCAGCATTATCCCTCAGCTGCTGTACCCCGAGCAGTGTAGTGTATGTTATATCCTCAGCAATGACCCTCAGCTGCTGTACCCCGAGCGGTGTAGTGTATGTTATATCCTCAGCAATATCCCTCAGCTGCTGTACCCCGAGTGGTGTAGTGTATGTTATATCCTCAGCAATATCCCTCAGCTGCTGTACCCCGAGCGGTGTAGTGTATGTTATATCCCTCAGCTGCTGTACCCCGAGCGGTGTAGTGTATGTTATATCCTAAGCAATATCACTCAGCTGCTGTACCCCGAGCGGTGTAGTGTATGTTATATCCTCAGCAATATCCCTCAGCTGCTGTAACCCGAGCGGTGTAGTGTATGTTATATCCTCAGCAATATCCCTCAGCTGCTGTACCCCGAGCGGTGTAGTGTATGTTATATCCTCAGCAATATCCCTCAGCTGCTGTACCCCGAGCGGTGTAGTGTATGTTATATCCTCAGCAATATCCCTCAGCTGCTGTACCCCGAGCGGTGTAGTGTATGTTATATCCTCAGCAATATCACTCAGATGCTGTACCCCGAGCGGTGTAGTGTATGTTATATCCCTCAGCTGCTGTACCCCGAGCGGTGTAGTGTATGTTATATCCTCAGTAATATCCCTCAGCTGCTGTACCCCGAGCGGTGTAGTGTATGTTATATCCTCAGTAATATCCGTCAGCTGCTGTACCCCGAGCGGTGTAGTGTATGTTATATCCCTCAGCTGCTGTACCCCGAGCGGTGTAGTTTATGTTATATCCTCAGCAATATCCCTCAGCTGCTGTACCCCGAGCGGTGTAGTGTATGTTATATCCCTCAGCTGCTGTACCCCGAGCGGTGTAGTGTATGTTATATCCTCAGCAATATCCCTCAGCTGCTGTACCCCGAGCGGTGTAGTGTATGTTATATCCCTCAGCTGCTGTACCCCGAGCGGTGTAGTGTACGTTATATCCTCAGCAATGTCCCTCAGCTGCTGTACCCCGAGCAGTGTAGTGTATGTTATATCCTCAGCATTATCCCTCAGCTGTTGTACCCCGAGCTGTGTAGTGTATGTTATATCCTCAGCAATGTTCCTCAGCAGCTGTACCCCGAGCGGTGTAGTGTATGTTATATCCCTCATCTCCTGTACCCCGAGCGGTGTAGTGTATGTTATATCCTAAGCAATATCCCTCAGCTGCTGTACCCCGAGCGGTGTAGTGTATGTAATATCCTCAGCAATATCCCTCAGCTGCTGTACCCCGAGCGGTGTAGTGTATGTTATATCCTCAGCAATATCCCTCAGCAGCTGTACCCCGAGTGGTGTAGTGTATGTTATATCCTCAGCAATATCCCTCAGCTGCTGTACCCCGAGCGGTGTAGTGTACGTTATATCCACAGCAATATCACTCAGCTGCTGTACCCCGAGCGGTGTAGTGTATGTTATATCCTCAGCAATATCACTCAGCTGCTGTACCCCGAGCGGTGTAGTGTATGTTATATCCCTCAGCTGCTGTACCCCGAGCGGTGTAGTGTATGTTATATCCTCAGTAATATCCCTCAGCTGCTATACCCCGAGCGGTGTAGTGTATGTTATATCCTCAGCAATATCCCTCAGCTGCTGTACCCCGAGCGGTGTAGTGTATGTTATATCCTCAGCAATATCACTCAGCTGCTGTACCCCGAGTGGTGTAGTGTATGTTATATCCTCAGCAATATCCCTCAGCTGCTGTACCCCGAGTGGTGTAGTGTATGTTATATCCTCAGCAATATCCCTCAGCTGCTGTACCCCGAGCGGTGTAGTGTATGTTATATCCTCAGCAATATCCCTCAGCTGCTGTACCCCGAGCGGTGTAGTGTATGTTATATCCTCAGCAATATCCCTCAGCTGCTGTACCCCGAGCGGTGCAGTGTATGTTATATCCTCAGCAATATCACTCAGCTGCTGTACCCCGAGCGGTGTAGTGTATGTTATATCCCTCAGCTGCTGTACCCCGAGCGGTGTAGTGTATGTTATATCCTCAGTAATATCCCTCAGCTGCTGTACCCCGAGCGGTGTAGTGTATGTTATATCCTCAGTAATATCCCTCAGCTGCTGTACCCCGAGCGGTGTAGTGTATGTTATATCCCTCAGCTGCTGTACCCCGAGCGGTGTAGTGTATGTTATATCCTCAGCAATATCCCTCAGCTTCTGTACCCCGAGCGGTGTAGTGTATGTTATATCCCTCAGCTGATGTACCCCGAGCGGTGTAGTGTATGTTATATCCTCAGCAATATCCCTCAGCTGCTGTACCCCGAGCGGTGTAGTGTATGTTATATCCTAAGCAATATCACTCAGCTGCTGTACCCCGAGCGGTGTAGTGTATGTTATATCCTCAGCAATATCCCTCAGCTGCTGTAACCCGAGCGGTGTAGTGTATGTTATATCCTCAGCAATATCCCTCAGCTGCTGGACCCCGAGCGGTGTAGTGTATGTTATATCCTCAGCAATATCCCTCAGCTGCTGTACCCCGAGCGGTGTAGTGTATGTTATATCCTCAGCAATATCCCTCAGCTACTGTACCCCGAGCTGTGTAGTGTATGTTATATCTTCAGCAATATCACTCAGCTGCTGTACCCCGAGCGGTGCAGTGTATGTTATATCCCTCAGCTGCTGTACCACGAGCGGTGTAGTGTATGTTATATCCTCAGTAATATCCCTCAGCTGCTGTACCCCGAGCGGTGTAGTGTATGTTATATCCTCAGTAATATCCGTCAGCTGCTGTACCCCGAGCGGTGTAGTGTATGTTATATCCCTCAGCTGCTGTACCCCGAGCGGTGTAGTTTATGTTATATCCTCAGCAATATCCCTCAGCTGCTGTACCCCGAGCGGTGTAGTGTATGTTATATCCCTCAGCTGCTGTACCCCGAGCGGTGTAGTGTATGTTATATCCTCAGCATTATCCCTCATCTGCTGTACCCCGAGCGGTGTAGTGTATGTTATATCCTCAGCAATGTCCCTCAGCTGCTGTACCCCGAGCGGTGTAGTGTATGTTATATCCTCAGCAATATCCCTCAGCTGCTGTACCCCGAGTGGTGTAGTGTATGTTATATCCTCAGCAATATCCCTCAGCTGCTGTACCCCGAGCGGTGTAGTGTATGTTATATCCCTCAGCTGCTGTACCCCGAGCGGTGTAGTGTATGTTATATCCTCAGCAATATCACTCAGCTGCTGTACCCCGAGCGGTGTAGTGTATGTTATATCCTCAGCAATATCCCTCAGCTGCTGTACCCCGAGCGGTGTGGTGTATGTTATATCCTCAGCAATATCCCTCAGCTGCTGTACCCCTAGCGGTGTAGTGTATGTTATATCCCTCAGCAATATCCCTCAGCTGCTGTACCCCGAGCGGTGTAGTGTATGTTATATCCTCAGCAATATCCCTCAGCTGCTGTACCCCGAGTGGTGTAGTGTATGTTATATCCCTCAGCTGCTGTAACTCGAGCGGTGTAGTGTATGTTATATCCTCAGCAATATCCCTCAGCTGCCGTACCCCGAACGGTGTAGTGTATGTTATATCCTCAGCAATGTCCCTCAGCTGCTGTACCCCGAGCGGTGTAGTGTATGTTATATCCCTCAGCTGCTGTACCCCGAGCGGTGTAGTGTATGTTATATCCTCAGCAATATCCCTCAGCTGCTGTACCCCGAGCGGTGTAGTGTATGTTATATCCCTCAGCTGCTGTACCCCGAGCGGTGTAGTGTATGTTATATCCCTCAGCTGCTGTACCCTGAGCGGTGTAGTGTATGTTATATCCTCAGCAATATCCCTCAGCTGCTGTACCCCGAGCGGTGTAGTGTATGTTATATCCTCAGCAATATCCCTCAGCTGCTGTACCCCGAGCGGTGTAGTGTATGTTATATCCTCAGCAATATCCCTCAGCTGCTGTACCCCGAGCGGTGTAGTGTATGTTATATCCTCAGCAATGTCCCTCAGCTGCTGTACCCCAAGCGGTGTAGTGTATGTTATATCCCTCAGCTGCTGTACCCCGAGCGGTGTAGTGTATGTTATATCCTCAGCAATATCCCTCAGCTGCTGTACCCCGAGCGGTGTAGTGTATGTAATATCCTCAGCAATATCCTTCAGCTGCTGTACCCCGAGCGGTGTTATATCCTCAGCAATATCACTCAGCTGCTGTACCCCGAGCGGTGTAGTGTATGTTATATCCTCAGCAATATCCCTCAGCTGCTGTACCCCGAGCGGTGTAGTGTATGTTATATCCCTCAGCTGCTGTACCCCGAGTGGTGTAGTGTATGTTATTTCGCTCAGCTGCTGTACCCCGAGCGGTGTAGTGTATGTTATATCCTCAGCAATATCCCGCAGCTGCTGTACCCCGAGCGGTGTAGTGTATGTTATATCCTCAGCAATATCCCTCAGCTGCTGTACCCCGAGCGGTGTAGTGTATGTTATATCCCTCAGCTGCTGTACCCCGAGCGGTGTAGTGTATGTTATATCCCTCAGCAATATCCCTCAGCTGCTGTACCCCGAGCGGTGTAGTGTATGTTATATCCTCAGCAATATCCCTCAGCTGCTGTACCCCGAGCGGTGTAGTGTATGTTATATCCTCAGCAATATCCCTCAGCTGCTGTACCCCGAGCGGTGTAGTGTATGTTATATCCCTCAGCTGCTGTAACCCGAGCGGTGTAGTGTATGTTATATCCTCAGCAATATCCCCTAGCTGCTGTACCCCGAGCGGTGTAGTGTGTGTTATATCCCTCAGCTGCTGTACCCCGAGCGATGTAGTGTATGTTATATCCCTCAGCTGCTGTACCCCGAGCGGTGTAGTGTATGTTATATCCTCAGCATTATCCCTCAGCTGCTGTACCCCGAGCGGTGTAGTGTATGTTATATCCTCAGCAATGTCCCTCAGCTGCTGTACCCCGAGCGGTGTAGTGTATGTTATATCCTCAGCATTATCCCTCAGCTGCTGTACCCTGAGCGGTGTAGTGTATGTTATATCCTCAGCAATGACCCTCAGCTGCTGTACCCCGAGCGGTGTAGTGTATGTTATATCCTCAGCAATATCCCTCAGCTGCTGTACCCCGAGTGGTGTAGTGTATGTTATATCCTCAGCAATATCCCTCAGCTGCTGTACCCCGAGCGGTGTAGTGTATGTTATATCCCTCAGCTGCTGTACCCCGAGCGGTGTAGTGTATGTTATATCCTAAGCAATATCACTCAGCTGCTGTACCCCGAGCGGTGTAGTGTATGTTATATCCTCAGCAATATCCCTCAGCTGCTGTAACCCGAGCGGTGTAGTGTATGTTATATCCTCAGCAATATCCCTCAGCTGCTGTACCCCGAGCGGTGTAGTGTATGTTATATCCTCAGCAATATCCCTCAGCTGCTGTACCCCGAGCGGTGTAGTGTATGTTATATCCTCAGCAATATCCCTCAGCTGCTGTACCCCGAGCGGTGTAGTGTATGTTATATCCTCAGCAATATCCCTCAGCTGCTGTACCCCGAGCGGTGTAGTGTATGTTATATCCTCAGCAATATCCCTCAGCTGCTGTACCCCGAGCGGTGTAGTGTATGTTATATCCTCAGTAATATCCCTCAGCTGCTGTACCCCGAGCGGTGTAGTGTATGTTATATCCTCAGTAATATCCGTCAGCTGCTGTACCCCGAGCGGTGTAGTGTATGTTATATCCCTCAGCTGCTGTACCCCGAGCGGTGTAGTTTATGTTATATCCTCAGCAATATCCCTCAGCTGCTGTACCCCGAGCGGTGTAGTGTATGTTATATCCCTCAGCTGCTGTACCCCGAGCGGTGTAGTGTATGTTATATCCTCAGCAATATCCCTCAGCTGCTGTACCCCGAGCGGTGTAGTGTATGTTATATCCCTCAGCTGCTGTACCCCGAGCGGTGTAGTGTACGTTATATCCTCAGCAATGTCCCTCAGCTGCTGTACCCCGAGCAGTGTAGTGTATGTTATATCCTCAGCATTATCCCTCAGCTGTTGTACCCCGAGCGGTGTAGTGTATGTTATATCCTCAGCAATGTTCCTCAGCAGCTGTACCCCGAGCGGTGTAGTGTATGTTATATCCCTCATCTCCTGTACCCCGAGCGGTGTAGTGTATGTTATATCCTAAGCAATATCCCTCAGCTGCTGTACCCCGAGCGGTGTAGTGTATGTAATATCCTCAGCAATATCCCTCAGCTGCTGTACCCCGAGCGGTGTAGTGTATGTTATATCCTCAGCAATATCCCTCAGCAGCTGTACCCCGAGTGGTGTAGTGTATGTTATATCCTCAGCAATATCCCTCAGCTGCTGTACCCCGAGCGGTGTAGTGTACGTTATATCCACAGCAATATCACTCAGCTGCTGTACCCCGAGCGGTGTAGTGTATGTTATATCCTCAGCAATATCACTCAGCTGCTGTACCCCGAGCGGTGTAGTGTATGTTATATCCCTCAGCTGCTGTACCCCGAGCGGTGTAGTGTATGTTATATCCTCAGTAATATCCCTCAGCTGCTATACCCCGAGCGGTGTAGTGTATGTTATATCCTCAGCAATATCCCTCAGCTGCTGTACCCCGAGCGGTGTAGTGTATGTTATATCCTCAGCAATATCACTCAGCTGCTGTACCCCGAGTGGTGTAGTGTATGTTATATCCTCAGCAATATCCCTCAGCTGCTGTACCCCGAGCGGTGTAGTGTATGTTATATCCTCAGCAATATCCCTCAGCTGCTGTACCCCGAGCGGTGTAGTGTATGTTATATCCTCAGCAATATCCCTCAGCTGCTGTACCCCGAGCGGTGTAGTGTATGTTATATCCTCAGCAATATCCCTCAGCTGCTGTACCCCGAGCGGTGCAGTGTATGTTATATCCTCAGCAATATCACTCAGCTGCTGTACCCCGAGCGGTGTAGTGTATGTTATATCCCTCAGCTGCTGTACCCCGAGCGGTGTAGTGTATGTTATATCCTCAGTAATATCCCTCAGCTGCTGTACCCCGAGCGGTGTAGTGTATGTTATATCCTCAGTAATATCCCTCAGCTGCTGTACCCCGAGCGGTTTAGTGTATGTTATATCCCTCAGCTGCTGTACCCCGAGCGGTGTAGTGTATGTTATATCCTCAGCAATATCCCTCAGCTTCTGTACCCCGAGCGGTGTAGTGTATGTTATATCCCTCAGCTGCTGTACCCCGAGCGGTGTAGTGTATGTTATATCCTAAGCAATATCACTCAGCTGCTGTACCCCGAGCGGTGTAGTGTATGTTATATCCTCAGCAATATCCCTCAGCTGCTGTAACCCGAGCGGTGTAGTGTATGTTATATCCTCAGCAATATCCCTCAGCTGCTGGACCCCGAGCGGTGTAGTGTATGTTATATCCTCAGCAATATCCCTCAGCTGCTGTACCCCGAGCGGTGTAGTGTATGATATATCCTCAGCAATATCCCTCAGCTACTGTACCCCGAGCTGTGTAGTGTATGTTATATCCTCAGCAATATCACTCAGCTGCTGTACCCCGAGCGGTGCAGTGTATGTTATATCCCTCAGCTGCTGTACCACGAGCGGTGTAGTGTATGTTATATCCTCAGTAATATCCCTCAGCTGCTGTACCCCGAGCGGTGTAGTGTATGTTATATCCTCAGTAATATCCGTCAGCTGCTGTACCCCGAGCGGTGTAGTGTATGTTATATCCCTCAGCTGCTGTACCCCGAGCGGTGTAGTTTATGTTATATCCTCAGCAATATCCCTCAGCTGCTGTACCCCGAGCGGTGTAGTGTATGTTATATCCCTCAGCTGCTGTACCCCGAGCGGTGTAGTGTATGTTATATCCCTCAGCTGCTGTACCCCGAGCAGTGTAGTGTATGTTATATCCTCAGCATTATCCCTCAGCTGCTGTACCCCGAGCGGTGTAGTGTACGTTATATCCTCAGCAATATCCCTCAGCTGCTGTACCCCGAGCGGTGTAGTGTATGTTATATCCTAAGCAATATCACTCAGCTGCTGTACCCCGAGCGGTGTAGTGTATGTTATATCCTCAGCAATATCCCTCAGCTGCTGTAACCCGAGCGGTGTAGTGTATGTTATATCCTCAGCAATATCCCTCAGCTGCTGGACCCCGAGCGGTGTAGTGTATGTTATATCCTCAGCAATATCCCTCAGCTGCTGTACCCCGAGCGGTGTAGTGTATGATATATCCTCAGCAATATCCCTCAGCTACTGTACCCCGAGCTGTGTAGTGTATGTTATATCCTCAGCAATATCACTCAGCTGCTGTACCCCGAGCGGTGCAGTGTATGTTATATCCCTCAGCTGCTGTACCACGAGCGGTGTAGTGTATGTTATATCCTCAGTAATATCCCTCAGCTGCTGTACCCCGAGCGGTGTAGTGTATGTTATATCCTCAGTAATATCCGTCAGCTGCTGTACCCCGAGCGGTGTAGTGTATGTTATATCCCTCAGCTGCTGTACCCCGAGCGGTGTAGTTTATGTTATATCCTCAGCAATATCCCTCAGCTGCTGTACCCCGAGCGGTGTAGTGTATGTTATATCCCTCAGCTGCTGTACCCCGAGCGGTGTAGTGTATGTTATATCCCTCAGCTGCTGTACCCCGAGCAGTGTAGTGTATGTTATATCCTCAGCATTATCCCTCAGCTGCTGTACCCCGAGCGGTGTAGTGTACGTTATATCCTCAGCAATGTCCCTCAGCTGCTGTACCCCGAGCAGTGTAGTGTATGTTATATCCTCAGCATTATCCCTCAGCTGCTGTACCCCGAGCGGTGTAGTGTATGTTATATCCTCAGCAATGTTCCTCAGCAGCTGTACCCCGAGCGGTGTAGTGTATGTTATATCCCTCAGCTGCTGTACCCCGAGCGGTGTAGTGTATGTTATATCCTAAGCAATATCCCTCAGCTGCTGTACCCCGAGCGGTGTAGTGTATGTAATATCCTCAGCAATATCCCTCAGCTGCTGTACCCCGAGCGGTGTAGTGTATGTTATATCCTCAGCAATATCCCTCAGCAGCTGTACCCCGAGTGGTGTAGTGTATGTTATATCCTCAGCAATATCCCTCAGCTGCTGTACCCCGAGCGGTGTAGTGTATGTTATATCCACAGCAATATCACTCAGCTGCTGTACCCCGAGCGGTGTAGTGTATGTTATATCCTCAGCAATATCACTCAGCTGCTGTACCCCGAGCGGTGTAGTGTATGTTATATCCCTCAGCTGCTGTACTCCGAGCGGTGTAGTGTATGTTATATCCTCAGCAATATCCCTCAGCTGCTGTACCCCGAGCGGTGTAGTGTATGTTATATCCTCAGCAATATCACTCAGCTGCTGTACCCCGAGCGGTGTAGTGTATGTTATATCCCTCAGCTGCTGTACCCCGAGCGGTGTAGTGTATGTTATATCCTCAGTCATCTCCCTCAGCTACTGTACCCCGAGCGGTGTAGTGTATGTTATATCCCTCAGCTGCTGTACCCCGAGCGGTGTAGTGTATGTTATATCCCTCAGCAATATCCCTCAGCTGCTGTACCCCGAGCGGTGTAGTGTATGTTCTATCCTCAGCAATATCCCTCAGCTGCTGTACACCGAGCGGTGTAGTGTATGTTATATCCTCAGCAATATCCCTCAGCTGCTGTACCCCGAGCGGTGTAGTGTATGTTATATCCCTCAGCTGCTGTACCCCGAGCGGTGTAGTGTATGTTATATCCCTCAGCAATATCCCTCAGCTGCTGTACCCCGAGCGGTGTAGTGTATGTTATAGCCTCAGCAATATCCCTCAGCTGCTGTACCCCGAGCGGTGTAGTGTATGTTATATCCTCAGCTGCTGTACCCCGAGCGGTGCAGTGTATGTTATATCCCTCAGCAATATCCCTCAGCTGCTGTACCCCGAGCGGTGTAGTGTATGTTATAGCCTCAGCAATATCCCTCAGCTGCTGTAACCCGAGCGGTGTAGTGTATGTTATATCCTCAGCAATATCCCCTAGCTGCTGTACCCCGAGCGGTGTAGTGTATGTTATATCCTCAGTAATATCCCTCAGCTGCTGTACCCCGAGCGGTGTAGTGTGTGTTATATCCCTCAGCTGCTGTACACCGAGTGGTGTAGTGTATGTTATATCCTCAGCAATATCCCTCAGCTGCTGTACCCCGAGCGGTGTAGTGTATGTTATATCCTCAGCAATGTCCCTCAGCTGCTGTTCCCCGAGCGGTGTAGTGTATGTTATTTCCTCAGCAATATCCCTTTGCTGCTGTACCCCGAGCGGTGTAGTGTATGTTATATCCTCAGCAATATCCCTCAGCTGCTGTACCCCGAGCGGTGTAGTGTATGTTATATCCTCAGCAATATCCCTCAGCTGCTGTACCCCGAGCGGTGTAGTGTATGTTATATCCTCAGCAATATCCCTCAGCTGCTGTACCCCGAGCGGTGTAGTGTATGTTATATCCTCAGCAATATCCCTCAGCTGCTGTACCCCGAGCGGAGTAGTGTATGTTATATCCTCAGCAATATCCCTCAGCTGCTGTACCCCGAGCGGTGTAGTGTATGTTATATCCTCAGCAATATCCCTCAGCTGCTGTACCCCGAGCGGTGTAGTGTATGTTATATCCTCAGCAATGTCCCTCAGCTGCTGTACCCCGAGCGGTGTAGTGTATGTTATATCCCTCAGCTGCTGTACCCCGAGCGGTGTAGTGTATGTTATATCCTCAGCAATGTCCCTCAGCTGCTGTTCCCCGAGCGGTGTAGTGTATGTTATTTCCTCAGCAATATCCCTTTGCTGCTGTACCCCGAGCGGTGTAGTGTATGTTATATCCTCAGCAATATCCCTCAGCTGCTGTACCCCGAGCGGTGTAGTGTATGTTATATCCTCAGCAATATCCCTCAGCTGCTGTACCCCGAGCGGTGTAGTGTATGTTATATCCTCAGCAATATCCCTCAGCTGCTGTACCCCGAGCGGTGTAGTGTATGTTATATCCTCAGCAATATCCCTCAGCTGCTGTACCCCGAGCGGAGTAGTGTATGTTATATCCTCAGCAATATCCCTCAGCTGCTGTACCCCGAGCGGTGTAGTGTATGTTATATCCTCAGCAATATCCCTCAGCTGCTGTACCCCGAGCGGTGTAGTGTATGTTATATCCTCAGCAATGTCCCTCAGCTGCTGTACCCCGAGCGGTGTAGTGTATGTTATATCCCTCAGCTGCTGTACCCCGAGCGGTGTAGTGTATGTTATATCCTCAGCAATATCCCTCAGCTGCTGTACCCCGAGCTGTGTAGTGTATGTAATATCCTCAGCAATATCCCTCAGCTGCTGTACCCCGACCGGAGTAGTGTATGTTATATCCCTCAGCTGCTGTACCCCGAGCGGTGTAGTGTATGTTATATCCCTCAGCTGCTGTAACCCGAGCGATGTAGTGTATGTTATATCCCTCAGCTGCTGTACCCCGAGCGGTGTAGTGTATGTTATATCCTCAGCATTATCCCTCAGCTGCTGTACCCCGAGCGGTGTAGTGTATGTTATATCCTCAGCAATGTCCCTCAGCTGCTGTTCCCCGAGCGGTGTAGTGTATGTTATATCCTCAGCAATATCCCTCAGCTGCTGTACCCCGAGTGGTGTAGTGTATGTTATATCCTCAGCAATATCCCTCAGCTGCTGTACCCCGAGCAGTGTAGTGTATGTTATATCCCTCAGCTGCTGTACCCGAGCGGTGTAGTGTATGTTATATCCTCAGCAATATCACTCAGCTGCTGTACCCCGAGCGGTGTAGTGTATGTTATATCCTCAGCAATATCCCTCAGCTGCTGTACCCCGAGCGGTGTAGTGTATGTTATATCCTCAGCAATATCCCTCAGCTGCTGTACCCCGAGCGGTGTAGTGTATGTTATATCCCTCAGCAATATCCCTCAGCTGCTGTACCCCGAGCGGTGTAGTGTATGTTATATCCTCAGCAATATCCCTCAGCTGCTGTACCCCGAGTGGTGTAGAGTATGTTATATCCCTCAGCTGCTGTAACTCGAGCGGTGTAGTGTATGTTATATCCTCAGCAATATCCCTCAGCTGCCGTACCCCGAGCGGTGTAGTGTATGTTATATCCTCAGCAATGTCCCTCAGCTGCTGTACCCCGAGCGGTGTAGTGTATGTTATATCCCTCAGCTGCTGTACCCCGAGCGGTGTAGTGTATGTTATATCCTCAGCAATATCCCTCAGCTGCAGTACCCCGAGCGGTGTAGTGTATGTTATATCCCTCAGCTGCTGTACCCGGAGCGGTGTAGTGTATGTTATATCCTCAGCAATATCCGTCAGCTGCTGTACCCCGAGCGGTGTAGTGTATGTTATATCCCTCAGCTGCTGTACCCCGAGCGGTGTAGTGTATGTTATATCCTCAGCAATATCCCTCAGATGCTGTACCCCGAGCGGTGTAGTGTATGTTATATCCTCAGCAATGTCCCTCAGCTGCTGTACCCCAAGCGGTGTAGTGTATGTTATATCCCTCAGCTGCTGTACCCCGAGCGGTGTAGTGTATGTTATATCCTCAGCAATATCCCTCAGCTGCTGTACCCCGAGCGGTGTAGTGTATGTAATATCCTCAGCAATATCCTTCAGCTGCTGTACCCCGAGCGGTGTTATATCCTCAGCAATATCACTCAGCTGCTGTACCCCGAGCGGTGTAGTGTATGTTATATCCTCAGCAATATCCCTCAGCTGCTGTACCCCGAGCGGTGTAGTGTATGTTATATCCCTCAGCTGCTGTACCCCGAGTGGTGTAGTGTATGTTATTTCCCTCAGCTGCTGTACCCCGAGCGGTGTAGTGTATGTTATATCCTCAGCAATATCCCTCAGCTGCTGTACCCCGTGCGGTGTAGTGTATGTTATATCCTCAGCAATATCCCTCAGCTGCTGTACCCCGAGCGGTGTAGTGTATGTTATATCCCTCAGCTGCTGTACCCCGAGCGGTGTAGTGTATGTTATATCCCTCAGCAATATCCCTCAGCTGCTGTACCCCGAGCGGTGTAGTGTATGTTATATCCTCAGCAATATCCCTCAGCTGCTGTACCCCGAGCGGTGTAGTGTATGTTATATCCTCAGCAATATCCCTCAGCTGCTTTACCCCGAGCGGTGTAGTGTATGTTATATCCCTCAGCTGCTGTAACCCGAGCGGTGTAGTGTATGTTATATCCTCAGCAATATCCCCTAGCTGCTGTACCCCGAGCGGTGTAGTGTGTGTTATATCCCTCAGCTGCTGTACCCCGAGCGATGTAGTGTATGTTATATCCCTCAGCTGCTGTACCCCGACCGGTGTAGTGTATGTTATATCCTCAGCATTATCCCTCAGCTGCTGTACCCCGAGCGGTGTAGTGTATGTTATATCCTCAGCAATGTCCCTCAGCTGCTGTACCCCGAGCGGTGTAGTGTATGTTATATCCACAGCATTATCCCTCAGCTGCTGTACCCCGAGCGGTGTAGTGTATGTTATATCCTCAGCAATGACCCTCAGCTGCTGTACCCCGAGCGGTGTAGTGTATGTTATATCCTCAGCAATATCCCTCAGCTGCTGTACCCCGAGTGGTGTAGTGTATGTTATATCCTCAGCAATATCCCTCAGCTGCTGTACCACGAGCGGTGTAGTGTATGTTATATCCCTCAGCTGCTGTACCCCGAGCGGTGTAGTGTATGTTATATCCTAAGCAATATCACTCAGCAGCTGTACCCCGAGCGGTGTAGTGTATGTTATATCCTCAGCAATATCCCTCAGCTGCTGTAACCCGAGCGGTGTAGTGTATGTTATATCCTCAGCAATATCCCTCAGCTGCTGTACCCCGAGCGGTGTAGTGTATGTTATATCCTCAGCAATATCCCTCAGCTGCTGTACCCCGAGCGGTGTAGTGTATGTTATATCCCTCAGCAATATCCCTCAGCTGCTGTACCCCGAGTGGTGTAGTGTATGTTATATCCTCAGCAATATCCCTCAGCTGCTGTACCCCGAGTGGTGTAGTGTATGTTATATCCCTCAGCTGCTGTAACTCGAGCGGTGTAGTGTATGTTATATCCTCAGCAATATTCCTCAGCTGCCGTACCCCGAGCGGTGTAGTGTATGTTATATCCTCAGCAATGTCCCTCAGCTGCTGTACCCCGAGCGGTGTAGTGTATGTTATATCCCTCAGCTGCTGTACCCCGAGCGGTGTAGTGTATGTTATATCCTCAGCAATATCCCTCAGCTGCTGTACCCCGAGCGGTGTAGTGTATGTTATATCCCTCAGCTGCTGTACCCTGAGCGGTGTAGTGTATGTTATATCCTCAGCAATATCCCTCAGCTGCTGTACCCCGAGCGGTGTAGTGTATGTTATATCCTCAGCAATATCCCTCAGCTGCTGTACCCCGAGCGGTGTAGTGTATGTTATATCCTCAGCAATATCCCTCAGCTGCTGTACCCCGAGCGGTGTAGTGTATGTTATATCCTCAGCAATGTCCCTCAGCTGCTGTACCCCGAGCGGTGTAGTGTATGTTATATCCCTCAGCTGCTGTACCCCGAGCGGTGTAGTGTATGTTATATCCTCAGCAATATCCCTCAGCTGCTGTACCCCGAGCGGTGTAGTGTATGTAATATCCTCAGCAATATCCCTCAGCTGCTGTTCCCCCGAGCGGTGTAGTGTATGTTATATCCCTCAGCTGCTGTACCCCGAGCGGTGTTATATACTCAGCAATATCACTCAGCTGCTGTACCCCGAGCGGTGTAGTGTATGTTATATCCTCAGCAATATCCCTCAGCTGCTGTACCCCGAGCGGTGTAGTGTATGTTATATCACTCAGCTGCTGTACCCCGAGTGGTGTAGTGTATGTTATTTCCCTCAGCTGCTGTACCCCGAGCGGTGTAGTGTATGTTATATCCTCAGCAATATCCCTCAGCTGCGGTACCCCGAGCGGTGTAGGGTATGTTATATCCTCAGCAATATCCCTCAGCTGCTGTACCCCGAGCGGTGTAGTGTATGTTATATCCCTCAGCTGCTGTACCCCGAGCGGTGTAGTGTATGTTATATCCCTCAGCAGCTGTACCCCGAGCGGTGTAGTGTGTGTTATATCCCTCAGCTGCTGTACCCCGAGCGATGTAGTGTATGTTATATCCCTCAGCTGCTGTACCCCGAGCGGTGTAGTGTATGTTATATCCTCAGCATTATCCCTCAGCTGCTGTACCCCGAGCGGTGTAGTGTATGTTATATCCTCAGCAATGTCCCTCAGCTGCTGTACCCCGAGCGGTGTAGTGTATGTTATATCCACAGCATTATCCCTCAGCTGCTGTACCCCGAGCGGTGTAGTGTATGTTATATCCTCAGCAATGACCCTCAGCTGCTGTACCCCGAGCGGTGTAGTGTATGTTATATCCTCAGCAATATCCCTCAGCTGCTGTACCCCGAGTGGTGTAGTGTATGTTATATCCTCAGCAATATCCCTCAGCTGCTGTACCCCGAGCGGTGTAGTGTATGTTATATCCCTCAGCTGCTGTACCCCGAGCGGTGTAGTGTATGTTATATCCTAAGCAATATCACTCAGCAGCTGTACCCCGAGCGGTGTAGTGTATGTTATATCCTCAGCAATATCCCTCAGCTGCTGTAACCCGAGCGGTGTAGTGTATGTTATATCCTCAGCAATATCCCTCAGCTGCTGTACCCCGAGCGGTGTAGTGTATGTTATATCCTCAGCAATATCCCTCAGCTGCTGTACCCCGAGCGGTGTAGTGTATGTTATATCCCTCAGCAATATCCCTCAGCTGCTGTACCCCGAGTGGTGTAGTGTATGTTATATCCTCAGCAATATCCCTCAGCTGCTGTACCCCGAGTGGTGTAGTGTATGTTATATCCCTCAGCTGCTGTAACTCGAGCGGTGTAGTGTATGTTATATCCTCAGCAATATTCCTCAGCTGCCGTACCCCGAGCGGTGTAGTGTATGTTATATCCTCAGCAATGTCCCTCAGCTGCTGTACCCCGAGCGGTGTAGTGTATGTTATATCCCTCAGCTGCTGTACCCCGAGCGGTGTAGTGTATGTTATATCCTCAGCAATATCCCTCAGCTGCTGTACCCCGAGCGGTGTAGTGTATGTTATATCCCTCAGCTGCTGTACCCTGAGCGGTGTAGTGTATGTTATATCCTCAGCAATATCCCTCTGCTGCTGTACCCCGAGCGGTGCAGTGTATGTTATATCCTCAGCAATATCCCTCAGCTGCTGTACCCCGAGCGGTGTAGTGTATGTTATATCCTCAGCAATATCCCTCAGCTGCTGTACCCCGAGCGGTGTAGTGTATGTTATATCCTCAGCAATGTCCCTCAGCTGCTGTACCCCGAGCGGTGTAGTGTATGTTATATCCCTCAGCTGCTGTACCCCGAGCGGTGTAGTGTATGTTATATCCTCAGCAATATCCCTCAGCTGCTGTACCCCGAGCGGTGTAGTGTATGTAATATCCTCAGCAATATCCCTCAGCTGCTGTTCCCCCGAGCGGTGTAGTGTATGTTATATCCCTCAGCTGCTGTACCCCGAGCGGTGTTATATACTCAGCAATATCACTCAGCTGCTGTACCCCGAGCGGTGTAGTGTATGTTATATCCTCAGCAATATCCCTCAGCTGCTGTACCCCGAGCGGTGTAGTGTATGTTATATCACTCAGCTGCTGTACCCCGAGTGGTGTAGTGTATGTTATTTCCCTCAGCTGCTGTACCCCGAGCGGTGTAGTGTATGTTATATCCTCAGCAATATCCCTCAGCTGCGGTACCCCGAGCGGTGTAGGGTATGTTATATCCTCAGCAATATCCCTCAGCTGCTGTACCCCGAGCGGTGTAGTGTATGTTATATCCCTCAGCTGCTGTACCCCGAGCGGTGTAGTGTATGTTATATCCCTCAGCAGCTGTACCCCGAGCGGTGTAGTGTATGTTATATCCCTCAGCTGCTGTACCCCGAGCGGTGTTATATCCTCAGCAATATCACTCAGCTGCTGTACCACGAGCGGTGTAGTGTATGTTATATCCTCAGCAATATCCCTCAGCTGCTGTACCCCGAGCGGTGTAGTGTATGTTATATCCCTCAGCTGCTGTACCCCGAGCGGTGTAGTGTATGTTATATCCCTCAGCAATATCCCTCAGCTGCTGTACCCCGAGCGGTGTAGTGTATGTTATATCCTCAGCAATATCCCTCAGCTGCTGTACCCCGAGCGGTGTAGTGTATGTTATATCCTCAGCAATATCCCTCAGCTGCTGTACCCCGAGCGGTGTAGTGTATGTTATATCCCTCAGCTGCTGTACCCCGAGCGGTGTAGTGTATGTTATATCCCTCAGCAATATCCCTCAGCTGCTGTACCCCGAGCGGTGTAGTGTATGTTCTATCCTCAGCAATATCCCTCAGCTGCTGTACCCCGAGCGGTGTAGTGTATGTTATATCCTCAGCAATATCCCTCAGCTGCTGTACCCCGAGCGGTGTAGTGTATGTTATATCCCTCAGCTGCTGTACCCCGAGCGGTGTAGTGTATGTTATATCCCTCAGCAATATCCCTCAGCTGCTGTACCCCGAGCGGTGTAGTGTATGTTCTATCCTCAGCAATATCCCTCAGCTGCTGTACCCCGAGCGGTGTAGTGTATGTTATAGCCTCAGCAATATCCCTCAGCTGCTGTACCCCGAGCGGTGTAGTGTATGTTATATCCCTCAGCTGCTGTAACCCGAGCGGTGTAGTGTATGTTATATCCTCAGCAATATCCCCTAGCTGCTGTACCCCGAGCGGTGTAGTGTGTGTTATATCCCTCAGCTGCTGTACACCGAGTGGTGTAGTGTATGTTATATCCTCAGCAATATCCCTCAGCTGCTGTACCCCGAGCGGTGTAGTGTATGTTATATCCTCAGCAATGTCTCTCAGCTGCTGTTCCCCGAGCGGTGTAGTGTATGTTATATCCTCAGCAATATCCCTCTGCTGCTGTACCCCGAGCGGTGTAGTGTATGTTATATCCTCAGCAATATCCCTCAGCTGCTGTACCCCGAGCGGTGTAGTGTATGTTATATCCTCAGCAAGATCCCTCAGCTGCTGTACCCCGAGCGGTGTAGTGTATGTTATATCCTCAGCAATATCCCTCAGCTGCTGTACCCCGAGCGGAGTAGTGTATGTTATATCCTCAGCAATATCCCTCAGCTGCTGTACCCCGAGTGGTGTAGTGTATGTTATATCCTCAGCAATATCCCTCAGCTGCTGTACCCCGAGCGGTGTAGTGTATGTAATATCCTCAGCAATGTCCCTCAGCTGCTGTACCCCGAGCGGTGTAGTGTATGTTATATCCCTCAGCTGCTGTACCCCGAGCGGTGTAGTGTATGTTATATCCTCAGCAATATCCCTCAGCTGCTGTACCCCGAGCGGTGTAGTGTATGTAATATCCTCAGCAATATCCCTCAGCTGCTGTACCCCGAGCGGAGTAGTGTATGTTATATCCCTCAGCTGCTGTACCCCGAGCGGTGTAGTGTATGTTATATCCCTCAGCTGCTGTAACCCGAGCGATGTAGTGTATGTTATATCCCTCAGCTGCTGTACCGCGAGCGGTGTAGTGTATGTTATATCCTCAGCATTATCCCTCAGCTGCTGTACCCCGAGCGGTGTAGTGTATGTTATATTCTCAGCAATGTCCCTCAGCTGCTGTACCCCGAGCGGTGTAGTGTATGTTATACCCTCAGCAATATCCCTCAGCTGCTGTACCCCGAGCGGTGTAGTGTATGTTATATCCTCAGCAATATCCCTCAGCTGCTGTACCCCGAGTGGTGTAGTGTATGTTATATCCTCAGCAATATCCCTCAGCTGCTGTACCCCGAGCAGTGTAGTGTATGTTATATCCCTCAGCTGCTGTACCCGAGCGGTGTAGTGTATGTTATATCCTCAGCAATATCACTCAGCTGCTGTACCCCGAGCGGTGTAGTGTATGTTATATCCTCAGCAATATCCCTCAGCTGCTGTACCCCGAGCGGTGTAGTGTATGTTATATCCTCAGCAATATCCCTCAGCTGCTGTACCCCGAGCGGTGTAGTGTATGTTATATCCCTCAGCAATATCCCTCAGCTGCTGTACCCCGAGCGGTGTAGTGTATGTTATATCCTCAGCAATATCCCTCAGCTGCTGTACCCCGAGTGGTGTAGAGTATGTTATATCCCTCAGCTGCTGTAACTCGAGCGGTGTAGTGTATGTTATATCCTCAGCAATATCCCTCAGCTGCCGTACCCCGAGCGGTGTAGTGTATGTTATATCCTCAGCAATGTCCCTCAGCTGCTGTACCCCGAGCGGTGTAGTGTATGTTATATCCCTCAGCTGCTGTACCCCGAGCGGTGTAGTGTATGTTATATCCTCAGCAATATCCCTCAGCTGCTGTACCCCGAGCGGTGTAGTGTATGTTATATCCCTCAGCTGCTGTACCCTGAGCGGTGTAGTGTATGTTATATCCTCAGCAATATCCCTCAGCTGCTGTACCCCGAGCGGTGTAGTGTATGTTATATCCTCAGCAATATCCCTCAGCTGCTGTACCCCGAGCGGTGTAGTGTATGTTATATCCTCAGCAATATCCCTCAGCTGCTGTACCCCGAGCGGTGTAGTGTATGTTATATCCTCAGCAATGTCCCTCAGCTGCTGTACCCCAAGCGGTGTAGTGTATGTTATATCCCTCAGCTGCTGTACCCCGAGCGGTGTAGTGTATGTTATATCCTCAGCAATATCCCTCAGCTGCTGTACCCCGAGCGGTGTAGTGTATGTAATATCCTCAGCAATATCCTTCAGCTGCTGTACCCCGAGCGGTGTTATATCCTCAGCAATATCACTCAGCTGCTGTACCCCGAGCGGTGTAGTGTATGTTATATCCCTCAGCAATATCCCTCAGCTGCTGTACCCCGAGCGGTGTAGTGTATGTTCTATCCTCAGCAATATCCCTCAGCTGCTGTACCCCGAGCGGTGTAGTGTATGTTATAGCCTCAGCAATATCCCTCAGCTGCTGTACCCCGAGCGGTGTAGTGTATGTTATATCCCTCAGCTGCTGTAACCCGAGCGGTGTAGTGTATGTTATATCCTCAGCAATATCCCCTAGCTGCTCAACCCCGAGCGGTGTAGTGTGTGTTATATCCCTCAGCTGCTGTACACCGAGTGGTGTAGTGTATGTTATATCCTCAGCAATATCCCTCAGCTGCTGTACCCCGAGCGGTGTAGTGTATGTTATATCCTCAGCAATGTCTATCAGCTGCTGTTCCCCGAGCGGTGTAGTGTATGTTATATCCTCAGCAATATCCCTCTGCTGCTGTACCCCGAGCGGTGTAGTGTATGTTATATCCTCAGCAATATCCCTCAGCTGCTGTACCCCGAGCGGTGTAGTGTATGTTATATCCTCAGCAAGATCCCTCAGCTGCTGTACCCCGAGCGGTGTAGTGTATGTTATATCCTCAGCAATATCCCTCAGCTGCTGTACCCCGAGCGGAGTAGTGTATGTTATATCCTCAGCAATATCCCTCAGCTGCTGTACCCCGAGTGGTGTAGTGTATGTTATATCCTCAGCAATATCCCTCAGCTGCTGTACCCCGAGCGGTGTAGTGTATGTAATATCCTCAGCAATGTCCCTCAGCTGCTGTACCCCGAGCGGTGTAGTGTATGTTATATCCCTCAGCTGCTGTACCCCGAGCGGTGTAGTGTATGTTATATCCTCAGCAATATCCCTCAGCTGCTGTACCCCGAGCGGTGTAGTGTATGTAATATCCTCAGCAATATCCCTCAGCTGCTGTACCCCGAGCGGAGTAGTGTATGTTATATCCCTCAGCTGCTGTACCCCGAGCGGTGTAGTGTATGTTATATCCCTCAGCTGCTGTAACCCGAGCGATGTAGTGTATGTTATATCCCTCAGCTGCTGTACCGCGAGCGGTGTAGTGTATGTTATATCCTCAGCATTATCCCTCAGCTGCTGTACCCCGAGCGGTGTAGTGTATGTTATATTCTCAGCAATGTCCCTCAGCTGCTGTACCCCGAGCGGTGTAGTGTATGTTATACCCTCAGCAATATCCCTCAGCTGCTGTACCCCGAGCGGTGTAGTGTATGTTATATCCTCAGCAATATCCCTCAGCTGCTGTACCCCGAGTGGTGTAGTGTATGTTATATCCTCAGCAATATCCCTCAGCTGCTGTACCCCGAGCAGTGTAGTGTATGTTATATCCCTCAGCTGCTGTACCCGAGCGTTGTAGTGTATGTTATATCCTCAGCAATATCACTCAGCTGCTGTACCCCGAGCGGTGTAGTGTATGTTATATCCTCAGCAATATCCCTCAGCTGCTGTACCCCGAGCGGTGTAGTGTATGTTATATCCTCAGCAATATCCCTCAGCTGCTGTACCCCGAGCGGTGTAGTGTATGTTATATCCCTCAGCAATATCCCTCAGCTGCTGTACCCCGAGCGGTGTAGTGTATGTTATATCCTCAGCAATATCCCTCAGCTGCTGTACCCCGAGTGGTGTAGAGTATGTTATATCCCTCAGCTGCTGTAACTCGAGCGGTGTAGTGTATGTTATATCCTCAGCAATATCCCTCATCTGCCGTACCCCGAGCGGTGTAGTGTATGTTATATCCTCAGCAATGTCCCTCAGCTGCTGTACCACGAGCGGTGTAGTGTATGTTATATCCCTCAGCTGCTGTACCCCGAGCGGTGTAGTGTATGTTATATCCTCAGCAATATCCCTCAGCTGCTGTACCCCGAGCGGTGTAGTGTATGTTATATCCCTCAGCTGCTGTACCCTGAGCGGTGTAGTGTATGTTATATCCTCAGCAATATCCCTCAGCTGCTGTACCCCGAGCGGTGTAGTGTATGTTATATCCTCAGCAATATCCCTCAGCTGCTGTACCCCGAGCGGTGTAGTGTATGTTATATCCTCAGCAATATCCCTCAGCTGCTGTACCCCGAGCGGTGTAGTGTATGTTATATCCTCAGCAATGTCCCTCAGCTGCTGTACCCCAAGCGGTGTAGTGTATGTTATATCCCTCAGCTGCTGTACCCCGTGCGGTGTAGTGTATGTTATATCCTCAGCAATATCCCTCAGCTGCTGTACCCCGAGCGGTGTAGTGTATGTAATATCCTCAGCAATATCCTTCAGCTGCTGTACCCCGAGCGGTGTTATATCCTCAGCAATATCACTCAGCTGCTGTACCCCGAGCGGTGTAGTGTATGTTATATCCTCAGCAATATCCCTCAGCTGCTGTACCCCGAGCGGTGTAGTGTATGTTATATCCCTCAGCTGCTGTACCCCGAGTGGTGTAGTGTATGTTATTTCCCTCAGCTGCTGTACCCCGAGCGGTGTAGTGTATGTTATATCCTCAGCAATATCCCTCAGCTGCTGTACCCCGAGCGGTGTAGTGTATGTTATATCCTCAGCAATATCCCTCAGCTGCTGTACCCCGAGCGGTGTAGTGTATGTTATATCCCTCAGCTGCTGTACCCCGAGCGGTGTAGTGTATGTTATATCCCTCAGCAATATCCCTCAGCTGCTGTACCCCGAGCGGTGTAGTGTATGTTATATCCTCAGCAATATCCCTCAGCTGCTGTACCCCGAGCGGTGTAGTGTATGTTATATCCTCAGCAATATCCCTCAGCTGCTTTACCCCGAGCGGTGTAGTGTATGTTATATCCCTCAGCTGCTGTAACCCGAGCGGTGTAGTGTATGTTATATCCTCAGCAATATCCCCTAGCTGCTGTACCCCGAGCGGTGTAGTGTGTGTTATATCCCTCAGCTGCTGTACCCCGAGCGATGTAGTGTATGTTATATCCCTCAGCTGCTGTACCCCGAGCGGTGTAGTGTATGTTATATCCTCAGCATTATCCCTCAGCTGCTGTACCCCGAGCGGTGTAGTGTATGTTATATCCTCAGCAATGTCCCTCAGCTGCTGTACCCCGAGCGGTGTAGTGTATGTTATATCCTCAGCATTATCCCTCAGCTGCTGTACCCCGAGCGGTGTAGTGTATGTTATATCCTCAGCAATGACCCTCAGCTGCTGTACCCCGAGCGGTGTAGTGTATGTTATATCCTCAGCAATATCCCTCAGCTGCTGTACCCCGAGTGGTGTAGTGTATGTTATATCCTCAGCAATATCCCTCAGCTGCTGTACCCCGAGCGGTGTAGTGTATGTTATATCCCTCAGCTGCTGTACCCCGAGCGGTGTAGTGTATGTTATATCCTAAGCAATATCACTCAGCAGCTGTACCCCGAGCGGTGTAGTGTATGTTATATCCTCAGCAATATCCCTCAGCTGCTGTAACCCGAGCGGTGTAGTGTATGTTATATCCTAGGCAATATCCCTCAGCTGCTGTACCCCGAGCGGTGTAGTGTATGTTATATCCTCAGCAATATCCCTCAGCTGCTGTACCCCGAGCGGTGTAGTGTATGTTATATCCCTCAGCAATATCCCTCAGCTGCTGTACCCCGAGCGGTGTAGTGTATGTTATATCCTCAGCAATATCCCTCAGCTGCTGTACCCCGAGTGGTGTAGTGTATGTTATATCCCTCAGCTGCTGTAACTCGAGCGGTGTAGTGTATGTTATATCCTCAGCAATATCCCTCAGCTGCCGTACCCCGAGCGGTGTAGTGTATGTTATATCCTCAGCAATGTCCCTCAGCTGCTGTACCCCGAGCGGTGTAGTGTATGTTATATCCCTCAGCTGCTGTACCCCGAGCGGTGTAGTGTATGTTATATCCTCAGCAATATCCCTCAGCTGCTGTACCCCGAGCGGTGTAGTGTATGTTATATCCCTCAGCTGCTGTACCCTGAGCGGTGTAGTGTATGTTATATCCTCAGCAATATCCCTCAGCTGCTGTACCCCGAGCGGTGTAGTGTATGTTATATCCTCAGCAATATCCCTCAGCTGCTGTACCCCGAGCGGTGTAGTGTATGTTATATCCTCAGCAATATCCCTCAGCTGCTGTACCCCGAGCGGTGTAGTGTATGTTATATCCTCAGCAATGTCCCTCAGCTGCTGTACCCCGAGCGGTGTAGTGTATGTTATATCCCTCAGCTGCTGTACCCCGAGCGGTGTAGTGTATGTTATATCCTCAGCAATATCCCTCAGCTGCTGTACCCCGAGCGGTGTAGTGTATGTAATATCCTCAGCAATATCCCTCAGCTGCTGTTCCCCCGAGCGGTGTAGTGTATGTTATATCCCTCAGCTGCTGTACCCCGAGCGGTGTTATATCCTCAGCAATATCCCTCAGCTGCTGTACCCCGAGCGGTGTAGTGTATGTTATATCCCTCAGCTGCTGTACCCCGAGCGGTGTAGTGTATGTTATATCCTCAGCAATATCCCTCAGCTGCTGTACCCCGAGCGGTGTAGTGTATGTTATATCCCTCAGCTGCTGTACCCTGAGCGGTGTAGTGTATGTTATATCCTCAGCAATATCCCTCAGCTGCTGTACCCCGAGCGGTGTAGTGTATGTTATATCCTCAGCAATATCCCTCAGCTGCTGTACCCCGAGTGGTGTAGTGTATGTTATATCCTCAGCAATATCCCTCAGCTGCTGTACCCCGAGCGGTGTAGTGTATGTTATATCCCTCAGCTGCTGTACCCCGAGCGGTGTAGTGTATGTTATATCCTAAGCAATATCACTCAGCAGCTGTACCCCGAGCGGTGTAGTGTATGTTATATCCTCAGCAATATCCCTCAGCTGCTGTAACCCGAGCGGTGTAGTGTATGTTATATCCTAGGCAATATCCCTCAGCTGCTGTACCCCGAGCGGTGTAGTGTATGTTATATCCTCAGCAATATCCCTCAGCTGCTGTACCCCGAGCGGTGTAGTGTATGTTATATCCCTCAGCAATATCCCTCAGCTGCTGTACCCCGAGCGGTGTAGTGTATGTTATATCCTCAGCAATATCCCTCAGCTGCTGTACCCCGAGTGGTGTAGTGTATGTTATATCCCTCAGCTGCTGTAACTCGAGCGGTGTAGTGTATGTTATATCCTCAGCAATATCCCTCAGCTGCCGTACCCCGAGCGGTGTAGTGTATGTTATATCCTCAGCAATGTCCCTCAGCTGCTGTACCCCGAGCGGTGTAGTGTATGTTATATCCCTCAGCTGCTGTACCCCGAGCGGTGTAGTGTATGTTATATCCTCAGCAATATCCCTCAGCTGCTGTACCCCGAGCGGTGTAGTGTATGTTATATCCCTCAGCTGCTGTACCCTGAGCGGTGTAGTGTATGTTATATCCTCAGCAATATCCCTCAGCTGCTGTACCCCGAGCGGTGTAGTGTATGTTATATCCTCAGCAATATCCCTCAGCTGCTGTACCCCGAGCGGTGTAGTGTATGTTATATCCTCAGCAATATCCCTCAGCTGCTGTACCCCGAGCGGTGTAGTGTATGTTATATCCTCAGCAATGTCCCTCAGCTGCTGTACCCCGAGCGGTGTAGTGTATGTTATATCCCTCAGCTGCTGTACCCCGAGCGGTGTAGTGTATGTTATATCCTCAGCAATATCCCTCAGCTGCTGTACCCCGAGCGGTGTAGTGTATGTAATATCCTCAGCAATATCCCTCAGCTGCTGTTCCCCCGAGCGGTGTAGTGTATGTTATATCCCTCAGCTGCTGTACCCCGAGCGGTGTTATATCCTCAGCAATATCCCTCAGCTGCTGTACCCCGAGCGGTGTAGTGTATGTTATATCCCTCAGCTGCTGTACCCCGAGCGGTGTAGTGTATGTTATATCCTCAGCAATATCCCTCAGCTGCTGTACCCCGAGCGGTGTAGTGTATGTTATATCCCTCAGCTGCTGTACCCTGAGCGGTGTAGTGTATGTTATATCCTCAGCAATATCCCTCAGCTGCTGTACCCCGAGCGGTGTAGTGTATGTTATATCCTCAGCAATATCCCTCAGCTGCTGTACCCCGAGCGGTGTAGTGTATGTTATATCCTCAGCAATATCCCTCAGCTGCTGTACCCCGAGCGGTGTAGTGTATGTTATATCCCTCAGCTGCTGTACCCCGGGCGGTGTAGTGTATGTTATATCCCTCAGCTGCTGTAACCCGAGCGGTGTAGTGTATGTTATATCCCTCAGCTGCTGTACCCCGAGCGGTGTAGTGTATGTTATATCCTCAGCAATATCCCTCAGCTGCTGTACCCCGAGCGGTGTAGTGTATGTAATATCCTCAGCAATATCCCTCAGCTGCTGTTCCCCCGAGCGGTGTAGTGTATGTTATATCCCTCAGCTGCTGTACCCCGAGCGGTGTTATATCCTCAGCAATATCCCTCAGCTGCTGTACCCCGAGCGGTGTAGTGTATGTTATATCACTCAGATGCTGTACCCCGAGTGGTGTAGTGTATGTTATTTCCCTCAGCTGCTGTACCCCGAGCGGTGTAGTGTATGTTATATCCTCAGCAATATCCCTCAGCTGCTGTACCCCGAGCGGTGTAGTGTATGTTATATCCTCAGCAATATCCCTCAGCTGCTGTACCCCGAGCGGTGTAGTGTATGTTATATCCCTCAGCTGCTGTACCCCGAGCGGTGTAGTGTATGTTATATCCCTCAGCTGCTGTAACCCGAGCGGTGTAGTGTATGTTATATCCCTCAGCTGCTGTACCCCGAGCGGTGTAGTGTATGTTATATCCTCAGCAATATCCCTCAGCTGCTGTACCCCGAGTGGTGTAGTGTATGTTATTTCCCTCAGCTGCTGTACCCCGAGCGGTGTAGTGTATGTTATATCCTCAGCAATATCCCTCAGCTGCTGTACCCCGAGCGGTGTAGTGTATGTTATATCCTCAGCAATATCCCTCAGCTGCTGTACCCCGAGCGGTGTAGTGTATGTTATATCCCTCAGCTGCTGTACCACGAGCGGTGTAGTGTATGTTATATCCCTCAGCAATATCCCTCAGCTGCTGTACCCCGAGGGGTGTAGTGTATGTTATATCCTCAGCAATATCCCTCAGCTGCTGTACCCCGAGCGGTGTAGTGTATGTTATATCCTCAGCAATATCCCTCAGCTGCTGTACCCCGAGCGGTGTAGTGTATGTTATATCCCTCAGCTGCTGTAACCCGAGCGGTGTAGTGTATGTTATATCCCTCAGCTGCTGTACCCCGAGCGGTGTAGTGTATGTTATATCCTCAGCAATATCCCTCAGCTGCTGTACCCCGAGCGGTGTAGTGTATGTAATATCCTCAGCAATATCCCTCAGCTGCTGTACCCCGAGTGGTGTAGTGTATGTTATATCCTCAGCAATATCCCTCAGCTGCTGTACCCCGAGCGGTGTAGTGTATGTTATATCCTTCAGCTGCTGTACCCCGAGCGGTGTAGTGTATGTTATATCCTCAGCAATATCACTCAGCTGCTGAACCCCGAGCGGTGTAGTGTATGTTATATCCTCAGCAATATCCCTCAGCTGCTGTAACCCGAGCGGTGTAGTGTATGTTATATCCTCAGCAATATCCCTCAGCTGCTGTACCCCGAGCGGTGTAGTGTATGTTATATCCTCAGCAATATCCCTCAGCTGCTGTACCCCGAGCGGTGTAGTGTATGTTATATCCTCAGCAATATCCCTCAGCTGCTGTACCCCGAGCGGTGTAGTGTATGTTATATCCTCAGCAATGTCCCTCAGCTGCTGTACCCCAAGCGGTGTAGTGTATGTTATATCCCTCAGCTGCTGTACCCCGAGCGGTGTAGTGTATGTTATATCCTCAGCAATATCCCTCAGCTGCTGTACCCCGAGCGGTGTAGTGTATGTAATATCCTCAGCAATATCCTTCAGCTGCTGTACCCCGAGCGGTGTTATATCCTCAGCAATATCACTCAGCTGCTGTACCCCGAGCGGTGTAGTGTATGTTATATCCTCAGCAATATCCCTCAGCTGCTGTACCCCGAGCGGTGTAGTGTATGTTATATCCCTCAGCTGCTGTACCCCGAGTGGTGTAGTGTATGTTATTTCCCTCAGCTGCTGTACCCCGAGCGGTGTAGTGTATGTTATATCCTCAGCAATATCCCTCAGCTGCTGTACCCCGAGCGGTGTAGTGTATGTTATATCCTCAGCAATATCCCTCAGCTGCTGTACCCCGAGCGGTGTAGTGTATGTTATATCCCTCAGCTGCTGTACCCCGAGCGGTGTAGTGTATGCTATATCCCTCAGCAATATCCCTCAGCTGCTGTACCCCGAGCGGTGTAGTGTATGTTATATCCTCAGCAATATCCCTCAGCTGCTGTACCCCGAGCGGTGTAGTGTATGTTATATCCTCAGCAATATCCCTCAGCTGCTTTACCCCGAGCGGTGTAGTGTATGTTATATCCCTCAGCTGCTGTAACCCGAGCGGTGTAGTGTATGTTATATCCTCAGCAATATCCCCTAGCTGCTGTACCCCGAGCGGTATAGTGTGTGTTATATCCCTCAGCTGCTGTACCCCGAGCGATGTAGTGTATGTTATATCCCTCAGCTGCTGTAGCCCGAGCGGTGTAGTGTATGTTATATCCCTCAGCTGCTGTACCCCGAGCGGTGTAGTGTATGTTATATCCTCAGCAATATCCCTCAGCTGCTGTACCCCGAGCGGTGTAGTGTATGTAATATCCTCAGCAATATCCCTCAGCTGCTGTTCCCCCGAGCGGTGTAGTGTATGTTATATCCCTCAGCTGCTGTACCCCGAGCGGTGTTATATCCTCAGCAATATCCCTCAGCTGCTGTACCCCGAGCGGTGTAGTGTATGTTATATCACTCAGATGCTGTACCCCGAGTGGTGTAGTGTATGTTATTTCCCTCAGCTGCTGTACCCCGAGCGGTGTAGTGTATGTTATATCCCTCAGCAATATCCCTCAGCTGCTGTACCCCGAGCGGTGTAGTGTATGTTATATCCTCAGCAATATCCCTCAGCTGCTGTACCCCGAGCGGTGTAGTGTATGTTATATCCTCAGCAATATCCCTCAGCTGCTGTACCCCGAGCGGTGTAGTGTATGTTATATCCCTCAGCTGCTGTAATCCGAGCTGTGTAGTGTATGTTATATCCTCAGCAATATCCCCTAGCTGCTGTACCCCGAGCGGTGTAGTTTCAGTTATATCCCTCAGCTGCTGTACCCCGAGCGGTGTAGTGTATGTTATATCCTCAGCAATGTCCCTCAGCTGCTGTACCCCGAGCGGTGTAGTGTATGTTATATCCTCAGCAATGTCCCTCAGCTGCTGTTCCCCGAGCGGTGTAGTGTATGTTATATCCTCAGCAATATCCCTCAGCTGCTGTACCCCGAGCGGTGTAGTGTATGTTATATCCTCAGCAATATCCCTCAGCTGCTGTACCCCGAGCGGTGTAGTGTATGTTATATCCTCAGCAATATCCCTCAGCTGCTGTACCCCGAGCGGTGTAGTGTATGTTATATCCTCAGCAATATCCCTCAGCTGCTGTACCCCGAGCGGAGTAGTGTATGTTATATCCTCAGCAATATCCCTCAGCTGCTGTACCCCGAGCGGTGTAGTGTATGTTATATCCTCAGCAATGTCCTTCAGCTGCTGTACCCCGAGCGGTGTAGTGTATGTTATATCCCTCAGCTGCTGTACCCCGAGCGGTGTAGTGTATGTTATATCCTCAGCAATATCCCTCAGCTGCTGTACCCCGAGCGGTGTATTGTATGTAATATCCTCAGCAATATCCCTCAGCTGCTGTACCCCGAGCGGTGTAGTGTATGTTATATCCCTCAGCTGCTGTACCCCGAGCGGTGTAGTGTATGTTATATCCCTCAGCTGCTGTAACCCGAGCGATGTAGTGTATGTTATATCCCTCAGCTGCTGTACCCCGAGCGGTGTAGTGTATGTTATATCCTCAGCAATATCCCTCAGCTGCTGTACCCCGAGTGGTGTAGTGTATGTTATATCCTCAGCAATATCCCTCAGCTGCTGTATCCCGAGCGGTGTAGTGTATGTTATATCCTTCAGCTGCTGTACCCCGAGCGGTGTAGTGTATGTTATATCCTCAGCAATATCACTCAGCTGCTGAACCCCGAGCGGTGTAGTGTATGTTATATCCTCAGCAATATCCCTCAGCTGCTGTAACCCGAGCGGTGTAGTGTATGTTATATCCTCAGCAATATCCCTCAGCTGCTGTACCCCGAGCGGTGTAGTGTATGTTATATCCTCAGCAATATCCCTCAGCTGCTGTACCCCGAGCGGTGTAGTGTATGTTATATCCTCAGCAATATCCCTCAGCTGCTGTACCCCGAGCGGTGTAGTGTATGTTATATCCTCAGCAATGTCCCTCAGCTGCTGTACCCCAAGCGGTGTAGTGTATGTTATATCCCTCAGCTGCTGTACCCCGAGCGGTGTAGTGTATGTTATATCCTCAGCAATATCCCTCAGCTGCTGTACCCCGAGCGGTGTAGTGTATGTAATATCCTCAGCAATATCCTTCAGCTGCTGTACCCCGAGCGGTGTTATATCCTCAGCAATATCACTCAGCTGCTGTACCCCGAGCGGTGTAGTGTATGTTATATCCTCAGCAATATCCCTCAGCTGCTGTACCCCGAGCGGTGTAGTGTATGTTATATCCCTCAGCTGCTGTACCCCGAGTGGTGTAGTGTATGTTATTTCCCTCAGCTGCTGTACCCCGAGCGGTGTAGTGTATGTTATATCCTCAGCAATATCCCTCAGCTGCTGTACCCCGAGCGGTGTAGTGTATGTTATATCCTCAGCAATATCCCTCAGCTGCTGTACCCAGAGCGGTGTAGTGTATGTTATATCCCTCAGCTGCTGTACCCCGAGCGGTGTAGTGTATGCTATATCCCTCAGCAATATCCCTCAGCTGCTGTACCCCGAGCGGTGTAGTGTATGTTATATCCTCAGCAATATCCCTCAGCTGCTGTACCCCGAGCGGTGTAGTGTATGTTATATCCTCAGCAATATCCCTCAGCTGCTTTACCCCGAGCGGTGTAGTGTATGTTATATCCCTCAGCTGCTGTAACCCGAGCGGTGTAGTGTATGTTATATCCTCAGCAATATCCCCTAGCTGCTGTACCCCGAGCGGTGTAGTGTGTGTTATATCCCTCAGCTGCTGTACCCCGAGCGATGTAGTGTATGTTATATCCCTCAGCTGCTGTACCCCGAGCGGTGTAGTGTATGTTATATCCTCAGCATTATCCCTCAGCTGCTGTACCCCGAGCGGTGTAGTGTATGTTATATCCTCAGCAATGTCCCTCAGCTGCTGTACCCCGAGCGGTGTAGTGTATGTTATATCCTCAGCATTATCCCTCAGCTGCTGTACCCCGAGCGGTGTAGTGTATGTTATATCCTCAGCAATGACCCTCAGCTGCTGTACCCCGAGCGGTGTAGTGTATGTTATATCCTCAGCAATATCCCTCAGCTGCTGTACCCCGAGTGGTGTAGTGTATGTTATATCCTCAGCAATATCCCTCAGCTGCTGTACCCCGAGCGGTGTAGTGTATGTTATATCCCTCAGCAATATCCCTCAGCTGCTGTACCCCGAGCGGTGTAGTGTATGTTATATCCTCAGCAATATCCCTCAGCTGCTGTACCCCGAGTGGTGTAGTGTATGTTATATCCCTCAGCTGCTGTAACTCGAGCGGTGTAGTGTATGTTATATCCTCAGCAATATCCCTCAGCTGCCGTACCCCGAGCGGTGTAGTGTATGTTATATCCTCAGCAATGTCCCTCAGCTGCTGTACCCCGAGCGGTGTAGTGTATGTTATATCCCTCAGCTGCTGTACCCCGAGCGGTGTAGTGTATGTTATATCCTCAGCAATATCCCTCAGCTGCTGTACCCCGCGCGGTGTAGTGTATGTTATATCCCTCAGCTGCTGTACCCTGAGCGGTGTAGTGTATGTTATATCCTCAGCAATATCCCTCAGCTGCTGTACCCCGAGCGGTGTAGTGTATGTTATATCCTCAGCAATATCCCTCAGCTGCTGTACCCCGAGCGGTGTAGTGTATGTTATATCCTCAGCAATATCCCTCAGCTGCTGTACCCCGAGCGGTGTAGTGTATGTTATATCCTCAGCAATGTCCCTCAGCTGCTGTAACCCGAGCGGTGTAGTGTATGTTATATCCTCAGCATTATCCCTCAGCTGCTGTACCCCGAGCGGTGTAGTGTATGTTATATCCTCAGCAATGACCCTCAGCTGCTGTACCCCGAGCGGTGTAGTGTATTTTATATCCTCAGCAATATCCCTCAGCTGCTGTACCCCGAGTGGTGTAGTGTATGTTATATCCTCAGCAATATCCCTCAGCTGCTGTACCCCGAGCGGTGTAGTGTATGTTATATCCCTCAGCTGCTGTACCCCGAGCGGTGTAGTGTATGTTATATCCTAAGCAATATCACTCAGCAGCTGTACCCCGAGCGGTGTAGTGTATGTTATATCCTCAGCAATATCCCTCAGCTGCTGTAACCCGAGCGGTGTAGTGTATGTTATATCCTCAGCAATATCCCTCAGCTGCTGTACCCCGAGCGGTGTAGTGTATGTTATATCCTCAGCAATATCCCTCAGCTGCTGTACCCCGAGCGGTGTAGTGTATGTTATATCCCTCAGCAATATCCCTCAGCTGCTGTACCCCGAGCGGTGTAGTGTATGTTATATCCTCAGCAATATCCCTCAGCTGCTGTACCCCGAGTGGTGTAGTGTATGTTATATCCCTCAGCTGCTGTAACTCGAGCGGTGTAGTGTATGTTATATCCTCAGCAATATCCCTCAGCTGCCGTACCCCGAGCGGTGTAGTGTATGTTATATCCTCAGCAATGTCCCTCAGCTGCTGTACCCCGAGCGGTGTAGTGTATGTTATATCCCTCAGCTGCTGTACCCCGAGCGGTGTAGTGTATGTTATATCCTCAGCAATATCCCTCAGCTGCTGTACCCCGAGCGGTGTAGTGTATGTTATATCCCTCAGCTGCTGTACCCTGAGCGGTGTAGTGTATGTTATATCCTCAGCAATATCCCTCAGCTGCTGTACCCCGAGCGGTGTAGTGTATGTTATATCCTCAGCAATATCCCTCAGCTGCTGTACCCCGAGCGGTGTAGTGTATGTTATATCCTCAGCAATATCCCTCAGCTGCTGTACCCCGAGCGGAAGTAGTGTATGTTATATCCTCAGCAATGTCCCTCAGCTGCTGTACCCCGAGCGGTGTAGTGTATGTTATATCCCTCAGCTGCTGTACCCCGAGCGGTGTAGTGTATGTTATATCCCTCAGCTGCTGTAACCCGAGCGGTGTAGTGTATGTTATATCCCTCAGCTGCTGTACCCCGAGCGGTGTAGTGTATGTTATATCCTCAGCAATATCCCTCAGCTGCTGTACCCCGAGTGGTGTAGTGTATGTTATTTCCCTCAGCTGCTGTACCCCGAGCGGTGTAGTGTATGTTATATCCTCAGCAATATCCCTCAGCTGCTGTACCCCGAGCGGTGTAGTGTATGTTATATCCTCAGCAATATCCCTCAGCTGCTGTACCCCGAGCGGTGTAGTGTATGTTATATCCCTCAGCTGCTGTACCACGAGCGGTGTAGTGTATGTTATATCCCTCAGCAATATCCCTCAGCTGCTGTACCCCGAGCGGTGTAGTGTATGTTATATCCTCAGCAATATCCCTCAGCTGCTGTACCCCGAGCGGTGTAGTGTATGTTATATCCTCAGCAATATCCCTCAGCTGCTGTACCCCGAGCGGTGTAGTGTATGTTATATCCCTCAGCTGCTGTAACCCGAGCGGTGTAGTGTATGTTATATCCCTCAGCTGCTGTACCCCGAGCGGTGTAGTGTATGTTATATCCTCAGCAATATCCCTCAGCTGCTGTACCCCGAGCGGTGTAGTGTATGTAATATCCTCAGCAATATCCCTCAGCTGCTGTACCCCGAGTGGTGTAGTGTATGTTATATCCTCAGCAATATCCCTCAGCTGCTGTACCCCGAGCGGTGTAGTGTATGTTATATCCTTCAGCTGCTGTACCCCGAGCGGTGTAGTGTATGTTATATCCTCAGCAATATCACTCAGCTGCTGAACCCCGAGCGGTGTAGTGTATGTTATATCCCTCAGCAATATCCCTCAGCTGCTGTACCCCGAGCGGTGTAGTGTATGTTATATCCTCAGCAATATCCCTCTGCTGCTGTACCCCGAGCGGTGTAGTGTATGTTATATCCTCAGCAATATCCCTCAGTTGCTGTACCCCGAGCGGTGTAGTGTATGTTATATCCTCAGCAATGTCCCTCAGCTGCTGTACCCCAAGCGGTGTAGTGTATGTTATATCCCTCAGCTGCTGTACCCCGAGCGGTGTAGTGTATGTTATATCCTCAGCAATATCCCTCAGCTGCTGTACCCCGAGCGGTGTAGTGTATGTAATATCCTCAGCAATATCCTTCAGCTGCTGTACCCCGAGCGGTGTTATATCCTCAGCAATATCACTCAGCTGCTGTACCCCGAGCGGTGTAGTGTATGTTATATCCTCAGCAATATCCCTCAGCTGCTGTACCCCGAGCGGTGTAGTGTATGTTATATCCCTCAGCTGCTGTACCCCGAGTGGTGTAGTGTATGTTATTTCCCTCAGCTGCTGTACCCCGAGCGGTGTAGTGTATGTTATATCCTCAGCAATATCCCTCAGCTGCTGTAACCCGAGCGGTGTAGTGTATGTTATATCCTCAGCAATATCCCTCAGCTGCTGTACCCCGAGCGGTGTAGTGTATGTTATATCCCTCAGCTGCTGTACCCCGAGCGGTGTAGTGTATGCTATATCCCTCAGCAATATCCCTCAGCTGCTGTACCCCGAGCGGTGTAGTGTATGTTATATCCTCAGCAATATCCCTCAGCTGCTGTACCCCGAGCGGTGTAGTGTATGTTATATCCTCAGCAATATCCCTCAGCTGCTTTACCCCGAGCGGTGTAGTGTATGTTATATCCCTCAGCTGCTGTAACCCGAGCGGTGTAGTGTATGTTATATCCTCAGCAATATCCCCTAGCTGCTGTACCCCGAGCGGTGTAGTGTGTGTTATATCCCTCAGCTGCTGTACCCCGAGCGATGTAGTGTATGTTATATCCCTCAGCTGCTGTACCCCGAGCGGTGTAGTGTATGTTATATCCCTCAGCTGCTGTACCCCGAGCGGTGTAGTGTATGTTATATCCTCAGCAATATCCCTCAGCTGCTGTACCCCGAGCGGTGTAGTGTATGTAATATCCTCAGCAATATCCCTCAGCTGCTGTTCCCCCGAGCGGTGTAGTGTATGTTATATCCCTCAGCTGCTGTACCCCGAGCGGTGTTATATCCTCAGCAATATCCCTCAGCTGCTGTACCCCGAGCGGTGTAGTGTATGTTATATCACTCAGATGCTGTACCCCGAGTGGTGTAGTGTATGTTATTTCCCTCAGCTGCTGTACCCCGAGCGGTGTAGTGTATGTTATATCCTCAGCAATATCCCTCAGCTGCTGTACCCCGAGCGGTGTAGTGTATGTTATATCCTCAGCAATATCCCTCAGCTGCTGTACCCCGAGCGGTGTAGTGTATGTTATATCCCTCAGCTGCTGTACCCCGAGCGGTGTAGTGTATGTTATATCCCTCAGCAATATCCCTCAGCTGCTGTACCCCGAGCGGTGTAGTGTATGTTATATCCTCAGCAATATCCCTCAGCTGCTGTACCCCGAGCGGTGTAGTGTATGTTATATCCTCAGCAATATCCCTCAGCTGCTGTACCCCGAGCGGTGTAGTGTATGTTATATCCCTCAGCTGCTGTAATCCGAGCTGTGTAGTGTATGTTATATCCTCAGCAATATCCCCTAGCTGCTGTACCCCGAGCGGTGTAGTTTCAGTTATATCCCTCAGCTGCTGTACCCCGAGCGGTGTAGTGTATGTTATATCCTCAGCAATGTCCCTCAGCTGCTGTACCCCGAGCGGTGTAGTGTATGTTATATCCTCAGCAATGTCCCTCAGCTGCTGTTCCCCGAGCGGTGTAGTGTATGTTATATCCTCAGCAATATCCCTCAGCTGCTGTACCCCGAGCGGTGTAGTGTATGTTATATCCTCAGCAATATCCCTCAGCTGCTGTACCCCGAGCGGTGTAGTGTATGTTATATCCTCAGCAATATCCCTCAGCTGCTGTACCCCGAGCGGTGTAGTGTATGTTATATCCTCAGCAATATCCCTCAGCTGCTGTACCCCGAGCGGAGTAGTGTATGTTATATCCTCAGCAATATCCCTCAGCTGCTGTACCCCGAGCGGTGTAGTGTATGTTATATCCTCAGCAATGTCCCTCAGCTGCTGTACCCCGAGCGGTGTAGTGTATGTTATATCCCTCAGCTGCTGTACCCCGAGCGGTGTAGTGTATGTTATATCCTCAGCAATATCCCTCAGCTGCTGTACCCCGAGCGGTGTATTGTATGTAATATCCTCAGCAATATCCCTCAGCTGCTGTACCCCGAGCGGTGTAGTGTATGTTATATCCCTCAGCTGCTGTACCCCGAGCGGTGTAGTGTATGTTATATCCCTCAGCTGCTGTAACCCGAGCGATGTAGTGTATGTTATATCCCTCAGCTGCTGTACCCCGAGCGGTGTAGTGTATGTTATATCCTCAGCAATATCCCTCAGCTGCTGTACCCCGAGTGGTGTAGTGTATGTTATATCCTCAGCAATATCCCTCAGCTGCTGTACCCCGAGCGGTGTAGTGTATGTTATATCCTTCAGCTGCTGTACCCCGAGCGGTGTAGTGTATGTTATATCCTCAGCAATATCACTCAGCTGCTGAACCCCGAGCGGTGTAGTGTATGTTATATCCTCAGCAATATCCCTCAGCTGCTGTAACCCGAGCGGTGTAGTGTATGTTATATCCTCAGCAATATCCCTCAGCTGCTGTACCCCGAGCGGTGTAGTGTATGTTATATCCTCAGCAATATCCCTCAGCTGCTGTACCCCGAGCGGTGTAGTGTATGTTATATCCTCAGCAATATCCCTCAGCTGCTGTACCCCGAGCGGTGTAGTGTATGTTATATCCTCAGCAATGTCCCTCAGCTGCTGTACCCCAAGCGGTGTAGTGTATGTTATATCCCTCAGCTGCTGTACCCCGAGCGGTGTAGTGTATGTTATATCCTCAGCAATATCCCTCAGCTGCTGTACCCCGAGCGGTGTAGTGTATGTAATATCCTCAGCAATATCCTTCAGCTGCTGTACCCCGAGCGGTGTTATATCCTCAGCAATATCACTCAGCTGCTGTACCCCGAGCGGTGTAGTGTATGTTATATCCTCAGCAATATCCCTCAGCTGCTGTACCCCGAGCGGTGTAGTGTATGTTATATCCCTCAGCTGCTGTACCCCGAGTGGTGTAGTGTATGTTATTTCCCTCAGCTGCTGTACCCCGAGCGGTGTAGTGTATGTTATATCCTCAGCAATATCCCTCAGCTGCTGTACCCCGAGCGGTGTAGTGTATGTTATATCCTCAGCAATATCCCTCAGCTGCTGTACCCCGAGCGGTGTAGTGTATGTTATATCCCTCAGCTGCTGTACCCCGAGCGGTGTAGTGTATGCTATATCCCTCAGCAATATCCCTCAGCTGCTGTACCCCGAGCGGTGTAGTGTATGTTATATCCTCAGCAATATCCCTCAGCTGCTGTACCCCGAGCGGTGTAGTGTATGTTATATCCTCAGCAATATCCCTCAGCTGCTTTACCCCGAGCGGTGTAGTGTATGTTATATCCCTCAGCTGCTGTAACCCGAGCGGTGTAGTGTATGTTATATCCTCAGCAATATCCCCTAGCTGCTGTACCCCGAGCGGTGTAGTGTGTGTTATATCCCTCAGCTGCTGTACCCCGAGCGATGTAGTGTATGTTATATCCCTCAGCTGCTGTACCCCGAGCGGTGTAGTGTATGTTATATCCTCAGCATTATCCCTCAGCTGCTGTACCCCGAGCGGTGTAGTGTATGTTATATCCTCAGCAATGTCCCTCAGCTGCTGTACCCCGAGCGGTGTAGTGTATGTTATATCCTCAGCATTATCCCTCAGCTGCTGTACCCCGAGCGGTGTAGTGTATGTTATATCCTCAGCAATGACCCTCAGCTGCTGTACCCCGAGCGGTGTAGTGTATGTTATATCCTCAGCAATATCCCTCAGCTGCTGTACCCCGAGTGGTGTAGTGTATGTTATATCCTCAGCAATATCCCTCAGCTGCTGTACCCCGAGCGGTGTAGTGTATGTTATATCCCTCAGCAATATCCCTCAGCTGCTGTACCCCGAGCGGTGTAGTGTATGTTATATCCTCAGCAATATCCCTCAGCTGCTGTACCCCGAGTGGTGTAGTGTATGTTATATCCCTCAGCTGCTGTAACTCGAGCGGTGTAGTGTATGTTATATCCTCAGCAATATCCCTCAGCTGCCGTACCCCGAGCGGTGTAGTGTATGTTATATCCTCAGCAATGTCCCTCAGCTGCTGTACCCCGAGCGGTGTAGTGTATGTTATATCCCTCAGCTGCTGTACCCCGAGCGGTGTAGTGTATGTTATATCCTCAGCATTATCCCTCAGCTGCTGTACCCCGCGCGGTGTAGTGTATGTTATATCCCTCAGCTGCTGTACCCTGAGCGGTGTAGTGTATGTTATATCCTCAGCAATATCCCTCAGCTGCTGTACCCCGAGCGGTGTAGTGTATGTTATATCCTCAGCAATATCCCTCAGCTGCTGTACCCCGAGCGGTGTAGTGTATGTTATATCCTCAGCAATATCCCTCAGCTGCTGTACCCCGAGCGGTGTAGTGTATGTTATATCCTCAGCAATGTCCCTCAGCTGCTGTAACCCGAGCGGTGTAGTGTATGTTATATCCTCAGCATTATCCCTCAGCTGCTGTACCCCGAGCGGTGTAGTGTATGTTATATCCTCAGCAATGACCCTCAGCTGCTGTACCCCGAGCGGTGTAGTGTATGTTATATCCTCAGCAATATCCCTCAGCTGCTGTACCCCGAGTGGTGTAGTGTATGTTATATCCTCAGCAATATCCCTCAGCTGCTGTACCCCGAGCGGTGTAGTGTATGTTATATCCCTCAGCTGCTGTACCCCGAGCGGTGTAGTGTATGTTATATCCTAAGCAATATCACTCAGCAGCTGTACCCCGAGCGGTGTAGTGTATGTTATATCCTCAGCAATATCCCTCAGCTGCTGTAACCCGAGCGGTGTAGTGTATGTTATATCCTCAGCAATATCCCTCAGCTGCTGTACCCCGAGCGGTGTAGTGTATGTTATATCCTCAGCAATATCCCTCAGCTGCTGTACCCCGAGCGGTGTAGTGTATGTTATATCCCTCAGCAATATCCCTCAGCTGCTGTACCCCGAGCGGTGTAGTGTATGTTATATCCTCAGCAATATCCCTCAGCTGCTGTACCCCGAGTGGTGTAGTGTATGTTATATCCCTCAGCTGCTGTAACTCGAGCGGTGTAGTGTATGTTATATCCTCAGCAATATCCCTCAGCTGCCGTACCCCGAGCGGTGTAGTGTATGTTATATCCTCAGCAATGTCCCTCAGCTGCTGTACCCCGAGCGGTGTAGTGTATGTTATATCCCTAAGCTGCTGTACCCCGAGCGGTGTAGTGTATGTTATATCCTCAGCAATATCCCTCAGCTGCTGTACCCCGAGCGGTGTAGTGTATGTTATATCCCTCAGCTGCTGTACCCTGAGCGGTGTAGTGTATGTTATATCCTCAGCAATATCCCTCAGCTGCTGTACCCCGAGCGGTGTAGTGTATGTTATATCCTCAGCAATATCCCTCAGCTGCTGTACCCCGAGCGGTGTAGTGTATGTTATATCCTCAGCAATATCCCTCAGCTGCTGTACCCCGAGCGGAAGTAGTGTATGTTATATCCTCAGCAATGTCCCTCAGCTGCTGTACCCCGAGCGGTGTAGTGTATGTTATATCCCTCAGCTGCTGTACCCCGAGCGGTGTAGTGTATGTTATATCCTCAGCAATATCCCTCAGCTGCTGTACCCCGAGCGGTGTAGTGTATGTAATATCCTCAGCAATATCCCTCAGCTGCTGTTCCCCCGAGCGGTGTAGTGTATGTTATATCCCTCAGCTGCTGTACCCCGAGCGGTGTTATATCCTCAGCAATATCACTCAGCTGCTGTACCCCGAGCGGTGTAGTGTATGTTATATCCTCAGCAATATCCCTCAGCTGTTGTACCCCGAGCGGTGTAGTGTATGTTATATCACTCAGATGCTGTACCCCGAGTGGTGTAGTGTATGTTATTTCCCTTAGCTGCTGTACCCCGAGCGGTGTAGTGTATGTTATATCCTCAGCAATATCCCTCAGCTGCTGTACCCCGAGCGGTGTAGTGTATGTTATATCCTCAGCAATATCCCTCAGCTGCTGTACCCCGAGCGGTGTAGTGTATGTTATATCCCTCAGCTGCTGTACCACGAGCGGTGTAGTGTATGTTATATCCCTCAGCAATATCCCTCAGCTGCTGTACCCCGAGCGGTGTAGTGTATGTTATATCCTCAGCAATATCCCTCAGCTGCTGTACCCCGAGCGGTGTAGTGTATGTTATATCCTCAGCAATATCCCTCAGCTGCTGTACCCCGAGCGGTGTAGTGTATGTTATATCCCTCAGCTGCTGTAACCCGAGCGGTGTAGTGTATGTTATATCCCTCAGCTGCTGTACCCCGAGCGGTGTAGTGTATGTTATATCCTCAGCAATATCCCTCAGCTGCTGTACCCCGAGCGGTGTAGTGTATGTAATATCCTCAGCAATATCCCTCAGCTGCTGTTCCCCCGAGCGGTGTAGTGTATGTTATATCCCTCAGCTGCTGTACCCCGAGCGGTGTTATATCCTCAGCAATATCCCTCAGCTGCTGTACCCCGAGCGGTGTAGTGTATGTTATATCACTCAGATGCTGTACCCCGAGTGGTGTAGTGTATGTTATTTCCCTCAGCTGCTGTACCCCGAGCGGTGTAGTGTATGTTATATCCTCAGCAATATCCCTCAGCTGCTGTACCCCGAGCGGTGTAGTGTATGTTATATCCTCAGCAATATCCCTCAGCTGCTGTACCCCGAGCGGTGTAGTGTATGTTATATCCCTCAGCTGCTGTACCCCGAGCGGTGTAGTGTATGTTATATCCCTCAGCAATATCCCTCAGCTGCTGTACCCCGAGCGGTGTAGTGTATGTTATATCCTCAGCAATATCCCTCAGCTGCTGTACCCCGAGCGGTGTAGTGTATGTTATATCCTCAGCAATATCCCTCAGCTGCTGTACCCCGAGCGGTGTAGTGTATGTTATATCCTCAGCAATATCCCTCAGCTGCTGTACCCCGAGCGGTGTAGTGTATGTTATATCCTCAGCAATATCCCCTAGCTGCTGTACCCCGAGCGGTGTAGTTTCAGTTATATCCCTCAGCTGCTGTACCCCGAGCGGTGTAGTGTATGTTATATCCTCAGCAATGTCCCTCAGCTGCTGTACCCCGAGCGGTGTAGTGTATGTTATATCCTCAGCAATGTCCCTCAGCTGCTGTTCCCCGCGCGGTGTAGTGTATGTTATATCCTCAGCAATATCCCTCAGCTGCTGTACCCCGAGCGGTGTACTGTATGTTATATCCTCAGCAATATCCCTCAGCTGCTGTACCCCGAGCGGTGTAGTGTATGTTATATCCTCAGCAATATCCCTCAGCTGCTGTACCCCGAGCGGTGTAGTGTATGTTATATCCTCAGCAATATCCCTCAGCTGCTGTACCCCGAGCGGAGTAGTGTATGTTATATCCTCAGCAATATCCCTCAGCTGCTGTACCCCGAGCGGTGTAGTGTATGTTATATCCTCAGCAATGTCCCTCAGCTGCTGTACCCCGAGCGGTGTAGTGTATGTTATATCCCTCAGCTGCTGTACCCCGAGCGGTGTAGTGTATGTTATATCCTCAGCAATATCCCTCAGCTGCTGTACCCCGAGCGGTGTATTGTATGTAATATCCTCAGCAATATCCCTCAGCTGCTGTACCCCGAGCGGTGTAGTGTATGTTATATCCCTCAGCTGCTGTACCCCGAGCGGTGTAGTGTATGTTATATCCCTCAGCTGCTGTAACCCGAGCGATGTAGTGTATGTTATATCCCTCAGCTGCTGTACCCCGAGCGGTGTAGTGTATGTTATATCCTCAGCAATATCCCTCAGCTGCTGTACCCCGAGTGGTGTAGTGTATGTTATATCCTCAGCAATATCCCTCAGCTGCTGTACCCCGAGCGGTGTAGTGTATGTTATATCCTTCAGCTGCTGTACCCCGAGCGGTGTAGTGTATGTTATATCCTCAGCAATATCACTCAGCTGCTGAACCCCGAGCGGTGTAGTGTATGTTATATCCTCAGCAATATCCCTCAGCTGCTGTAACCCGAGCGGTGTAGTGTATGTTATATCCTCAGCAATATCCCTCAGCTGCTGTACCCCGAGCGGTGTAGTGTATGTTATATCCTCAGCAATATCCCTCAGCTGCTGTACCCCGAGCGGTGTAGTGTATGTTATATCCTCAGCAATATCCCTCAGCTGCTGTACCCCGAGCGGTGTAGTGTATGTTATATCCTCAGCAATGTCCCTCAGCTGCTGTACCCCAAGCGGTGTAGTGTATGTTATATCCCTCAGCTGCTGTACCCCGAGCGGTGTAGTGTATGTTATATCCTCAGCAATATCCCTCAGCTGCTGTACCCCGAGCGGTGTAGTGTATGTAATATCCTCAGCAATATCCTTCAGCTGCTGTACCCCGAGCGGTGTTATATCCTCAGCAATATCACTCAGCTGCTGTACCCCGAGCGGTGTAGTGTATGTTATATCCTCAGCAATATCCCTCAGCTGCTGTACCCCGAGCGGTGTAGTGTATGTTATATCCCTCAGCTGCTGTACCCCGAGTGGTGTAGTGTATGTTATTTCCCTCAGCTGCTGTACCCCGAGCGGTGTAGTGTATGTTATATCCTCAGCAATATCCCTCAGCTGGCGTACCCCGAGCGGTGTAGTGTATGTTATATCCTCAGCAATATCCCTCAGCTGCTGTACCCCGAGCGGTGTAGTGTATGTTATATCCCTCAGCTGCTGTACCCCGAGCGGTGTAGTGTATGCTATATCCCTCAGCAATATCCCTCAGCTGCTGTACCCCGAGCGGTGTAGTGTATGTTATATCCTCAGCAATATCCCTCAGCTGCTGTACCCCGAGCGGTGTAGTGTATGTTATATCCTCAGCAATATCCCTCAGCTGCTTTACCCCGAGCTGTGTAGTGTATGTTATATCCCTCAGCTGCTGTAACCCGAGCGGTGTAGTGTATGTTATATCCTCAGCAATATCCCCTAGCTGCTGTACCCCGAGCGGTGTAGTGTGTGTTATATCCCTCAGCTGCTTTACCCCGAGCGATGTAGTGTATGTTATATCCCTCAGCTGCTGTACCCCGAGCGGTGTAGTGTATGTTATATCCTCAGCATTATCCCTCAGCTGCTGTACCCCGAGCGGTGTAGTGTATGTTATATCCTCAGCAATGTCCCTCAGCTGCTGTACCCCGAGCGGTGTAGTGTATGTTATATCCTCAGCATTATCCCTCAGCTGCTGTACCCCGAGCGGTGTAGTGTATGTTATATCCTCAGCAATGACCCTCAGCTGCTGTACCCCGAGCGGTGTAGTGTATGTTATATCCTCAGCAATATCCCTCAGCTGCTGTACCCCGAGTGGTGTAGTGTATGTTATATCCTCAGCAATATCCCTCAGCTGCTGTACCCCGAGCGGTGTAGTGTATGTTATATCCCTCAGCTGCTGTACCCCGAGCGGTGTAGTGTATGTTATATCCTAAGCAATATCACTCAGCAGCTGTACCCCGAGCGGTGTAGTGTATGTTATATCCTCAGCAATATCCCTCAGCTGCTGTAACCCGAGCGGTGTAGTGTATGTTATATCCTCAGCAATATCCCTCAGCTGCTGTACCCCGAGCGGTGTAGTGTATGTTATATCCTCAGCAATATCCCTCAGCTGCTGTACCCCGAGCGGTGTAGTGTATGTTATATCCCTCAGCAATATCCCTCAGCTGCTGTACCCCGAGCGGTGTAGTGTATGTTATATCCTCAGCAATATCCCTCAGCTGCTGTACCCCGAGTGGTGTAGTGTATGTTATATCCCTCAGCTGCTGTAACTCGAGCGGTGTAGTGTATGTTATATCCTCAGCAATATCCCTCAGCTGCCGTACCCCGAGCGGTGTAGTGTATGTTATATCCTCAGCAATGTCCCTCAGCTGCTGTACCCCGAGCGGTGTAGTGTATGTTATATCCCTCAGCTGCTGTACCCCGAGCGGTGTAGTGTATGTTATATCCTCAGCAATATCCCTCAGCTGCTGTACCCCGCGCGGTGTAGTGTATGTTATATCCCTCAGCTGCTGTACCCTGAGCGGTGTAGTGTATGTTATATCCTCAGCAATATCCCTCAGCTGCTGTACCCCGAGCGGTGTAGTGTATGTTATATCCTCAGCAATATCCCTCAGCTGCTGTACCCCGAGCGGTGTAGTGTATGTTATATCCTCAGCAATATCCCTCAGCTGCTGTACCCCGAGCGGTGTAGTGTATGTTATATCCTCAGCAATGTCCCTCAGCTGCTGTAACCCGAGCGGTGTAGTGTATGTTATATCCTCAGCATTATCCCTCAGCTGCTGTACCCCGAGCGGTGTAGTGTATGTTATATCCTCAGCAATGACCCTCAGCTGCTGTACCCCGAGCGGTGTAGTGTATGTTATATCCTCAGCAATATCCCTCAGCTGCTGTACCCCGAGTGGTGTAGTTTATGTTATATCCTCAGCAATATCCCTCAGCTGCTGTACCCCGAGCGGTGTAGTGTATGTTATATCCCTCAGCTGCTGTACCCCGAGCGGTGTAGTGTATGTTATATCCTAAGCAATATCACTCAGCAGCTGTACCCCGAGCGGTGTAGTGTATGTTATATCCTCAGCAATATCCCTCAGCTGCTGTAACCCGAGCGGTGTAGTGTATGTTATATCCTCAGCAATATCCCTCAGCTGCTGTACCCCGAGCGGTGTAGTGTATGTTATATCCTCAGCAATATCCCTCAGCTGCTGTACCCCGAGCGGTGTAGTGTATGTTATATCCCTCAGCAATATCCCTCAGCTGCTGTACCCCGAGCGGTGTAGTGTATGTTATATCCTCAGCAATATCCCTCAGCTGCTGTACCCCGAGTTGTGTAGTGTATGTTATATCCCTCAGCTGCTGTAACTCGAGCGGTGTAGTGTATGTTATATCCTCAGCAATATCCCTCAGCTGCCGTACCCCGAGCGGTGTAGTGTATGTTATATCCTCAGCAATGTCCCTCAGCTGCTGTACCCCGAGCGGTGTAGTGTATGTTATATCCCTCAGCTGCTGTACCCCGAGCGGTGTAGTGTATGTTATATCCTCAGCAATATCCCTCAGCTGCTGTACCCCGAGCGGTGTAGTGTATGTTATATCCCTCAGCTGCTGTACCCTGAGCGGTGTAGTGTATGTTATATCCTCAGCAATATCCCTCAGCTGCTGTACCCCGAGCGGTGTAGTGTATGTTATATCCTCAGCAATATCCCTCAGCTGCTGTACCCCGAGCGGTGTAGTGTATGTTATATCCTCAGCAATATCCCTCAGCTGCTGTACCCCGAGCGGAAGTAGTGTATGTTATATCCTCAGCAATGTCCCTCAGCTGCTGTACCCCGAGCGGTGTAGTGTATGTTATATCCCTCAGCTGCTGTACCCCGAGCGGTGTAGTGTATGTTATATCCTCAGCAATATCCCTCAGCTGCTGTACCCCGAGCGGTGTAGTGTATGTAATATCCTCAGCAATATCCCTCAGCTGCTGTTCCCCCGAGCGGTGTAGTGTATGTTATATCCCTCAGCTGCTGTACCCCGAGCGGTGTTATATCCTCAGCAATATCACTCAGCTGCTGTACCCCGAGCGGTGTAGTGTATGTTATATCCTCAGCAATATCCCTCAGCTGTTGTACCCCGAGCGGTGTAGTGTATGTTATATCACTCAGATGCTGTACCCCGAGTGGTGTAGTGTATGTTATTTCCCTCAGCTGCTGTACCCCGAGCGGTGTAGTGTATGTTATATCCTCAGCAATATCCCTCAGCTGCTGTACCCCGAGCGGTGTAGTGTATGTTATATCCTCAGCAATATCCCTCAGCTGCTGTACCCCGAGCGGTGTAGTGTATGTTATATCCCTCAGCTGCTGTACCACGAGCGGTGTAGTGTATGTTATATCCCTCAGCAATATCCCTCAGCTGCTGTACCCCGAGCGGTGTAGTGTATGTTATATCCTCAGCAATATCCCTCAGCTGCTGTACCCCGAGCGGTGTAGTGTATGTTATATCCTCAGCAATATCCCTCAGCTGCTGTACCCCGAGCGGTGTAGTGTATGTTATATCCCTCAGCTGCTGTAACCCGAGCGGTGTAGTGTATGTTATATCCTCAGCAATATCCCCTAGCTGCTGTACCCCGAGCGGTGTAGTTTCAGTTATATCCCTCAGCTGCTGTACCCCGAGCGGTGTAGTGTATGTTATATCCTCAGCAATATCCCTCAGCTGCTGTACCCCGAGTGGTGTAGTGTATGTTATATCCTCAGCAATATCCCTCAGCTGCTGTACCCCGAGCGGTGTAGTGTATGTTATATCCCTCAGCTGCTGTACCCCGAGCGGTGTAGTGTATGTTATATCCTCAGCAATATCACTCAGCTGCTGAACCCCGAGCGGTGTAGTGTATGTTATATCCTCAGCAATATCCCTCAGCTGCTGTAACCCGAGCGGTGTAGTGTATGCTATATCCTCAGCAATATCCCTCAGCTGCTGTACCCCGAGCGGTGTAGTGTATGTTATATCCTCAGCAATATCCCTCAGCTGCTGTCCCCCGAGCGGTGTAGTGTATGTTATATCCTCAGCAATATCCCTCAGCTGCTGTACCCCGAGCGGTGTAGTGTATGTTATATCCTCAGCAATGTCCCTCAGCTGCTGTACCCTAAGCGGTGTAGTGTATGTTATATCCCTCAGCTGCTGTACCCCGAGCGGTGTAGTGTATGTTATATCCTCAGCAATATCCCTCAGCTGCTGTACCCCGAGCGGTGTAGTGTATGTTATATCCTCAGCAATATCCCTCAGCTGCTGTACCCCGAGCGGTGTAGTGTATGTTATATCCCTCAGCTGCTGTACCCCGAGCGGTGTAGTGTATGTTATATCCCTCAGCAATATCCCTCAGCTGCTGTACCCCGAGCGGTGTAGTGTATGTTATATCCTCAGCAATATCCCTCAGCTGCTGTACCCCGAGCGGTGTAGTGTATGTTATATCCTCAGCAATATCCCTCAGCTGCTGTACCCCGAGCGGTGTAGTGTATGTTATATCCTCAGCAATATCCCTCAGCTGCTGTACCCCGAGCGGTGTAGTGTATGTTATATCCTCAGCAATATCCCCTAGCTGCTGTACCCCGAGCGGTGTAGTTTCAGTTATATCCCTCAGCTGCTGTACCCCGAGCGGTGTAGTGTATGTTATATCCTCAGCAATGTCCCTCAGCTGCTGTACCCCGAGCGGTGTAGTGTATGTTATATCCTCAGCAATGTCCCTCAGCTGCTGTTCCCCGAGCGGTGTAGTGTATGTTATATCCTCAGCAATATCCCTCAGCTGCTGTACCCCGAGCGGTGTACTGTATGTTATATCCTCAGCAATATCCCTCAGCTGCTGTACCCCGAGCGGTGTAGTGTATGTTATATCCTCAGCAATATCCCTCAGCTGCTGTACCCCGAGCGGTGTAGTGTATGTTATATCCTCAGCAATATCCCTCAGCTGCTGTACCCCGAGCGGAGTAGTGTATGTTATATCCTCAGCAATATCCCTCAGCTGCTGTACCCCGAGCGGTGTAGTGTATGTTATATCCTCAGCAATGTCCCTCAGCTGCTGTACCCCGAGCGGTGTAGTGTATGTTATATCCCTCAGCTGCTGTACCCCGAGCGGTGTAGTGTATGTTATATCCTCAGCAATATCCCTCAGCTGCTGTACCCCGAGCGGTGTATTGTATGTAATATCCTCAGCAATATCCCTCAGCTGCTGTACCCCGAGCGGTGTAGTGTATGTTATATCCCTCAGCTGCTGTACCCCGAGCGGTGTAGTGTATGTTATATCCCTCAGCTGCTGTAACCCGAGCGATGTAGTGTATGTTATATCCCTCAGCTGCTGTACCCCGAGCGGTGTAGTGTATGTTATATCCTCAGCAATATCCCTCAGCTGCTGTACCCCGAGTGGTGTAGTGTATGTTATATCCTCAGCAATATCCCTCAGCTGCTGTACCCCGAGCGGTGTAGTGTATGTTATATCCTTCAGCTGCTGTACCCCGAGCGGTGTAGTGTATGTTATATCCTCAGCAATATCACTCAGCTGCTGAACCCCGAGCGGTGTAGTGTATGTTATATCCTCAGCAATATCCCTCAGCTGCTGTAACCCGAGCGGTGTAGTGTATGTTATATCCTCAGCAATATCCCTCAGCTGCTGTACCCCGAGCGGTGTAGTGTATGTTATATCCTCAGCAATATCCCTCAGCTGCTGTACCCCGAGCGGTGTAGTGTATGTTATATCCTCAGCAATATCCCTCAGCTGCTGTACCCCGAGCGGTGTAGTGTATGTTATATCCTCAGCAATGTCCCTCAGCTGCTGTACCCCAAGCGGTGTAGTGTATGTTATATCCCTCAGCTGCTGTACCCCGAGCGGTGTAGTGTATGTTATATCCTCAGCAATATCCCTCAGCTGCTGTACCCCGAGCGGTGTAGTGTATGTAATATCCTCAGCAATATCCTTCAGCTGCTGTACCCCGAGCGGTGTTATATCCTCAGCAATATCACTCAGCTGCTGTACCCCGAGCGGTGTAGTGTATGTTATATCCTCAGCAATATCCCTCAGCTGCTGTACCCCGAGCGGTGTAGTGTATGTTATATCCCTCAGCTGCTGTACCCCGAGTGGTGTAGTGTATGTTATTTCCCTCAGCTGCTGTACCCCGAGCGGCGTAGTGTATGTTATATCCTCAGCAATATCCCTCAGCTGGCGTACCCCGAGCGGTGTAGTGTATGTTATATCCTCAGCAATATCCCTCAGCTGCTGTACCCCGAGCGGTGTAGTGTATGTTATATCCCTCAGCTGCTGTACCCCGAGCGGTGTAGCGTATGCTATATCCCTCAGCAATATCCCTCAGCTGCTGTACCCCGAGCGGTGTAGTGTATGTTATATCCTCAGCAATATCCCTCAGCTGCTGTACCCCGAGCGGTGTAGTGTATGTTATATCCTCAGCAATATCCCTCAGCTGCTTTACCCCGAGCTGTGTAGTGTATGTTATATCCCTCAGCTGCTGTAACCCGAGCGGTGTAGTGTATGTTATATCCTCAGCAATATCCCCTAGCTGCTGTACCCCGAGCGGTGTAGTGTGTGTTATATCCCTCAGCTGCTTTACCCCGAGCGATGTAGTGTATGTTATATCCCTCAGCTGCTGTACCCCGAGCGGTGTAGTGTATGTTATATCCTCAGCATTATCCCTCAGCTGCTGTACCCCGAGCGGTGTAGTGTATGTTATATCCTCAGCAATGTCCCTCAGCTGCTGTACCCCGAGCGGTGTAGTGTATGTTATATCCTCAGCATTATCCCTCAGCTGCTGTACCCCGAGCGGTGTAGTGTATGTTATATCCTCAGCAATGACCCTCAGCTGCTGTACCCCGAGCGGTGTAGTGTATGTTATATCCTCAGCAATATCCCTCAGCTGCTGTACCCCGAGTGGTGTAGTGTATGTTATATCCTCAGCAATATCCCTCAGCTGCTGTACCCCGAGCGGTGTAGTGTATGTTATATCCCTCAGCTGCTGTACCCCGAGCGGTGTAGTGTATGTTATATCCTAAGCAATATCACTCAGCAGCTGTACCCCGAGCGGTGTAGTGTATGTTATATCCTCAGCAATATCCCTCAGCTGCTGTAACCCGAGCGGTGTAGTGTATGTTATATCCTCAGCAATATCCCTCAGCTGCTGTACCCCGAGCGGTGTAGTGTATGTTATATCCTCAGCAATATCCCTCAGCTGCTGTACCCCGAGCGGTGTAGTGTATGTTATATCCCTCAGCAATATCCCTCAGCTGCTGTACCCCGAGCGGTGTAGTGTATGTTATATCCTCAGCAATATCCCTCAGCTGCTGTACCCCGAGTGGTGTAGTGTATGTTATATCCCTCAGCTGCTGTAACTCGAGCGGTGTAGTGTATGTTATATCCTCAGCAATATCCCTCAGCTGCCGTACCCCGAGCGGTGTAGTGTATGTTATATCCTCAGCAATGTCCCTCAGCTGCTGTACCCCGAGCGGTGTAGTGTATGTTATATCCCTCAGCTGCTGTACCCCGAGCGGTGTAGTGTATGTTATATCCTCAGCAATATCCCTCAGCTGCTGTACCCCGCGCGGTGTAGTGTATGTTATATCCCTCAGCTGCTGTACCCTGAGCGGTGTAGTGTATGTTATATCCTCAGCAATATCCCTCAGCTGCTGTACCCCGAGCGGTGTAGTGTATGTTATATCCTCAGCAATATCCCTCAGCTGCTGTACCCCGAGCGGTGTAGTGTATGTTATATCCTCAGCAATATCCCTCAGCTGCTGTACCCCGAGCGGTGTAGTGTATGTTATATCCTCAGCAATGTCCCTCAGCTGCTGTAACCCGAGCGGTGTAGTGTATGTTATATCCTCAGCATTATCCCTCAGCTGCTGTACCCCGAGCGGTGTAGTGTATGTTATATCCTCAGCAATGACCCTCAGCTGCTGTACCCCGAGCGGTGTAGTGTATGTTATATCCTCAGCAATATCCCTCAGCTGCTGTACCCCGAGTGGTGTAGTTTATGTTATATCCTCAGCAATATCCCTCAGCTGCTGTACCCCGAGCGGTGTAGTGTATGTTATATCCCTCAGCTGCTGTACCCCGAGCGGTGTAGTGTATGTTATATCCTAAGCAATATCACTCAGCAGCTGTACCCCGAGCGGTGTAGTGTATGTTATATCCTCAGCAATATCCCTCAGCTGCTGTAACCCGAGCGGTGTAGTGTATGTTATATCCTCAGCAATATCCCTCAGCTGCTGTACCCCGAGCGGTGTAGTGTATGTTATATCCTCAGCAATATCCCTCAGCTGCTGTACCCCGAGCGGTGTAGTGTATGTTATATCCCTCAGCAATATCCCTCAGCTGCTGTACCCCGAGCGGTGTAGTGTATGTTATATCCTCAGCAATATCCCTCAGCTGCTGTACCCCGAGTTGTGTAGTGTATGTTATATCCCTCAGCTGCTGTAACTCGAGCGGTGTAGTGTATGTTATATCCTCAGCAATATCCCTCAGCTGCCGTACCCCGAGCGGTGTAGTGTATGTTATATCCTCAGCAATGTCCCTCAGCTGCTGTACCCCGAGCGGTGTAGTGTATGTTATATCCCTCAGCTGCTGTACCCCGAGCGGTGTAGTGTATGTTATATCCTCAGCAATATCCCTCAGCTGCTGTACCCCGAGCGGTGTAGTGTATGTTATATCCCTCAGCTGCTGTACCCTGAGCGGTGTAGTGTATGTTATATCCTCAGCAATATCCCTCAGCTGCTGTACCCCGAGCGGTGTAGTGTATGTTATATCCTCAGCAATATCCCTCAGCTGCTGTACCCCGAGCGGTGTAGTGTATGTTATATCCTCAGCAATATCCCTCAGCTGCTGTACCCCGAGCGGAAGTAGTGTATGTTATATCCTCAGCAATGTCCCTCAGCTGCTGTACCCCGAGCGGTGTAGTGTATGTTATATCCCTCAGCTGCTGTACCCCGAGCGGTGTAGTGTATGTTATATCCTCAGCAATATCCCTCAGCTGCTGTACCCCGAGCGGTGTAGTGTATGTAATATCCTCAGCAATATCCCTCAGCTGCTGTTCCCCCGAGCGGTGTAGTGTATGTTATATCCCTCAGCTGCTGTACCCCGAGCGGTGTTATATCCTCAGCAATATCACTCAGCTGCTGTACCCCGAGCGGTGTAGTGTATGTTATATCCTCAGCAATATCCCTCAGCTGTTGTACCCCGAGCGGTGTAGTGTATGTTATATCACTCAGATGCTGTACCCCGAGTGGTGTAGTGTATGTTATTTCCCTCAGCTGCTGTACCCCGAGCGGTGTAGTGTATGTTATATCCTCAGCAATATCCCTCAGCTGCTGTACCCCGAGCGGTGTAGTGTATGTTATATCCTCAGCAATATCCCTCAGCTGCTGTACCCCGAGCGGTGTAGTGTATGTTATATCCCTCAGCTGCTGTACCACGAGCGGTGTAGTGTATGTTATATCCCTCAGCAATATCCCTCAGCTGCTGTACCCCGAGCGGTGTAGTGTATGTTATATCCTCAGCAATATCCCTCAGCTGCTGTACCCCGAGCGGTGTAGTGTATGTTATATCCTCAGCAATATCCCTCAGCTGCTGTACCCCGAGCGGTGTAGTGTATGTTATATCCCTCAGCTGCTGTAACCCGAGCGGTGTAGTGTATGTTATATCCTCAGCAATATCCCCTAGCTGCTGTACCCCGAGCGGTGTAGTTTCAGTTATATCCCTCAGCTGCTGTACCCCGAGCGGTGTAGTGTATGTTATATCCTCAGCAATATCCCTCAGCTGCTGTACCCCGAGTGGTGTAGTGTATGTTATATCCTCAGCAATATCCCTCAGCTGCTGTACCCCGAGCGGTGTAGTGTATGTTATATCCCTCAGCTGCTGTACCCCGAGCGGTGTAGTGTATGTTATATCCTCAGCAATATCACTCAGCTGCTGAACCCCGAGCGGTGTAGTGTATGTTATATCCTCAGCAATATCCCTCAGCTGCTGTAACCCGAGCGGTGTAGTGTATGCTATATCCTCAGCAATATCCCTCAGCTGCTGTACCCCGAGCGGTGTAGTGTATGTTATATCCTCAGCAATATCCCTCAGCTGCTGTCCCCCGAGCGGTGTAGTGTATGTTATATCCTCAGCAATATCCCTCAGCTGCTGTACCCCGAGCGGTGTAGTGTATGTTATATCCTCAGCAATGTCCCTCAGCTGCTGTACCCCAAGCGGTGTAGTGTATGTTATATCCCTCAGCTGCTGTACCCCGAGCGGTGTAGTGTATGTTATATCCTCAGCAATATCCCTCAGCTGCTGTACCCCGAGCGGTGTAGTGTATGTAATATCCTCAGCAATATCCTTCAGCTGCTGTACCCCGAGCGGTGTTATATCCTCAGCAATATCACTCAGCTGCTGTACCCCGAGCGGTGTAGTGTATGTTATATCCTCAGCAATATCCCTCAGCTGCTGTACCCCGAGCGGTGTAGTGTATGTTATATCCCTCAGCTGCTGTACCCCGAGTGGTGTAGTGTATGTTATTTCCCTCAGCTGCTGTACCCCGAGCGGTGTAGTGTATGTTATATCCTCAGCAATATCCCTCAGCTGCTGTACCCCGAGCGGTGTAGTGTATGTTATATCCTCAGCAATATCCCTCAGCTGCTGTACCCCGAGCGGTGTAGTGTATGTTATATCCCTCAGCTGCTGTACCCCGAGCGGTGTAGTGTATGTTATATCCCTCAGCAATATCCCTCAGCTGCTGTACCCCGAGCGGTGTAGTGTATGTTATATCCTCAGCAATATCCCTCAGCTGCTGTACCCCGAGCGGTGTAGTGTATGTTATATCCTCAGCAATATCCCTCAGCTGCTTTACCCCGAGCGGTGTAGTGTATGTTATATCCCTCAGCTGCTGTAACCCGAGCGGTGTAGTGTATGTTATATCCTCAGCAATATCCCCTAGCTGCTGTACACCGAGCGGTGTAGTGTGTGTTATATCCCTCAGCTGCTGTACCCCGAGCGATGTAGTGTATGTTATATCCCTCAGCTGCTGTACCCCGAGCGGTGTAGTGTATGTTATATCCTCAGCATTATCCCTCAGCTGCTGTACCCCGAGCGGTGTAGTGTATGTTATATCCTCAGCAATGTCCCTCAGCTGCTGTACCCCGAGCGGTGTAGTGTATGTTATATCCTCAGCATTATCCCTCAGCTGCTGTACCCCGAGCGGTGTAGTGTATGTTATATCCTCAGCAATGACCCTCAGCTGCTGTACCCCGAGCGGTGTAGTGTATGTTATATCCTCAGCAATATCCCTCAGCTGCTGTACCCCGAGTGGTGTAGTGTATGTTATATCCTCAGCAATATCCCTCAGCTGCTGTACCCCGAGCGGTGTAGTGTATGTTATATCCCTCAGCTGCTGTACCCCGAGCGGTGTAGTGTATGTTATATCCTAAGCAATATCACTCAGCAGCTGTACCCCGAGCGGTGTAGTGTATGTTATATCCTCAGCAATATCCCTCAGCTGCTGTAACCCGAGCGGTGTAGTGTATGTTATATCCTCAGCAATATCCCTCAGCTGCTGTACCCCGAGCGGTGTAGTGTATGTTATATCCTCAGCAATATCCCTCAGCTGCTGTACCCCGAGCGGTGTAGTGTATGTTATATCCCTCAGCAATATCCCTCAGCTGCTGTACCCCGAGCGGTGTAGTGTATGTTATATCCTCAGCAATATCCCTCAGCTGCTGTACCCCGAGTGGTGTAGTGTATGTTATATCCCTCAGCTGCTGTAACTCGAGCGGTGTAGTGTATGTTATATCCTCAGCAATATCCCTCAGCTGCCGTACCCCGAGCGGTGTAGTGTATGTTATATCCTCAGCAATGTCCCTCAGCTGCTGTACCCCGAGCGGTGTAGTGTATGTTATATCCCTCAGCTGCTGTACCCCGAGCGGTGTAGTGTATGTTATATCCTCAGCAATATCCCTCAGCTGCTGTACCCCGAGCGGTGTAGTGTATGTTATATCCCTCAGCTGCTGTACCCTGAGCGGTGTAGTGTATGTTATATCCTCAGCAATATCCCTCAGCTGCTGTACTCCGAGCGGTGTAGTGTATGTTATATCCTCAGCAATATCCCTCAGCTGCTGTACCCCGAGCGGTGTAGTGTATGTTATATCCTCAGCAATATCCCTCAGCTGCTGTACCCCGAGCGGTGTAGTGTATGTTATATCCTCAGCAATGTCCCTCAGCTGCTGTACCCCGAGCGGTGTAGTGTATGTTATATCCTCAGCATTATCCCTCAGCTGCTGTACCCCGAGCGGTGTAGTGTATGTTATATCCTCAGCAATGACCCTCAGCTGCTGTACCCCGAGCGGTGTAGTGTATGTTATATCCTCAGCAATATCCCTCAGCTGCTGTACCCCGAGTGGTGTAGTGTATGTTATATCCTCAGCAATATCCCTCAGCTGCTGTACCCCGAGCGGTGTAGTGTATGTTATATCCCTCAGCTGCTGTACCCCGAGCGGTGTAGTGTATGTTATATCCTAAGCAATATCACTCAGCAGCTGTACCCCGAGCGGTGTAGTGTATGTTATATCCTCAGCAATATCCCTCAGCTGCTGTAACCCGAGCGGTGTAGTGTATGTTATATCCTCAGCAATATCCCTCAGCTGCTGTACCCCGAGCGGTGTAGTGTATGTTATATCCTCAGCAATATCCCTCAGCTGCTGTACCCCGAGCGGTGTAGTGTATGTTATATCCCTCAGCAATATCCCTCAGCTGCTGTACCCCGAGCGGTGTAGTGTATGTTATATCCTCAGCAAAATCCCTCAGCTGCTGTACCCCGAGTGGTGTAGTGTATGTTATATCCCTCAGCTGCTGTAACTCGAGCGGTGTAGTGTATGTTATATCCTCAGCAATATCCCTCAGCTGCCGTACCCCGAGCGGTGTAGTGTATGTTATATCCTCAGCAATGTCCCTCAGCTGCTGTACCCCGAGCGGTGTAGTGTATGTTATATCCCTCAGCTGCTGTACCCCGAGCGGTGTAGTGTATGTTATATCCTCAGCAATATCCCTCAGCTGCTGTACCCCGAGCGGTGTAGTGTATGTTATATCCCTCAGCTGCTGTACCCTGAGCGGTGTAGTGTATGTTATATCCTCAGCAATATCCCTCAGCTGCTGTACCCCGAGCGGTGTAGTGTATGTTATATCCTCAGCAATATCCCTCAGCTGCTGTACCCCGAGCGGTGTAGTGTATGTTATATCCTCAGCAATATCCCTCAGCTGCTGTACCCCGAGCGGTGTAGTGTATGTTATATCCTCAGCAATATCCCTCAGCTGCTGTACCCCGAGCGGTGTAGTGTATGTTATATCCTCAGCAATGTCCCTCAGCTGCTGTACCCCGAGCGGTGTAGTGTATGTTATATCCCTCAGCTGCTGTACCCCGAGCGGTGTAGTGTATGTTATATCCTCAGCAATATCCCTCAGCTGCTGTACCCCGAGCGGTGTAGTGTATGTAATATCCTCAGCAATATCCCTCAGCTGCTGTTCCCCCGAGCGGTGTAGTGTATGTTATATCACTCAGCTGCTGTACCCCGAGCGGTGTTATATCCTCAGCAATATCACTCAGCTGCTGTACCCCGAGCGGTGTAGTGTATGTTATATCCTCAGCAATATCCCTCAGCTGTTGTACCCCGAGCGGTGTAGTGTATGTTATATCACTCAGATGCTGTACCCCGAGTGGTGTAGTGTATGTTATTTCCCTCAGCTGCTGTACCCCGAGCGGTGTAGTGTATGTTATATCCTCAGCAATATCCCTCAGCTGCTGTACCCCGAGCGGTGTAGTGTATGTTATATCCTCAGCAATATCCCTCAGCTGCTGTACCCCGAGCGGTGTAGTGTATGTTATATCCCTCAGCTGCTGTACCCCGAGCGGTGTAGTGTATGTTATATCCCTCAGCAATATCCCTCAGCTGCTGTACCCCGAGCGGTGTAGTGTATGTTATATCCTCAGCAAAATCCCTCAGCTGCTGTACCCCGAGCGGTGTAGTGTATGTTATATCCTCAGCAATATCCCTCAGCTGCTGTACCCCGAGCGGTGTAGTGTATGTTATATCCCTCAGCTGCTGTAACCCGAGCGGTGTAGTGTATGTTATATCCTCAGCAATATCCCCTAGCTGCTGTACCCCGAGCGGTGTAGTTTCAGTTATATCCCTCAGCTGCTGTACCCCGAGCGGTGTAGTGTATGTTATATCCTCAGCAATGTCCCTCAGCTGCTGTACCCCGAGCGGTGTAGTGTATGTTATATCCTCAGCAATGTCCCTCAGCTGCTGTTCCCCGAGCGGTGTAGTGTATGTTATATCCTCAGCAATATCCCTCAGCTGCTGTACCCCGAGCGGTGTAGTGTATGTTATATCCTCAGCAATATCCCTCAGCTGCTGTACCCCGAGCGGTGTAGTGTATGTTATATCCTCAGCAATATCCCTCAGCTGCTGTACCCCGAGCGGTGTAGTGTATGTTATATCCTCAGCAATATCCCTCAGCTGCTGTACCCCGAGCGGAGTAGTGTATGTTATATCCTCAGCAATATCCCTCAGCTGCTGTACCCCGAGCGGTGTAGTGTATGTTATATCCTCAGCAATGTCCCTCAGCTGCTGTACCCCGAGCGGTGTAGTGTATGTTATATCCCTCAGCTGCTGTACCCCGAGCGGTGTAGTGTATGTTATATCCTCAGCAATATCCCTCAGCTGCTGTACCCCAAGCGGTGTAGTGTATGTAATATCCTCAGCAATATCCCTCAGCTGCTGTACCCCGAGCGGTGTAGTGTATGTTATATCCCTCAGCTGCTGTACCCCAAGCGGTGTAGTGTATGTTATATCCCTCAGCTGCTGTAACCCGAGCGATGTAGTGTATGTTATATCCCTCAGCTGCAGTACCCCGAGCGGTGTAGTGTATGTTATATCCTCAGCAATATCCCTCAGCTGCTGTACCCCGAGTGGTGTAGTGTATGTTATATCCTCAGCAATATCCCTCAGCTGCTGTACCCCGAGCGATGTAGTGTATGTTATATCCCTCAGCTGCTGTACCCCGAGCGGTGTAGTGTATGTTATATCCTCAGCAATATCACTCAGCTGCTGAACCCCGAGCGGTGTAGTGTATGTTATATCCTCAGCAATATCCCTCAGCTGCTGTAACCCGAGCGGTGTAGTGTATGTTATATCCTCAGCAATATCCCTCAGCTGCTGTACCCCGAGCGGTGTAGTGTATGTTATATCCTCAGCAATATCCCTCAGCTGCTGTACCCCGAGCGGTGTAGTGTATGTTATATCCCTCAGCAATATCCCTCAGCTGCTGTACCCCGAGCGGTGTAGTGTATGTTATATCCTCAGCAATATCCCTCAGCTGCTGTTCCCCGAGTGGTGTAGTGTATGTTATATCCCTCAGCTGCTGTAACTCGAGAGGTGTAGTGTATGTTATATCCTCAGCAATATCCCTCAGCTGCCGTACCCCGAGCGGTGTAGTGTATGTTATATCCCTCAGCTGCTGTAACCCGAGCGGTGTAGTGTATGTTATATCCTCAGCAATATCACTCAGCTGCTGTACCCCGAGCGGTGTAGTGTATGTTATATCACTCAGTTGCTGTAACCCGAGTGGTGTAGTGTATGTTATATCCTCAGCAATATCCCTCAGCTGCTGTACCCCGAGTGGTGTAGTGTATGTTATATCCCTCAGCTGCTGTACCCCGAGCGGTGTAGTGTATGTTATATCCTCAGCAATATCCCTCAGCTGCTGTACCCCGAGCGGTGTAGTGTATGTTATAACCTCAGCAATATCCCTCAGCTGCTGTACCCCGAGCGGTGTAGTGTATGTTATATCCTCAGCAATATCCCTCAGCTGCTGTACCCCGAGCGGAGTAGTGTATGTTATATCCTCAGCAATATCCCTCAGCTGCTGTACCCCGAGCGGTGTAGTGTATGTTATATCCTCAGCAATATCCCTCAGCTGCTGTACCCCGAGCGTAGTAGTGTATGTTATATCCTCAGCAATATCCCTCAGCTGCTGTACCCCGAGCGGTGTAGTGTATGTTATATCCTCAGCAATATCCCTCAGCTGCTGTACCCCGAGCGGTGTAGTGTATGTTATATCCTCAGTAATATCCCTCAGCTGCTGTACCCCGAGCGGTGTAGTGTATGTTATATCCGCAGCAATATCACTCAGCTGCTGTACCCCGAGTGGTGTAGTGTATGTTATATCCTCAGCAATATCCCTCAGCTGCTGTACCCCGAGTGGTGTAGTGTATGTTATATCCTCAGCAATATCCCTCAGCTGCTGTACCCCGAGCGGTGTAGTGTATGTTATATCCTCAGCAATATCCCTCAGCTGCTGTACCCCGAGCGGTGTAGTGTATGTTATATCCTCAGCAATATCCCTCAGCTGCTGTACCCCGAGCGGTGTAGTGTATGTTATATCCTCAGCAATATCACTCAGCTGCTGTACCCCGAGCGGTGTAGTGTATGTTATATCCCTCAGCTGCTGTACCCCGAGCGGTGTAGTGTATGTTATATCCTCAGTAATATCCCTCAGCTGCTGTACCCCGAGCGGTGTAGTGTATGTTATATCCTCAGTAATATCCCTCAGCTGCTGTACCCCGAGCGGTGTAGTGTATGTTATATCCCTCAGCTGCTGTACCCCGAGCGGTGTAGTGTATGTTATATCCTCAGCAATATCCCTCAGCTGCTGTACCCCGAGCGGTGTAGTGTATGTTATATCCCTCAGCTGCTGTACCCCGAGCGGTGTAGTGTATGTTATATCCTCAGCAATATCACTCAGCTGCTGTACCCCGAGCGGTGTAGTGTATGTTATATCCCTCAGCTGCTGTACCCCGAGCGGTGTAGTGTACGTTATATCCTCAGCAATGTCCCTCAGCTGCTGTACCCCGAGCAGTGTAGTGTATGTTATATCCTCAGCATTATCCCTCAGCTGCTGTACCCCGAGCGGTGTAGTGTATGTTATATCCTCAGCAATGTTCCTCAGCAGCTGTACCCCGAGCGGTGTAGTGTATGTTATATCCCTCAGCTGCTGTACCCCGAGCGGTGTAGTGTATGTTATATCCTAAGCAATATCCCTCAGCTGCTGTACCCCGAGCGGTGTAGTGTATGTAATATCCTCAGCAATATCCCTCAGCTGCTGTACCCCGAGCGGTGTAGTTTATGTTATATCCCTCAGCTGCTGTACACCGAGCGGTGTAGTGTATGTTATATCCTCAGCAATATCCCTCAGCTGCTGTAACCCGAGCGGTGTAGTGTATGTTATATCCCTCAGCTGCTGTACCCCGAGCGGTGTAGTGTATGTTATATCCTCAGCATTATCCCTCAGCTGCTGTACCCCGAGCGGTGTAGTGTATGTTATATCCCTCAGCTGCTGTACCCCGAGCGGTGTAGTGTATGTTATATCCTCAGCAATATCCCTCAGCTGCTGTACCCCGAGCGGTGTAGTGTATGTTATATCCCTCAGCTGCTGTACCCCGAGCGGTGTAGTGTATGTTATATCCCTCAGCTGCTGTACCCCGAGCGGTGTAGTGTATGTTATATCCCTCAGCTGCTGTACCCCGAGCAGTGTAGTGTATGTTATATCCTCAGTAATATCCCTCAGCTGCTGTACCCCGAGCGGTGTAGTGTATGTTATATCCTCAGCAATATCCCTCAGCTGCTGTACCCCGAGCAGTGTAGTGTATGTTATATCCTCAGCAATATCCCTCAGCTGCTGTACCCCGAGCGGAGTAGTGTATGTTATATCCTCAGCAATATCCCTCAGCTGCTGTACCCCGAGCGGTGTAGTGTATGTTATATCCTCAGCAATGTCCCTCAGCTGCTGTACCCCGAGCGGTGTAGTGTATGTTATATCCCTCAGCTGCTGTACCCCGAGCGGTGTAGTGTATGTTATATCCTCAGCAATATCCCTCAGCTACTGTACCCCGAGCGGTGTAGTGTATGTTATATCCCTCAGCTGCTGTACCCCGAGCGGTGTAGTGTATGTTATATCCTCAGCAATATCCCTCAGCTGCTGTACCCCGAGCGGTGTAGTGTATGTTATATCCTCAGCAATATCCCTCAGCTGCTGTACCCCGAGCGGTGTAGTGTATGTTATATCCTCAGCAATATCCCTCAGCTGCTGTACCCCGAGTGGTGTAGTGTATGTTATATCCTCAGCAATGTCCCTCAGCTGCTGTACCCCGAGCGGTGTAGTCTATGTTATATCCTCAGCAATATCCCTCAGCTGCTGTACCCCGACCGGTGTAGTGTATGTAATATCCTCAGCAATATCCCTCAGCTGCTGTACCCCGAGCGGTGTAGTGTATGTTATATCCTCAGCAATATCCCTCAGCTGCTGTACCCCGAGCGGTGTAGTGTATGTTATATCCTCAGCAATATCCCTCAGCTGCTGTACCCCGAGCGGTGTAGTGTATGTTCTATCCTCAGCAATATCCCTCAGCTGCTGTACCCCGAGCGGTGTAGTGTATGTTATATCCTCAGCAATATCCCTCAGCTGCTGTACCCCGACCGGTGTAGTGTATGTTATATCCCTCAGCTGCTGTAACCCGAGCGGTGTAGTGTATGTTATATCCTCAGCAATATCCCTCAGCTGCTGTACCCCGAGCGGTGTAGTGTATTTTATATCCCTCAGCTGCTGTACCCCGAGCGGTGTAGTGTATGTTCTATCCTCAGCAATATCCCTCAGCTGCTGTACCCCGAGCGGTGTAGTGTATGTTATATCCTCAGCAATATCCCTCAGCTGCTGTACCCCGAGCGGTGTAGTGTATGTTATATCCTCAGCAATATCCCTCAGCTGCTGTACCCCGAGCGGTGTAGTGTATGTTCTATCCTCAGCAATATCCCTCAGCTGCTGTACCCCGAGCGGTGTAGTGTATGTTATATCCTCAGCAATATCCCTCAGCTGCTGTACCCCGACCGGTGTAGTGTATGTTATATCCCTCAGCTGCTGTAACCCGAGCGGTGTAGTGTATGTTATATCCTCAGCAATATCCCCTAGCTGCTGTACCCCGAGCGGTGTAGTGTGTGTTATATCCCTCAGCTGCTGTACCCCGAGTGGTGTAGTGTATGTTATATCCTCAGCAAAATCCCTCAGCTGCTGTACCCCGAGCGGTGTAGTGTATGTTATTTCCTCAGCAATGTCCCTCAGCTGCTGTTCCCCGAGCGGTGTAGTGTATGTTATATCCTCAGCAATATCCCTCAGCTGCTGTACCCCGAGCGGTGTAGTGTATGTTATATCCTCAGCAATATCCCTCAGCTGCTGTACCTCGAGCGGTGTAGTGTATGTTATATCCTCAGCAATATCCCTCAGCTGCTGTACCCCGAGCGGTGTAGTGTATGTTATATCCTCAGCAATATCCCTCAGCTGCTGTACCCCGAGCGGAGTAGTGTATGTTATATCCTCAGCAATATCCCTCAGCTGCTGTACCCCGAGCGGTGTAGTGTATGTTATATCCTCAGCAATGTCCCTCAGCGGCTGTACCCCGAGCGGTGTAGTGTATGTTATATCCCTCAGCTGCTGTACCCCGAGCGGTGTAGTGCATGTTATATCCTCAGCAATATCCCTCAGCTGCTGTACCCCGAGCGGTGTAGTGTATGTAATATCCTCAGCAATATCCCTCAGCTGCTGTACCCCGAGCGGTGTAGTGTATGTTATATCCCTCAGCTGCTGTACCCCGAGCGGTGTAGTGTATGTTATATCCCTCAGCTGCTGTAACCCGAGCGATGTAGTGTATGTTATATCCCTCAGCTGCTGTACCCCGAGCGGTGTAGTGTATGTTATATCCTCAGCATTATCCCTCAGCTGCTGTACCCCGAGCGGTGTAGTGTATGTTATATCCTCAGCAATGTCCCTCAGCTGCTGTACCCCGAGCGGTGTAGTGTATGTTATATCCTCAGCAATATCCCTCAGCTGCTGTACCCCGAGTGGTGTAGTGTATGTTATATCCTCAGCAATATCCCTCAGCTGCTGTACCCCGAGCGGTGTAGTGTATGTTATATCCCTCAGCTGCTGTACCCCGAGCGGTGTAGTGTATGTTATATCCTCAGCAATATCACTCAGCTGCTGTACCCCGAGCGGTGTAGTGTATGTTATATCCTCAGCAATATCCCTCAGCTGCTGTAACCCGAGCGGTGTAGTGTATGTTATATCCTCAGCAATATCCCTCAGCTGCTGTACCCCGAGCGGTGTAGTGTATGTTATATCCTCAGCAATATCCCTCAGCTGCTGTACCCCGAGCGGTGTAGTGTATGTTATATCCCTCAGCAATATCCCTCAGCTGCTGTACCCCGAGCGGTGTAGTGTATGTTATATCCTCAGCAATATCCCTCAGCTGCTGTACCCCGAGTGGTGTATTGTATGTTATATCCCTCAGCTGCTGTAACTCGAGCGGTGTAGTGTATGTTATATCCTCAGCAAAATCCCTCAGCTGCCGTACCCCGAGCGGTGTAGTGTATGTTATATCCTCAGCAATGTCCCTCAGCTGCTGTACCCCGAGCGGTGTAGTGTATGTTATATCCTCAGCAATATCCCTCAGCTGCTGTACCCCGAGCGGTGTAGTGTATGTTATATCCCTCAGCTGCTGTACCCTGAGCGGTGTAGTGTATGTTATATCCTCAGCAATATCCCTCAGCTGCTGTACCCCGAGCGGTGTAGTGCATGTTATATCCTCAGCAATATCCCTCAGCTGCTGTACCCCGAGCGGTGTAGTGTATGTTATATCCTCAGCAATATCGCTCAGCTGCTGTACCCCGAGCGGTGTAGTGTATGTTATATCCTCAGCAATATCCCTCAGCTGCTGTACCCCGAGCGGTGTAGTGTATGTTATATCCTCAGCAATATCCCTCAGCTGCTGTACCCCAAGTGGTGTAGTGTATGTTATATCCTCAGCAATAACCCTCAGCTGCTGTACCCCGAGCGGTGTAGTGTATGTTATATCCTCAGCAATGTCCCTCAGCTGCTGTACCCCGAGCGGTGTAGTGTATGTTATATCCCTCAGCTGCTGTACCCCGAGCGGTGTAGTGTATGTTATATCCTCAGCAATATCCCTCAGCTGCTGTACCCCGAGCGGTGTAGTGTATGTAATATCCTCAGCAATATCCCTCAGCTGCTGTACCCCGAGCGGTGTAGTGTATGTTATATCCCTCAGCTGCTGTACCCCGAGCGGTGTAGTGTATGTTATATCCTCAGCAATATCCCTCAGCTGCTGTACCCCGAGCGGTGTAGTGTATGTTATATCCTCAGCAATATCCCTCAGCTGCTGTACCCCAAGCGGTGTAGTGTATGTAATATCCTCAGCAATATCCCTCAGCTGCTGTACCCCGAGCGGTGTAGTGTATGTTATATCCTCAGCAATATCCCTCAGCTGCTGTACCCCGAGCGGTGTAGTGTATGTTATATCCTCAGCAATATCCCTCAGCTGCTGTACCCCGAGCGGTGTAGTGTATGTAATATCCTCAGCAATATCCCTCAGCTGCTGTACCCCGAGTGGTGTAGTGTATGTTATATCCCTCAGCTGCTGTACCCCGAGCGGTGTAGTGTATGTTATATCCTCAGCAATATCCCTCAGCTGCTGTACCCCGAGCGGTGTAGTGTATGTTATATCCTCAGCAATATCCCTCAGCTGCTGTACCCCGAGCGGTGTTATATCCTCAGCAATATCACTCAGCTGCTGTACCCCGAGCGGTGTAGTGTATGTTATATCCTCAGCAATATCCCTCAGCTGCTGTACCCCGAGCGGTGTAGTGTATGTTATATCCCTCAGCTGCTGTACTCCGAGTTGTGTAGTGTATGTTATTTCCCTCAGCTGCTGTACCCCGAGCGGTGTAGTGTATGTTATATCCTCAGCAATATCCCTCAGCTGCTGTACCCCGAGCGGTGTAGTGTATGTTATATCCTCAGCAATATCCCTCAGCTGCTGTACCCCGAGCGGTGTAGTGTATGTTATATCCCTCAGCTGCTGTACCCCGAGCGGTGTAGTGTATGTTATATCCCTCAGCAATATCCCTCAGCTGCTGTACCCCGAGCGGTGTAGTGTATGTTATATCCTCAGCAATATCCCTCAGCTGCTGTACCCCGAGCGGTGTAGTGTATGTTATATCCTCAGCAATATCCCTCAGCTGCTGTACCCCGAGCTGTGTAGTGTATGTTATATCCTCAGCAATATCCCTCAGCTGCTGTACCCCGAGCGGTGTAGTGTATGTTATATCCCTCAGCTGCTGTACCCCGAGCGGTGTAGTGTATGTTATATCCCTCAGCAATATCCCTCAGCTGCTGTACCCCGAGCGGTGTAGTGTATGTTATATCCTCAGCAATATCCCTCAGCTGCTGTACCCCGAGCGGTGTAGTGTATGTTATATCCCTCAGCTGCTGTACCCCGAGCGGTGTAGTGTATGTTATATCCCTCAGCAATATCCCTCAGCTGCTGTACCCCGAGCGGTGTAGTGTATGTTATATCCTCAGCAATATCCCTCAGCTGCTGTACCCCGAGCGGTGTAGTGTATGTTATATCCTCAGCAATATCCCCTAGCTGCTGTACCCCGAGCGGTGTAGTGTGTGTTATATCCCTCAGCTGCTGTACCCCGAGTGGTGTAGTGTATGTTATATCCTCAGCAATATCCCTCAGCTGCTGTACCCCGAGCAGTGTAGTGTATGTTATATCCTCAGCAATATCCCTCAGCTGCTGTACCCCGAGCGGTGTAGTGTATGTTATATCCTCAGCAATATCCCTCAGCTGCTGTTCCCCGAGCGGTGTAGTGTATGTTATATCCTCAGCAATGTCCCTCAGCTGCTGTACCCCGAGCGGTGTAGTTTCAGTTATATCCCTCAGCTGCTGTACCCCGGGCGGTGTAGTGTATGTTATATCCTCAGCAATGTCCCTCAGCTGCTGTACCCCGAGCGGTGTAGTGTATGTTATATCCTCAGCAATGTCCCTCAGCTGCTGTTCCCCGAGCGGTGTAGTGTATGTTATATCCTCAGCAATATCCCTCAGCTGCTGTACCCCGAGCGGTGTAGTGTATGTTATATCCTCAGCAATATCCCTCAGCTGCTGTACCCCGAGCGGTGTAGTGTATGTTATATCCCCAGCAATATCCCTCAGCTGCTGTACCCCGAGCGGTGTAGTGTATGTTATATCCTCAGCAATATCCCTCAGCTGCTGTACCCCGAGCGGAGTAGTGTATGTTATATCCTCAGCAATATCCCTCAGCTGCTGTACCCCGAGCGGTGTAGTGTATGTTATATCCTCAGCAATGTCCCTCAGCTGCTGTACCCCGAGCGGTGTTGTGTATGTTATATCCCTCAGCTGCTGTACCCCGAGCGGTGTAGTGTATGTTATATCCTCAGCAATATCCCTCAGCTGCTGTACCCCGAGCGGTGTAGTGTATGTAATATCCTCAGCAATATCCCTCAGCTGCTGTACCCCGAGCGGTGTAGTGTATGTTATATCCCTCAGCTGCTGTACCCCGAGCGGTGTAGTGTATGTTATATCCCTCAGCTGCTGTAACCCGAGCGATGTAGTGTATGTTATATCCCTCAGCTGCTGTACCCCGAGCGGTGTAGTGTATGTTATATCCTCAGCAATATCCCTCAGCTGCTGTACCCCGAGCGGTGTAGTGTATGTTATATCCCTCAGCTGCTGTACCCCGAGTGGTGTAGTGTATGTTATATCCTCAGCAATATCCCTCAGCTGCTGTACCCCGAGCGGTGTAGTGTATGTTATATCCCTCAGCTGCTGTACCCCGAGCGGTGTAGTGTATGTTATATCCTCAGCAATATCACTCAGCTGCTGTACCCCGAGCGGTGTAGTGTATGTTATATCCTCAGCAATATCCCTCAGCTGCTGTAACCCGAGCGGTGTAGTGTATGTTATATCCTCAGCAATATCCCTCAGCTGCTGTACCCCGAGCGGTGTAGTGTATGTTATATCCTCAGCAATATCCCTCAGCTGCTGTACCCCGAGCGGTGTAGTGTATGTTATATCCCTCAGCAATATCCCTCAGCTGCTGTACCCCGAGCGGTGTAGTGTATGTTATATCCTCAGCAATATCCCTCAGCTGCTGTACCCCGAGTGGTGTAGTGTATGTTATATCCCTCAGCTGCTGTAACTCGAGCGGTGTAGTGTATGTTATATCCTCAGCAATATCCCTCAGCTGCCGTACCCCGAGCGGTGTAGTGTATGTTATATCCCTCAGCTGCTGTAACCCGAGCGGTGTAGTGTATGTTATATCCTCAGCAATATCACTCAGCTGCTGTACCCCGAGCGGTGTAGTGTATGTTATATCCCTCAGCTGCTGTAACCCGAGTGGTGTAGTGTATGTTATATCCTCAGCAATATCCCTCAGCTGCTGTACCCCGAGTGGTGTAGTGTATGTTATATCCCTCAGCTGCTGTACCCCGAGCGGTGTAGTGTATGTTATATCCTCAGCAATATCCCTCAGCTGCTGTACCCCGAGCGGTGTAGTGTATGTTATATCCTCAGCAATATCCCTCAGCTGCTGTACCCCGAGCGGTGTAGTGTATGTTATATCCTCAGCAATATCCCTCAGCTGCTGTACCCCGAGCGGAGTAGTGTATGTTATATCCTCAGCAATATCCCTCAGCTGCTGTACCCCGAGCGGTGTAGTGTATGTTATATCCTCAGCAATATCCCTCAGCTGCTGTACCCCGAGCGTAGTAGTGTATGTTATATCCTCAGCAATATCCCTCAGCTGCTGTACCCCGAGCGGTGTAGTGTATGTTATATCCTCAGCAATATCCCTCAGCTGCTGTACCCCGAGCGGTGTAGTGTATGTTATATCCTCAGCAATATCCCTCAGCTGCTGTACCCCGAGCGGAGTAGTGTATGTTATATCCTCAGCAATATCCCTCAGCTGCTGTACCCCGAGCGGTGTAGTGTATGTTATATCCTCAGCAATATCCCTCAGCTGCTGTACCCCGAGCGGTGTAGTGTATGTTATATCCTCAGCAATATCCCTCAGCTGCTGTACCCCGAGCGGTGTAGTGTATGTTATATCCCTCAGCTGCTGTACCCCGAGCGGTGTAGCATAATCATCCAGCCTCCCGCTTTCAGATCGAAACACACACACTATTCCTCTCTGGGCAGCAAGTTGGCCCTGCAGCTTTTGTATTTGCTTTAAACACTTTGCATGATCCCTGCTGTCACTTTTCTTTTCACCTACTCATTTCTCTATCACATTTTTAGCTGCTTTTAAATCATTCCACTGTTTCTTTAATTCCTCCATCTGGCTCTTAGCTCCCTGGTCAGCTTCCTCCCGTTTACTCTTTTCTTTAACCAGTTTCTCACACTTCATCTGAAACTGGTTCATTCTCACCAACCATACATCTCTACATCTCTACGTCAGCTTTTCTTTAAAGTTTCCTACTTCCTCACAAAGCTTTTAGATTTCCTGTCTGATATATCTCACTCAGTGTCACATTTGTGCCGACTTTCTATCAAATCCTCAGTCAGACAGGCAACTGCTACAGGCATTTGTGATCAGTTGAATTCCTGTCCGAAACTTTACCCTGAGCGACGTTGAAAAGTGCTTCACCAGTGGTTTTCCCTTCAGCGCCAGTGTGACGAGCTTTCTCCCTGGGTCTCTGGGGAGAGTTATCGCTGCCAGTGCACTTGAAGCATCTGCTTTTCTATTCATTCCTGAACAATTCTAATGTTGCATTACAGTGTTATTGGCTACGGGTCATCTGACTGACCGTCACCACCTTCTTATTGGCTCTGGTCCAAGCTGGCATCCATTTCTTGCTCTTCTCTGTTCGGACCAAAGGGTCCTGCTGAAGGGTTTCGGCCCGAAACGTCGACTGTACTCTTTTCCTCGATGCCTGGCCTGGTGAGTCCCTCTGGCATTTTGTGTGTGTTGCTCGGATTTTCTCGTTAGTGAAATGTATTTGGCTGCGATCACAACCAACACAACCTCAGGATGTGCTGGGACAGCCCACAAGCGTCGCCACACATTCCAGAGCCAACACGGCAGGTCCACGATGTCCAGCAGAACAGCACGAGCAACAACAACAGCAACAACAAAACTTCCCCTTTCCGTCTTCCCACCCACTCACACACATGGCACAGGCTGTGTCTGGGTTTCCTGCCCTCAGTCCCTGTTCTGGACTCACAGAGAATGAGAAATCAGGCCTTTAACTTACAGACGCACTGATACAGGAGTTCCGACCATTTGAGTCATGTTGAAACTGTCAGGGCTTAGTTTCAACAGTTTCAGCTAATACACTGTCTAAGTTTAGAGTCATAGAGAAATACAACACAGAAACAGGCTCTTCAGCCCATCTAGTCCATGTTAACACAATTTAAACTGCCCGCTCCCATCGACCTGCACCAGGACCATGACAATCCATGTCCTTACTGTCAAAGTACCTCTCCAAACTTCTCTTAAACTGGCCAGTTCCGTTATAAAGTTAAAGTTCAAAGTAAATTTATTATTAAATTACATATGTGTCACCATGTACAACCCTGGGATTTATTTTCTTGTAGGCATACCCAATAAATCCAGAGAATAATAACCACAACAGAATCAATGACAGACTTGAGTGTTCAACTGGTGTCAAAAGACACAGATGAGGAGATGAGGCCTGGGGCAGATCGTATGGAATGGAGGGGTAGACTTGTGAGACCGAGTGGCCAGCTCCTGCTCCCACTGTTCCTCCCGATGCTCTTACAGTTACATCAGCTCCAGTACTCAGAGATTGAGCCGCTCCAGGGGATGGCAGGGTGAGGGGAATGTGAGGAGGGAGGTGGTGGGAGACAGAGAGTGATGGAGGGGATGCAGATCAATTGAGAGAGAGAGAGAGAGAGAGGTGCACAGAGAGGAACAGCAGAAGTGCAGATAGATTCTGAGAGAGAGAGAGGGATAGAGGGAACAAGACAGGGAGATTACGGGGCAGAAATAAATGGGAAAGAGGAAGGCTGAAAGAATAAGGGGGTGGGAGATGGGAAGAGGCAGAGACAGAGTAGAGAGATGAAGAGAGAGGGATGTAGTGGAAAATATTGGAAATGCCCAGGAGATCAGGCAATGTCTGTACATAGAAACAAACAGTTAACAACATGGATTGATAACTTTATAACAGAATGGCAAGCTTCCCTCTAAGCAATGTAAATTTAAATCAACTTAATGATCTACAGATTTGAATTTGAATTTGAATTTATTTAAAATCTTATATCCATCCCACAGCGTGAGGGAGTAAATCTTTAACAAAGATCTTTGTAACACAAAGATCTCTTTGTGTTATGACTCCATTGTAATGTACAGATGTGAATTTATATGTCTAATGATTTGTAGAAAGAAGCTGTCCCATAGCCTGTTGGTCCTGCGTTAACACTGTGGTACCATCTGCCAGATGGAAGCAGCTGGAACAGTTTATGGTTGTGGTGACTGGTGTCCCCGATGATCTTTCAGCCCTTCTTTACGCACCTGCTGCTGTAAGTATTCTCAATGGAGGGAAGTTCACATCCACAGATGTGCTGGGCTGTCTGTACCACTCTCTGAAGTGCCCAGCGATTGAGGTTGGTGAAGTTCCTGTACCAGGCGGTGATACAGCCAGTCAGGATGCTCTCACTGGTGCCCCTGTAGAAGATCATGAGGATTTGGGGGCTCACACTGAACGTCTTCAGTCACCTGAGGTGGAAGAGATGCTGTTGTGCTTTTTTGCCACAAAGCCGGTGTGTACAGTCCAGGTGAGATCTTCAGTGATGTGTACACTGAGGAATTTGAAACTACTCACCCTGTCAACTGCAGTCCCATTGATGTTGATCAGTGAGAGCCTGTCTCCATTCCTCCTGAAATCCACAATCAGCTCTTTTGTGTTTTGGACATTGAGGGAGGGGTTGTATTCTTGGCACCACCATGTCAGGGTGTTAACCTCTCCTCTGTAGGCTGTCTTGTCACCCTAGAAATAAGGCCGATCAATGTCCTGTCATTTGATCAACAGATTGGAGCTGTGTGTGGCAGCACAGACATGGGTGTAAAGGCGTGGGTGCAATTTGAAGGTCTTGGCAGACCAGGCAGGTCGGGCACCTTTAAGCGGATGAGGGTTCATCAGTACAGCCAGAAATGAGGCGGGTTGGTGGGGGGGGGGCGTCTCCAAGGAAGGCTGAAAAACAAAGGGGTGAGGTCTCCTCTACCCAGCATCTTGTTTGCAAACGTGCAGTCACTGGAGAACAAAACTGAGAACCTGACGACAAGATTGCTGTCTCGGAGGGAAATGAGGGACTGTTGTGTTCTATGTCTGAGTGAGACTTGGCTTTCTCCCAGCATGCCAGATACAATGATCAAATAGAAAGGCTTCTTGATTTTCCATAAGGACTGAACCGTTGATTTGGAAAAGCCAAAGGTGAAGGTGAGCGATTCATGATAAACTGTTGCTGGTGCTCCGATGTGGCGGTTTTGTCAAACCCGTGTTCCCCCAACCCTGAACACCTAATGGGCAAGTGCCATCTGCTCAATTTACCACTGAAGCAGCATCCACCATCAGGGTCCTCCACCTCCCAGGACAGGCTCTCTTCTTGCTGATGCCATCAGAAAGGTGGCACAGGAGCCTCAGGACTCACACCTCCAGTTTCAGAAACAGTTACTATCCCTCAGCCATCAGGCTCTTGAACCAAGGGGATAACTTTACTCAACTTTACTTGCCCTGTCTTTTGAGATGCTCTCATAACCAATAGACTCACTCTCAAGGACTCTTCATCTCAGGTTCTCAATGGTTATTGCTTATTTATTATTATTTATTTTGTTTGTATTTGCACAGTTTACTCTCTTTCACACACTCATAGACTGTGTGTCTGTGAGTACAGAACAGGGACTGGAGATTGGAAACCCAAACCCAGCCTGTCCGGTGAGTGTGAGTGGGTGGGAAGGGGAAAGGGGTTTGTTTTGTTGTTGTAGTTTTGGTTTGATGCTGTTGCTGTTGCTTGTGTAGTTCTGCTGGACATCGTGGACCTGCCATATTGGCTCCGGAATGTGTGGCGACGCTTGTGGGCTGCCCCAGCACATCCTGAGGTTGTGGAAATATGGATTGGAATGATTTAGCAGATAAGACGACTCAATATGGTTATGATGAGGAACTTCCCTCAGAAGATTTCCCACTGACATAACACCAAGGAGAGCCTGTGATACCAACAGCACAATTTCCCCACCCCACACTTCCAATCACTATCAGAGAGGGAGGAGTGTGCAGAATATAGCATTAATGGTAAGACTCTTGGCAGTGTAGAGGATCAGAGGGATCTTTGTGTCCGAATCCATAAGACGCTCAAAGCAGCTGCTCAGGTTGACTCTGTGGTTAAGAAGGCGTACGATGTATTGGCCTTCATCAATCGTGGAATTGAATTTAGGAGCCGAGAGGTAATGTTGCAGCTATATAGGACCCTGGTCAGGCCCCACTTGAAGTACTGTGCTCAGTTCTGCTCGATTCACTCCAGGAAGGATGTGGAAGCCGTAGAAAAGGTGCAGAGGAGATTTACAAGGATGTTGCCTGGATTGGGGAGCATGCCTTATGAGAATAGGTTGAGTGAACTCAGCCTTTTCTCCTTGGAGGGACGGAGGATGAGAGATGATCTGATAGAGGTGTATAAGATGATGAGAGGCATTGATCGTGTGGATAGTCAGAGGCTTTTTCCCAGGGCTGAAGTGGTTGCCACAAGAGGGCACAGGTTTAAGGTGCTGGGGAGTAGGTACAGAGGAGATGTCAGGGCTAAGTTTTTTACTCAGAGAGTGGTGAGTGCGTGGAATGGGCTGCTGGCAACGGTGGTGGAGGCGGATACGATAGGGTCTTTTAAGAGACTTTTGGATAGGTACATGGAGCTTAGAAAAATAGAGGGCTATGGGTAAGCCCAGTAATTTCTAAGTTAGGGACATGTTTGGCACAACTTTGTGGGCTGAATGGTCTGTATTGTGCTGTAGGTTTTCTATGTTTCTATGATGTGTATGCTGAATTTGCTCTCTAGACATATACTTGGCTCATAATAAATCAAGAGTTACAAAACCTACAATGTTCAAAGTACAACAAACTGTGCAAATTCAAGAACTAAAGAAATAATAACAAATAAATAAATGAGCAATAAATATCGAGAACATAAGATGAAGAGTATTTGAAAGTGAGTCCATTGGTTGTGGGAGCATTTCAATGATGGGACAAGTGACGTTGAGTGAAGTTAGCCTGATGGTTGAGGGGTAATAATGGGTTGAGAGGTAATGTTCCTGAACCTGGTGATGTGAGTCCTGAGGCTCCTGTACCTTCTTCCTGATGGCAGCAGTGAGAAGAGGGCATGACTTGGATTCCCTGATAATGGAATTTCCTTTCCTGCAACAACTCTCCATGTCGATGTGCTCAATGGTGGGAAGGGCTTTACCTGTGATGGACTGGGTCATGTCCACCACTTTGTGTAGGGTTTTCCATTCAAGAGCATTGTTGTTTCCATACCAGGCTGTGATGCACCCAGTCAATATACTCTCCACCACACATCTATAGGAGTTTTTCAAAGTTTTAGATGTTGTGCTTAATCTGCACAAACTCCTAAGGAACTAGAGGCACTGTCATGCTTTATCCAAAATTGCATTTACATGCTGGGCCAAGGGCAGGTCCTCTGAAACGAAAACACCGTGGAATTTAGAGTTACTGATCCTCTCCATCTCTAATGCCCTGATGAGGACTGACTCATGGACCTCTGCTTCCCTCCTCCTAAAGTTAATAATCGTCTCCTTAGTCTTGCTGCCATTGATTAAGAGGTTGCTGTTGTGACACCACTCAGTCGGATGTTCAATCTCCCTCCTGTGTTCTGACTCATCCCCACCTTTGATACGGCCCACAAGTGTTGTAGTTCACAAACTGGAACCTGGCATTGGAGCTGTGGTTAACCACAGAGTCATTAGTGTAAAGTGAGTAGAGCAGGGGCTAAGCTCACAGCCGTGTGGTGCACCCGTGCCAATGGAGATTGTGGGCAACCTCAACCGACTGGGGTCTGCAGTTAAAAACCCACAACATTAATTACCTGCTGTAGTCCCGATCCTTTCATTTTCTGCTTGCACCTCATCTTCTTCCTATAGTGAATGAAAAGTTTCTTAGTCCTTGCACTTATTATTTGGTTTATTTCTGTATTTGTTTAAATATTTTACAACCATCTCCTTTGTGTGTTGCTCAGAGCAAAAAGGACAAGATAAAGACTGAGAATGAGATAGAGTTATCGATGACAACAGGAAGACAGGAGCTAACAGCAATTTAGACTCAGAAAGAGATATAGTATGGAAACAGACCCTTTGACCCATCGAGCCCATGCTGACCATCTACCATCCATTTAAAACTAATCCTGGAATTCTTTTATTCTGCCCACATTCCCTGCATCTCCCAGATTCCTCCCCACAGCCACACACCAGCTGCATTTTACAGGGACCAGTTAACCTTCCCTCCCTCTCTCCCAGGGACCTGGGAGGAAACCGGAGCACCTCGGAGAATCCCACGGTCACAGAGAGAATGTGAAGACTCCACAGAGAGGAGACTGGAGGTCAGGAATGAATCTGTGTCACTGGAGCCGGGACACCCATTTCACAACAATAAAATAATCAGCATGTGATGGCTGAGACAAATAAATTGGATGTAGCGAACGTGCCTTGATGAATTTACCCTGGGGTTAACGTATTCTCTATTTCGCACATGTCTTTGCAACACTATCAGCTTGGGATGATGTACACGTGTACGTGTGATGTAAATACAGTGAGTGGTGTAAACACAATCCAGTGTTCCCTTGGGTAGGTGTCTGTGACATCATTAGCCCAGCCTAAAAGCATACTCTGGATTTGCCCTGTCCACCAGTGGCATTCTGAACTCATCATAATTCAGTGTTAGATCATCAGTCAACATCGAACTGAAAGCATTTCCTTACCTGTGGTGTTACTTGATGCTCTGATTCTCTACTTGAACCTTCACCTCTTTCTAGAATGAAATAAAATGCTTCTTAGTCCTTGGATTTGTCATATGGTTTGTCTCATTTATTCCATTAAACATTTTAAAGCCGTCTCTGATTTATTGTTGTGTTTTCCATTGGCGAGTGTCTTCCATTGTTATTTGAGCAGTCAATGCTTATAGTATATCTAGCTAACAGGCGTAAGGAAGGTGCAGGTCCTGACAGTGGAAAGGACAAAACGTTCTGAAATCAAATCACTTCACCTGCCAGGTCCTGCACAGGATTTTGGGGAGAAACTCCACTTCATTAAGAATCTGTGACAGTGCCTGCATGGAATCTCCTGGGATTGGAGAGCAGTCGTCAGGATACCATCTCCTACCCAAACGGTGGGTAGCCTGAAGATCTCTCTTTGCATCAAGTTTCTGGCCACTGTGCATGAAATTCCCTCAGGAGAAAAGCTCTTTTGTATCCGATGGATTTCTGGGAGTTACTTTATGTATTCATGCTCTGAGTGGATCCTCATAATTGAATATTTTTGCACCTTTGAAAAATTCCTTTGAATTTTTTTCTATTGCCCCAGGATGTGCTACAGATGGGATATCTGCTTCTGTTTACTCAATGTCCCATTCCCAGAACTCTACACCCCTCCTGTCCAACATAAACTACAGAAATGGTGTGTCATTGCCATCTTCTGGGCAGTGCCTTTATACAATGGTTGGCCCCAGACATTACCAAAACTCTTCAGAGATTGTCTGCCTTGTGTCAGTGGACACATAACCAGGACTCGTGATACGCACCAGCTACTGATATCATCATCCACCAGCTACTGATATCATCATCCACCAGCTACTGATATCATCATCCACCAGCTACTTGATATCATCATCCACCAGCTACTGATATCATCATTCACCAGCTACTGACATCATCATCCACCAGCTACTGATATCATCATCCACCAGCTACTTGATATCATCATCCACCAGCTACTGATATCATCATCCACCAGCTACTGATATCATCATCCACCAGCTACTGATATCATCATCCACCAGCTACTGATATGATCATTCACCAGCTACTGACATCATCATCCACCAGCTACTGATATCATCATCCACCAGCTACTTGATATCATCATCCACCAGCTACTGATATCATCATCCACCAGCTACTGACAACATCATCCACCAGCTACTGATATCATCATCCACCAGCTACTGATATCATCATCCACCAGCTACTGATATCATCATCCACCAGCTACTTGATATCATCATCCACCAGCTACTTGATATCATCATCCACCAGCTACTTGATATCATCATCCACCAGCTACTTGATATCATCATCCACCAGCTACTGATATCATCATCCACCAGCTACTGACATCATCATCCACCAGCTACTGACAACATCATCCACCAGCTACTGATATCATCATCCACCAGCTACTGATATCATCATCCACCAGCTACTGATATCATCATCCACCAGCTACTTGATATCATTATCCACCAGCTACTTGATATCATCATCCACCAGCTACTGATATCATCATCCACCAGCTACTTGATATCATCATCCACCAGCTACTGATATCATCATCCACCAGCTACTTGATATCATCATCCACCAGCTACTGATATCATCATCCACCAGCTACTGACATCATCATCCACCAGCTACTGACATCATCATCCACCAGCTACTGACATCATCATCCACCAGCTACTTGATATCATCATCCACCAGCTACTTGATATCATCATCCACCAGCTACTGATATCATCATCCACCAGCTACTTGATATCATCATCCACCAGCTACTGATATCATCATCCACCAGCTACTGACAACATCATCCACCAGCTACTTGATATCATCATCCACCAGCTACTTGATATCATCATCCACCAGCTACTGACAACATCATCCACCAGCTACTGATATCATCATCCACCAGCTACTGATATCATCATCCACCAGCTACTGACATCATCATCCACCAGCTACTGACCTCATCATCCACCAGCTACTGACATCATCATCCACCAGCTACTGACATCATCATCCACCAGCTACTTGATATCATCATCCACCAGCTACTGATATCATCATCCACCAGCTACTGATATCATCATCCACCAGCTACTTGATATCATCATCCACCAGCTACTGACAACATCATCCACCAGCTACTGATATCATCATCCACCAGCTACTGATATCATCATCCACCAGCTACTGACATCATCATCCACCAGCTACTGATATCATCATCCACCAGCTACTGACAACATCATCCACCAGCTACTGATATCATCATCCACCAGCTACTGACATCATCATCCACCAGCTACTGACATCATCATCCACCAGCTACTGATATCATCCACCAGCTACTTGATATCATCATCCACCAGCTACTGATATCATCATCCACCAGCTACTGACATCATCATCCACCAGCTACTGATATCATCCACCAGCTACTTGATATCATCATCCACCAGCTACTGATATCATCATCCACCAGCTACTGACAACATCATCCACCAGCTACTGACAACATCATCCACCAGCTACTGATATCATCATCCACCAGCTACTGATATCATCATCCACCAGCTACTGATATCATCATCCACCAGCTACTTGATATCATCATCCACCAGCTACTGATATCATCATCCACCAGCTACTGACATCATCATCCACCAGCTACTGATATCATCCACCAGCTACTTGATATCATCATCCACCAGCTACTGATATCATCATCCACCAGCTACTGACAACATCATCCACCAGCTACTGACAACATCATCCACCAGCTACTGATATCATCATCCACCAGCTACTGATATCATCATCCACCACCTCCTCCCATGGCTTCACGTCACCCTGATCTGGGAGCTAAGCAGCTGCTACACCTTGCCAAGCGTGCCTTGAGGCCAGCGGAGGGAAGGACTGTCTTTCACCTCCTTTGGTAAAGATGTATCTCCACCCCACCACCCATTCAGCAAGTTAGTTCTAGTTAAATAACACTCAAGCTGGACCCAGTGGCAAACCGTTTCACTATAACATAGTCCTTATGTAAAATATACTTACTCCACAATACTGTTAAACATGCAGAGAAGATTATGGCAAAAACAGTGAACAACAGGGACAGGGTGCTCCAGGTTAGATATGAGACGTGACAACCTCGATCTGAAAAAGGTCCAAAGTCACATTTGAATTATAAGAGCAGAACCAACAACTGATGTTACACTGCAGCTTAACACAGAACTCGTATTCGGAATGGAATCACCAGGCCTGGATACCAGGACTGTTGGCGAGACATTTGCTCAATATCTTGAATGAGAAGGAGTGATAGACATTGGGATGGGGAGAGGGTGAAGCTATTTGGGGAGGGAATTCCTGAACCTACAGAGTTCAAGGCACAATTGTCTGTAGTGAGGCAATTGAACTCAGGAATGCTGAAGAAGCAAGAGGATGTAAAATGACATTTGTTAACTATGTCGGAGAGACATTGAGATAGACAGGTGTTCCTCACGGGTCAGTATTGGGACTGCACTTTTCACATTATTTGTCAATGACTTAGATAATGGAATTGATGGGTTTGTGGCAAAGTTGAGGATGACACAAAGATAGGTGGAAGGGTAGGTAGTGCTGAGGAAGCAATGCAATTACAGCAGGACTTAGACAAATTGGAAGAATGGGCAAAAAAGTGGCAGATGGAATACAGTATTGGGAAATGTATGATAATGTATTTTGGTAAAAGGAACAATGGTGTGGACTATTACCTAAATGGGAAGAAGGTTCAAACATCAGAGGTGAAGAAGAACTTAGTAGTCCTCATGCAAGACTCCCAGAAGGTTAATTTGCAGGCTGAGTCTGTGGTAAAGAAGGCAAATGCAATGTTGGCATTTATTTCAAGGGAATAGAATATAAGTGCAAGGAGACAATGCTGAGCCTTTATAAGACACTTGTGAGGCTGCACTTGGAGTATTGTCAACAGTTTTGGGCCACTTATCTCAGAAACAAAGTGTTGTTATTGGAGAGAGTCGAGAGGAGGTTCACGAGGATGATTCTGGGAATGAAAGGGTTAACACATGAGGAGGGTTTGGCAGCTTTGGGCCTGCACTCTCTGGGATGTAGAAGACTGCATTGAAACCTCCCAAATGTTGAAAGGACCAGATGGAGTGGATGTGGATGTGGAGTAGAGTAGAGTAGAGTGGATACCCCTATAGTGGGGTTATCCAGAAGTAGAGGGAACGTAGCCTCAAAATTGAGGTGCAACCCTTTAAAACAGAGGTAAGGAGGATTTTTTTTTAGCCAGAGAGTAGTAAAGTTGTGGAATACTCTGCCACAAGCTGCAGTGGAGGCCAAGTCTGTGCATATTAAGGTGGAAGTTGATCGTTTCCCGAACGGTTATGATATCAAAGGATATGGTGAGAAGACAGCTGTATGGGGTTGAGTGGGATCCAGGATGAGCAATGATGGAATGGTGGAGCAGCCCTGATGGGCTGAATGGCCTAATTCTGCTCCAATGTCTCATGGTCTTATGGATGCTTGGGTTGTGGAAGGATATGGTCCGAATGCAGGCAAATGGGGTGAGTGTAGATGGTGAAAATGCTGAAATGGTCTTGAAGGTCGAAGGGCCTGTTTTGTGTTGTACAATAATGTGAGGGGAATCCTCCTTTTCAACCAAGGCCAAGTGTCAGAAGAACTGTGTTTACTGGATTTTCAGGCACCAGCTGTTCACGATCCACTACCATATCATTAATCATGATAGGGAGCTTGACCGATCCCTCCTTCCCAGGCCTGACGAATAACATTTTGCTTTTTTCTCTTTGATTAGTGACAGGAATAGATTAGTAATTTTCCTCATTCAGCAACTATTTTCTGGGTCGCAGAGGCTCTTGCCTCCTTGGTAGTAAATTGTTGGTTCAAGCCCTTCTCCTAAGAAAGTACTGAGCTTAAAATGAGGTTCAAGCCAAGGTCTGGTCTCAGGGGAAAGACGACAGAGAAACACTGAGAAGAATAAGAGCAGGCAGGAGAGTGAGAATAAACCAGGTGGACCATGTAAGGATACACATTCTACCAGTGCTGTTCTAATGAGCTACAGTGAATAACCTGATTCTATGTTAGAACACTCCACAACGACAAGATTAATTCTGACAAAGGGAACCTGATCCGGGGTCCACACATTCCAGACCACAGGCCAACTTTTACACATCAGCTGATGGAGCTGATCCCAGGGTGAGTGTGAGCTGTCCTTCCTTCCCCATTGACCTGTCGGGGATGTTCCAGAGACCCGTTTCAGAGAATATTTTCTGACTTCTCTCCAATATTCACTCTGACTGGTTTTAGGCAAGACCTTTCATCTAATATTCTATAATGAGTGGAAATACTGTCGCGGGTCCGCCTGTTCTCACTCTGCAACACAAGGTTGACTCAGTGAGTGTGAATAGAACAGGATCCCTGGAAAACTTTGCTTCACTGTGCCGTCTGAAATGAGGTTAACTTATTTTGATTTATTTGTTTGTAGGGGTATGGTCCATCCCAAATTGCTGATGTCCCCGTTGTCTCCATCCTCTCAAAGACATTATTGAACCTCGGGAAATTTGCATTTTTAAAACGTAGTTTCTCAACACTATTTAAAAATTCATTTACCTACTTGAATGTAATTTCCAGGCTCCCGTGCCTCTCTGGATCGGTAGTCCAGAAGCTGGCTGCCTCCCTCCTGAATCTGGCAGGGGTACGGAATTAAGTAGATAAATGAGATCACTTAAATTTCCCCCAAGTCTCAGTCAGCCTGGACCAGGACGATAGCCTCTCCTATCCTCTGTCATTGGACCAGGACGATAGCCTTTCCTATCCTCTGTCATTGGACCAGGACGATAGCCTTTCCTATCCTCTGTCATTGGACCAGGACGATAGCCTCTCCTATCCTCTGTCATTGGACCAGGACGATAGCCTCTCCTATCCTCTGTCATTGGACCAGGACGATAGCCTTTCCTATCCTCTGTCATTGGACCAGGACGATAGCCTCTCCTATCCTCTGTCATTGGACCAGGACGATAGCCTCTCCTATCCTCTGTCATTGGACCAGGACGATAGCCTCTCCTATCCTCTGTCATTGGACCAGGACGATAGCCTCTCCTATCCTCTGTCATTGGACCAGGACGATAGCCTCTCCTATCCTCTGTCATTGGACCAGGACGATAGCCTCTCCTATCCTCTGTCATTGGACCAGGACGATAGCCTTTCCTATCCTCTGTCATTGGACCAGGACGATAGCCTCTCCTATCCTCTGTCATTGGACCAGGACGATAGCCTCTCCTATCCTCTGTCATTGGACCAGGACGATAGCATTTCCTATCCTCTGTCACTCAGCTGTTTACAGCGCAGACTTCACAAAGCTGAACACAATCCATAGAATTAAAACAAAAGACATTGAGGGGCTGTTGGTAAACTCACCACTTTGCTGAATCTCCTCAGCAAGGGTGATGATGGAAAAGACGAGCACAGTGACGGAACTCACGATGCCACAGAAGTTCATCAAAGTTCAGAAATCTGGTAAGTGCAACAGTGGAATTGATTAGAGCAGTTTCAACATTTACAGATGGGATTTTTTTTTCTCTGATAAATCATCTTCTCTTTACCTGTGCAGTCTAAGAACTTTCTGATACACTGGCAGCCCAAGTTCCAAAAGCTGATAGTCAAGCACACGTTGAAAGCCAGCAGGGCAAACACAACGCATAAAACAACGACTGGTACAGAGGCAGCTCCTGGACGTATGACCCACAATAAATGAAGGAATGTAAATGAGCATAATGCACAATTATCATTCACCAACACTCCCTCACACTTTATAAAGATCATCTCTAGTTGCGTCTGACAGTTCCTTCAGAAAATGGTGATGGATTGTCCAGGAAGACACAAAGATTTACACATGATCAGGGCATTTAACCCACTGAACCTGCTACGCACAGAATGAGTGTACATCTGCTCCTTACCTGAATCCACACACATCTCCCTATCCCTTCATACCTTTACTCAAAATTCCACCAATCGCCATTGAACGGTAACAGCTGATCTTCCTTTAGGAACTGATCTATCCATTGATACTTCCGGCATCTCAAGTTCAAGTTCAGTTTATTGTCATCTCTTTCCCTTCCTTACCTTCACTCTGAAATCTTAGCTCTGTTTTTGTTTGGCTCTACATCTCTGGTCTTTGACTCCCAAACGAATAGAAATACTTGCTTCCAATCTACCTGACAATTTCCCATAACGTATTAAAGAGCTTCATCAAATATCCCCAAAGTTAACAAATAATGATGTGTTGTATTGGATCATAATTTGACTCCTTGAACTCAGTTATCATTTTGTTTACTTATTTTGTGTTTCTATCTAATGAATGGTCTCCAGAAACATAAGACCACAGCAGCAGAATTAGGCCATTCAGCCCATTGAGTATGCTCTGCAATTTCAGCATGGCTGAGATATTACCCGTCTCAACCCCTTTCTTCTGCCTTCTCCCTGTAACCTTTGACACCCTTACTAATCAAGAACCTATCAAACTACGCTTTAAATACTCCCAATGACTTGGCCTCCACAGCTGTCTGTGACATTGAATTCCACAGATTCATCACCCTCCTCCTCAAATCTGTTCCAAATGGATGCCCATCTATTCTGAAGCTGTGTCCTCTTATCCTAGATTCCTCCCACTTTAGAAACATCCTCTCCACATACATCTATCTATGCCCTTCAATATTTAACAGGATTCAGTGAGAACCTCCTCACTCACAGTCCTCCAGGGGTGACTAAGCAGCACGTTATGTAGCTAGACAATAACTCCTACAGTGAGAATGGAGTTGATGTGTAAGGCGAGCCATGATCTTACTGAATGGTGCAGTGCATTCGGACGACACCTCTACATCCTACATAAGAGCCTCTTAACTCTGCCACCGGAAGAATAGCGCAGTCTGATTTTCCATTCTGGACCCAGTTACCAACATTGCAGTTCCTGTCAGAGCAAATGTGATTCGCGTCAAAGTGTTACTGAAAGTACAACGGTGGGTCGGTCCATATCAGAGAGGGTGACCTCCTCCATTGTAGGTTCAGTGAGAATAACAAAACTGTAATGATAAAATTACACATTTCTGCTTTCCTCCTTGCCCGAACTGATCAGTTTTTTGTCAATAACAAATAATATTTAGCACTTACCTTTTATTACAATCTGGGAAATGAGGGCAATAGAGATGGTAACGAGAGATAGAGCATTACACATAAACAGGGGCTCTTGTGATCCTGTAGAGAAATGCAGACACCTGTTAGAATACTTGGAATCCGCTCAATGCTGCATTACAGTGAGAAGGTGAACAGTCCAACTTGCAAACGCCAAGGTCCTGGTAACAGTACTAGTTTGTGGAGTTAAGAGTACATTACATTGGTTATGGATCAGTACAACCTCCTAAGCAAAAGACTACATCGTCACGGTGAGGGTACTGGAGGCCTGGACGCTCACTCTTATCAGGAGCAGGAGAACCTCTGTAAGTGTGGTACACTTTATAAAGTGTAGTGGATAGTGCTTTACACTTTACAATGCAAGCACTTGCTGATCTGGATTCAATTCACGCCGCTGCCTGTAAGGAGTTTGTACGTTCTCCATGGGACCATGTGCTCTGTTTTCCTCCCACATCCCAGAGACGTACGGTTAGGGTTAGTGAGTTGTTGGCATCGGGAGCATGGTGCCACTTGTGGAATACCCCAAGCACATCGCACGTAATGACCCAAATGGCACATTTCACTGTGTGTTTCGATGTTCTAAAACTAATCTTATCTTTCTTATCTTGCACTGCCAATAAAACACCCCACATCCAACTTGTGCACATCAAGGAATGAAACAAAGATTCCTTGTGCATATCCCTGGCCGTGTCAGCCTGTTGGGAATTGTCTACTCTAACACACACCTGTGTTATTCTTATTTTTTTCTGGAGAATTATGCTATATAAGTTGACAGTTTATTGGAGGTCAAAGTCAAATTTATTGTCAGATGTACAAGTACAGGTATGCACAGGTGTAACAGAAACTTGCAGCAGCATCACAGGTACACAGCATCAGACAACTAGCTGTTCTTGAACATGGTTGTGTAGTGATGGTATTGGTTTGTTATGGTCACATGTACCAAGATACAGTCAAATGCTTGTCTTGCATACTGTTCATACAGATCAGATCATTACACAGTGCATTGAGGGAGAGTAAATCAATAACAAAGTGTAAAATCTATAGAGAAAGTGCAGTGAGGTTAAACAACAAGGTGTAAGCTAAGCAAAGCTAAAAGAAGATACGAGGTTGCTTTGGCAAGTAAGGTGAAAATACATCCGAAGGGTTTCTACAGTTATATTAATAGCAAAAGTATAGTGAGGGATAAAATTGGTCCCTTAGAGAATCAGAGTGGACAGCTATGTGTGGAGCCGAAAGAGATGGGGGAGATTTTGAACAATTTCTTTTCTTCGGTATTCACTAAGGAGAAGGATATTGAATTGTATAAGGTAAGGGAAACAAGTAGGGAAGTTATGGAAACTATGATGATTAAAGAGGAGGAAGTACTGGCACTTTTAAGGAATATAAAAGTGGATAAATCTCTGGGTCCTGACAGGATATTCCCTAGGACCTTGAGGGAAGTTGGTGTAGAAATAGCAGGGGCTCTGACAGAAATATTTCAAATGTCATTAGAAATGGGGATGGTGCTGGAGGATTGGCGTATTGTTCATGTGGTTCCATTGTTTAAAAAGGGTTCTAAGAGTAAACCAAGCAATTATAGGCCTGTCAGTTTGACGTCGGTGGTGGGAAAATTAATGGAAAGTATTCTTGGAGATGGTATATATAATTATCTGGATAGACAGGGTCTGATTAGGAATAGTCAGCATGGATTTGTGCGTGGAAGGTCATGTTTGACAAATCTTATTGAATTTTTTGAAGAGGTTACGAGGAAAGTCGACGAGGGTAAAGTAGTGGATGTTGTCTATATGGACTTCAGTAAGGCCTTTGACAAGGTTCCGCACGGAAGGTTAGTTAGGAAGGTTCAATCGTTAGGTATTAATATCAAAGTAGCAAAATGGATTCAACAGTGGCTGGATGGGAGAGGCCAAAGAGTAGTGGTGGATAACTGTTTGTCAGGTTGGAGGCCGGTGACTAGTGGTGTGCCTCAGGGATCTGTATTGGGTCCAATGTTGTTTGTCATATATATTAATGATCTGGATGATGGGGTGGTAAATTTGATTAGTAAGTATGCAGATGATACTAAGGTAGGTGGCGTTGTAGATAATGAAGTAGGTTTTCAAAACTTGCGGAGAGATTTAGGCCAGTTAGAAGAGTGGGCTGAACGGTGGCAGGTGGAGTTTAATGCTGATAAGTGTGAGGTGCTACATTTTGGTAGGAATAATCCAAATAGGACATACATCGTAAATGGTAGGGCACTGAAGAATGCAGTCCAACAGAGTGATCTAGCAATAATGGTGCATAGTCCCCTGAAGGTGGAATCTCATGTGGATAGGGTGGTGAAGAAAGGTTTTGGTATGCTGGCCTTTATAAATCAGAGCATTGAGTATAGGAGTTGGGATGTAATGTTAAAATTGTATAAGGCATTGGTAAGGCTGAATTTGGAGTATTGTGTACAGTTCTGGTCACCGAATTATAGGAAAGATGTCAACAAAATAGAGAGAGTACAGAGAAGATTTACTAGAACGTTACCTGGGTTTCAGCACCTAAGTTACAGGGAAAGGCTGAACAAGTGAGGTCTTTATTCTTCGGAGCATAGAAGGTTGAGGGGGGACTTGATAGAGGTATTTAAAATAATGAGGGGGGATAGATCGAGTTGACGTGGATAGGCTTTTTCCATTGAGAGTAGGGGAGATTCAAACAAGAGGATATGAGTTGAGATTTAGGGGGCAAAAGTTTAAGGGTAACACAAGGGGGAATTTCTTTACTCAGAGAATGGTAGCTGTGTGGAATGAGCTTCCAGTAGAAGTGGTGGAGGCAGGTTCAGTATTGTCATTTAAAGTAAAATTGGATAGGTATGTGGACAGGAAAGGAATGGAGGGTTATGGGCAGAGTGTGGGCCACTGGGACTAGGTGAGTGTAAGCGTCGGCACGGACTAGAAGGGCGGAGATGGCTTGTTTCTGTGCTGTTATATGGTTATATAAGATTACAACGAGATAAATTATGAGGTTAAGAGTCCATATTATCAGAGAAGAAATCTGTTCAGGTGACAGATAACAATGGGATAGAAACTATCCTTGAGTTTGCTTTCTTTCAGGTTTTTGTATCTCCTGCCCAATGGGAGAGAGGAGAGGAGAGAATGTGGATCTGGGGATGGGACATGAAGTCAACAGAAGGACCTATTGCATTTACAGCACCTCAGGGACAATCAAATAAAATTCAAAGGAAGGCCTCAAAAATATTCAATTATAAGGATCTGCTCAGAGCATGGATGCATAAATTAACTCCCAGAAATCCATAGGATACGAGAGGTTTTTTTCCTGAAGGTGCAGCTCTAGTCAATAAATGATACTGTCAAGCAAGTAATCATCTTAGTTACTCTCTTGAGATTGCAAGACGCTGTTGATGTGGTATGCTGCAAGTCCGAGTCACTGGTTTATTGGCACGCAGCAGGGTGAGCTGTGTAATCTTGGTCACAGCAAGAACTAGGCCTCAAGTTAGTGCTAGTGGTCTGATATGGCATCCACGCTAGAGTTGTGCTACACCACCAGTGTTTATACAGCAGGTTCCCCTTAGATCAGGAGTTCCCAACTTGGGGTTTATGATCACTCAATTAATGGTTGGGATCCATGGCATAAAAAAGGTTGGGAACTGCTGTAGTGTGCCTTTCTCCTGTTACTCTAAAACCAAGCCCTCAAATTTTTGGTGCATTCATTCTATCTATTCCTCCCATAATTCTATATGCCTCTGAGATCACCCTCCAGTATCCTATGTTCCAAGGATTAAAGTCCTAGCCTGCCCACCTACTCTCTGTAACACAGGCCCTCAGGGTCTGGTAATACTCTCGTAATACTTTGGAGTTCCAGCATCTGTAGACTTTCTTGTGTTTATGACCAACGCTCTCATAAATCCACACTGCATTCGCTGTTTTATTTCAGATTTCTAGCATTTGCAGTTTTTAATTTGCTTTTGAGAAGTGGCTTCAGACCACACTTCGTGGATGTATTTCACCCATGAGACACTCACTTGGAGTGAATAGGGTTGAGAGCCTCAGGCTCCGAGTGGTGAACATTGCCAATAGACTGTGTAATGCCCTGGTTACGATTTCTTCATCTAATGCTGTAGACGCTTTCATTTAGTAGCTTACAGTAAAAGCAATGCGTCCTGCTGGTTGAATGCTTTAGTTGCAGCAAAAGATAAGGGACTATGATGTTCAACTTAGGAATCTCGAGAGAGCAAATCAGGAGAAGGTTCTAGAGAGAGCTGGGTGGGGGACGTCACGTGATGACGTAGGATCGAGTCGCTGGAACCCAGCTCTCCCGTAAAAAGTTAATAAATTAATGTTTAAATGAAGAAAAGTTAGTCAATACTTTCTACAAGTTCCTTATAAACTACTCCGGATTGTGTCAAGCATCGAAAAGCGGAGGAGTTCGTACAAAAACTTTCATCTATTGACTAATTACACATAGAGGCTTCCAAACGTAATGGATTAAAGATGAAGATAGAGTCAACGAACAGAAGTGATGGACATTTATGGATATTATAGAAGAGAAAAGCAAAATTTTAGAAATACTAAGTGAGAATAGTATTTTTTTTTCTTCTTATATATACACTTTCTTATGTTGCAGGGGGGCTGGGGAGCTTTGGATCGGTTACTACGGGATTCACGTGTGTAATCATGGCGATTGCCATGACCCGTACAACAGAGGGGGGGTAATGTTGTGTTTTTTTTCACAACATTAGTAGGGGGGTATTTTGTTTTTTTCTTTATATTCTATTTTTCTTCTACCTTTTTGCCTGGATGATTAGTGGGGACACACATAGCAACATGGAGAATTTTATAAAGATTTCCCAGGATACCACGAAAGTTGAAAGATTAGGTATTATTATAGATTGGAGTAATATAATTAAAAAAAATAATGACTAATCTACTGAATTTTTTAAGTTTTAATGTTAATGGGCTTAATGGGCCAGTAAAAAGAAAAAGAATTTTAACATATATTAAAAAAATGAAAACAGATATAGCTTTTTTACAAGAAACTCATTTAACAGACATAGAACATCAGAAATTAAAAAGAGACTGGGTTGGAAATGTTATTGCAGCTTCATTTAATTCAAAGGCGAGAGGAGTTGCAATTTTGGTTAACAAAAATTTACCAATTAAAATACAAAACGTATTAATTGATTCGGTGGGGAGATATCTAATTATACACTGTCAAATTTTTTCAGAACTATGGACCCTTATGAACATTTATGCACCAAATGAAAATGATGTAAAATTCATACTGGAGGTCTTTTTGAATTTGGCTAACGCACATGATAAAATATTAATAGGTGGAGATTTTAACTTTTGTCTAGATCCAGTTTTAGATAGATCAATAAAGGTTGTTACAAAATCAAAAGCAGTAAAATTAACTCTATCATTGATGAAAGACTTAAATTTGATTGATATATGGAGAAGAATTAATCCAAAAGAAAGAGATTATTCATTTTATTCAAATAGACATAAAACATATTCAAGGATAGATTTTTTCCTATTATCAACGAACATTCAAGATAGAGTGAAAAATATGGAAAATAAAGCGAGAATATTGTCAGATCATTCTCCTTTAATAATGACAATGATAATGATAGATAAAGAGGAATCAATTTATAGGTGGAGATTTAATTCAATATTATTAAAACGTCAAGATTTTTGTGATTTTATGAAAAAACAGATTCAGTTCTTTTTAGATATAAATTCACATTCAGTTGATGATAAATTTATATTGTGGGAAGCAATGAAGGCATATTTGAGAGGTCAGATAATAAGTTATACTTCTAAAATTAAGAAGGAATATATGATAGAAATAGATCAATTGGAAAAAGAGATTACAAAATTAGAAAAAGAATCCCAAAGAAATATGACAGAAGAAAAACGAAGACAACTTATTAACAAGAAGTTACAATATAATACACTCCAAACATATCGAACAGAAAAAGCAATTATGAGAACTAAACAAAGATATTATGAACTAGGTGAAAGATCACATAAGGTTCTTGCATGGCAGTTAAAAACAGACCAGACTTCTAAAACAATAAATGCAATTCGAACAAGAGTAAATAAAATTACTTATAAACCTTTAGAAATTAATGAAACTTTTAAGAATTTTTATTCTGAACTGTATACATCAGAATCACAAAATGACAATGTCAAGATAGAAAGGTTTTTATCACAAATAACTCTTCCAAAATTAAATACGGAAGAACAGAAGGGATTAGATATGCCTTTTACATTGAAAGAGGTCGAAGAAGCCCTAGGATCATTTCAAAGTAATAAATCTCCAGGAGAAGATGGTTTTCCACCTGAATTCTATAAAAAGTTTAAAGATTTATTTAATTCCTCCTTTTATGGAGTTAATACACCAAGCGGAAAGAACGCATAAACTTCCAGAATCTTTTTCGACAGCTATTTTAATAGTATTGCCAAAAAAAGATAGAGATCTTTTAAAGCCAACATCATATAGACCTATTTCTTTATTAAACATTGATTATAAAATAATAGCAAAAATCTCATCTAATAGATTATGTAAATGCTTACCAAAATTAGTACATATGGATCAAACAGGATTTATTAAAAATAGACAATCGGCAGATAATGTAACTCGCTTATTTAGTATAATTTATTTAGCGCAGAAGAGGGAGGAAATGAGCGTGGCAGTTGCTTTAGATGCAGAAAAAGCATTTGATAGATTGGCAAAGGATTTTTTATTTAAGGTATTGGAAAAATATGGATTAGGAGTATCTTTTATAAAATGGATTAAAACCTTAAATACTAATCCCAAAGCTAAAGTAGTGACAAATGGTCAAATTTCAACACCATTTCAGTTAACAAGGTCAACTAGGCAAGGTTGTCCATCATCACCTGCTTTATTTGTGTTGGCGATAGAGCCATTAGCTGAATTGATTAGAATGGACCCAGATATTAAGGGTTTCAGAGTTAATCAGGAAGAATACAAGATTAACTTATTTGCTGATGATGTTCTGCTTTATCTAACAAACCCATTGCACTCGTTGCGTAAATTATCCTATAGATTAGAAGAATATGGGAAAATATCAGGTTATAAAATAAATTGGGATAAAAGTGAAATTTTACCTCTTACTAAAGGAGATTATAATCAATGTCGATTAATAACCCAATTTAGATGGCCGGCAAATGGTATAAAATATTTAGGTATAAGAGTTGATAATGACATAAAGAGCTTATACAAATTAAATTATTTACCACTATTGAAAAAAATTCAAGAAGATCTTGATAAATGGATGGTATTACCAATAACATTAGTAGGTAGAGTAAATACCATAAAAATGAATATATTCCCTAGATTACAATACTTATTTCAGTCACTACCAATACAATTACCCCAGAAGTTTTTTCAAGAGTTAAATAAATATGTGAGGAAGTTTCTTTGGAAAGGTAAGATGTCAAGAATATCGTTGGAAAAATTGACATGGAAATTTGAGCTAGGAGGGTTACAACTTCCAAATTTTAAGAATTATTATAAAGCAAATCAACTTAGATTTATTGCATCTTTTTTTGAGAAAGATAAACCGGCATGGATTAGAATAGAACTAGATAAAATAGGAGAAATCACACCAGAAGATTTTATATATAAATGGGAATCTAAATGGATACGGGCAAAGAAAGAATCTCCTATATTAAAACATTTGATTGATTTATGGAATAAGATAAATGTTGACGATGAGACAAAGAAATCCTTATTAGCAAAGAGATCTTTAATTCAAAATAGACTTATTCCTTTTACAATGGATAATCAACTTTTATATAACCGGTTTCAAAAAGGGATTAGATATATAGGAGATTGTTTTGAAGGAGGTATATTAATGTCATTCGATCAATTAAAGAATAAATATAAAGTATCAAACAACACTCTTTTTTGTTACTTTCAACTAAGGGCTTATTTAAGAGAAAAATTAGGTCAAACAATGTTATTACCGAAATCCAATGAAATAGAAACTTTAATTCAAAAAGGAAAGATTAAAAAATTTATCTCTTGTATGTATAATTTGATTCAAAAACAGGCAATTAAACAAGGAGTCCATAAGTCAAGACAAAAATGGGAAAGTGATTTGAATATTAAAATTGAAGAAAAAAATTGGTCAAGACTATGTCTTGAGAGTATGACAAATACAATAAACGTCCGATTAAGAGTAGTGCAATACAATTTTTTACATCAATTATATATTACTCCACAAAAATTAAATAAATTAAACCCAAATTTATCTGATCAGTGTTTCCGATGTAACCAAGAAATTGGTACTTTTTTACATTCTACTTGGTCTTGTTCTAAAATTCAACCTTTTTGGACAAATTTAAGAGTTTTATTGGAACAAATTATTGGAATACAACTTCCACATAATCCAATATTACTTTTACTAGGTGATATTGAAGGGATAAAACCGATATCCAAATTGAATAAATATCAGAAAGAATTTATAAAAATTGCATTGGCAGTAGCCAAAAAAGCTATTGCAGTTACTTGGAAATCGGACACATATTTAAGTATAGATCGTTGGAAGAAAGAAATTTATGGCTGTATTCCACTTGAAAAAATTACTTATAATTTAAGAGATAAATATGAAACATTTTTGAAAATTTGGCGCCCTTATTTACAAAAGATAGGATTAAATATATAGGTGCTCCGAAGATGAAATAATTGGTTACTTGGGGAAAGAAATAAATATATATACTAAAGTTATTACGAACTCCATGGAGCATGTGGGGATCTTCCAATATCCAGGCATTCCTTTTTTCTTTCTTTCTTTCTTTCTTCTTTTTTTCTATAGGGATGTTAGGGGGGAGGGGTTAAGGGGAGGGGGGATGGGTAACATATATTTTCTTTTTCACACACTTTTATTCTGTAACTATTTGAAAACACAATAAAAAAAGTTTTTTAAAAAAATAGAGAGAGCTGGATGGAGAGAGATTTGTGAGGGACAGTGGTGAGGTTTGTGGACTTTCGGTAGGAGATGCAGAGAAGGGAAGATTGGGAGAGATAGCTGTAGGATTCAATCCCATGGGAAGATGTGCTCCACGAAATGAAAAAGTCCAAGATGGGCAGCTCTACCAGTGGTTGATGGTGAGAATTTAGCAGCATGAATAAGAGTCATACCCAACTTTTAGACAATACAAGCGCCAACATTATGTGCACATTTAGACTGGATTAATTGTAATGGATCCTGTTATGTTTTTTCTTCCTTTTCTTTCTCATATAACTGCTTGATCAAGCTGAAATTAGTAAATACACTGTCTTTGTAATTGTATGCTGTGCATGATCTGTAATTTCTTGCCAACTGATAATTGCATACGGGCAGCATTTACACAGCATTCGCTGAAATCGAGGATTCTTCAATCAGAATATCACAATGTTCCTGTTCAGTTGAACCCCAAATCATACAGACCCTAGACGTACATTGATTATGAAAGGTGGCCTTCTCACCTCTGAGTCACGAGGCTGCTAGCAGAGCTGGCTAACAAGCCAAGATTGTATATGAGCCCGGTGAGAGGGCTACACCTGTCCTGGTCCAACTATATAGAGTATGTGACCAGCAAGCTCACCAATCTCTCTACTTCTTCAGGAGGCTAAAGAAATTTGCCATATCATCTTTGACCCTCACCATTGTATCGACACGCCATAGAGAACATTCTACCCGGACACCTCACAGCTGGTATGGCAACTGCTCTGTCCAAGACTGCAAGAAACTGCTGTGGGCTGTAGACACAGCTCAGCATGTCACAGAAAGCAGCCTCCCTTCCACGGACCTTCTCAACAGTCTCAGTAAACCAGCCGACATAATCCGTAACCCATCCACCCTGGCCATTCTCTCTTCTGCCCGCTAAAAGCTTGCAACAATAGGTTCACGGACAGTTTCTATCCCACCATAATAAGACAATTGATTATTTCCCCAGGACAATAAGATGGAATCTTGACTTCACCTTACCCCTTATTGTTCACCTGTACCACACATCCCCTGTAGTTGTCACACGTTATTCTGTACTCTGTTATTGTTTTATCTTGTATGACCTCAATGCACCACGTAATAATTTGATCTGTATGAACCATCTGCAAGGCAAGCTCTTTGCTATATCTCGGAAAATGTGACAAAAATAAACCAATTCCAATATCACTCAACTGTGAGATGGAGTACACTTAGCAATGACAGGAAAAAAATAAACTGATGATTACTTCCTATATAGTTTTGGAATGCAATGAAAATCCCACAACCACACATTTGCTCAAAAATATAAACTGGTCAAATTAATTTAATTGGTTACCCATGGGTTTATAAGAACAGAGATTTAACACCTACCTTGTATCAACTCTCTGCTCAAATAGCCCAGTATAATCAATCCGGTTAATGATACTGTGGAAGATATTATTCCAGCAATCGATGATACCACAATGATAATATCTGCCAGAAGAAGACCTGCAATCAAAAAGTTTTCAGGTTAGAAAAATGAAAGGATTTCCAGAGAAAATGACCACGCTTCTTGTTGCAACAATCTACCTGTTTGAAGTCCTTCAACTTTCCACCTATTAGATCAAGCTTATGCTTTCTGATTTTTTTGAAAAAATTCAATTGCAGTCTACGCACATCTGGCAAGAACACCATTTACTTCCCATCACTCGAGCTCTCCCTGGCAGTGGAATCTTTATGGTGGTGTTTGGGCTGCGGAGCTTCTCAGGAGTTGATGCTGTACTTATCTAGGACCATGAGAGTATACCATCCCACTCCTGACTTCAACCCTGTAGATGGTCGAAAGGCGTTGGGATGTCTTGTAGCTGCAGCACTTACACACAGACCCAGCTGAGTGTCTGTTCAGCGGTGACTTCCAGCAGACTGATGGTGGGTGACCCACAGTGGTAATGCAATTGACTGTCGTGGGTAGATGGTCAGATTCTCTCTTGTTGGTGATTATCATTGTCCAGCTCTTTTTCAGCATGAGGCTTGTCATGCCTCATGAGCCTGATTGAATTAATTGAGGATGTGTTAAAGGATATTGGTGAAGCTAGCGCAGTGGATGTGGTGTATATGGATTTTAGTGAGGATTCGATAAGGTTCCCCATGGTAGGCTCATTCAGAAAGTCAGGAGAAATGGGACCTAGGTGAACTTGACCATGTAGAATCAGACAACACACATACAAAATGCTGGGGGAGCTCATAAGGCCGGACAGCATCTATGGGAAGGAGTAAACAGACGGAGACCCTTTGTCAGGACTCTTATTGGTGTAGATTCAGAATTGGCTTGCCCAGAGGGTGGCTGTAGATGGAACATATTCTGCTGGGTGGACAGTAAGCAGTGGTACTTTGCAGGGATCTGTTATAGAGTCACAGAGTCATAGAACAGGCCCGTCGGCCCACCTGCTCCATACTGATCTATTAATCCGCCCAGTTACATTGACTTGCACCTGGACCATAGCCCCCCATACCCCTACCATCCATGTACTGATCCGAATTTCTCTTAAATGTTGAAATCAAACTCGCATCCTCCACTTCTGCTGGCAGCTCGTTCCACATTCCCACCACCGTCTGATTTCCCCTCATGGGATTCCCCTTCACCTTGCTTGCTGCAGCAAATTTATGCCTTCAATTAACCTCTAGATTTCCTTTTTACATGTTGCATTTCTTATACTCCTCCAGCACCTCATCTTCTCTTTCCTACCCATACCTGCTGTGCATCTCCTTCTTGTTCTTAACCAGGGACTCAATACACATCCCTCGAAAACCTGCTACCCTTGCCTTATATTCTGACAAGAACATACAAACTGTACTCTCAAAATTTCATTTTTGAAGGTCTCCCACTTGCCAAGTACACCTTTGCCAGAAAACTAACTGTCCTAATCCACACTTGCCAGATCCTTTGATACCATCAAAATTAGCCTTTCTCCAATTTAGAATTTCAGCCTGAGGACCAGACCTGTCCTCTTCCATAACTACTTTGAAATCAATGGCATTATGATCACCAGATGACTTCTTGTAACTGTCTGCAATCTCTCTACAGGTTTGCTCCTCTAAATCCCACGGACTGTGGTCTATAATACGTACAATCCAATTAACATGGTCATCCCATTTCTATTACTCAGTTCCACCCATATAATATCAGTAAACAATCTCTCCAATCTGTCTTGTTTGAGAACTATCATGATATTTTGCATGACCAATAAAGCCACTCCTCCCCCTTTAATCTCTCCCACTCTATCACGTCTAAAGCAATCAAACCTTGCAATATTGAGCTGCTAGTCCTGGCCCTCCTGTACCCGAGTCTCACTAATGGCTACAATGTCATTATTCCGCGTGCTGATCCATGCTCCAAACTCATCCACCTTTCCTACAATACTCCTTGTATTGAAATATACGCAACTCAGAACATTAGTCCCACCATGCTCAATCTTTCGATTCCTGACTTTACGTGTCGGCTTAACAACATCTTTCTCCACAACCACTCCCTTATCTCTTCTGGTGCTCTGGTTCCACCCCCCACAACTCTAGTTATACCCCCCATTCCCCTCGCCATGTAGCACCGGTAAACCTTTCCGCAAGGATATTAGCACCCCCTTCATTTCAAGTGAAACGTTTCCCTTCTGTACAGTTCCCACCTTCTCTGGAAGAGAGCCCAATGATCCAACAATCTGAAGCTCTCCCTCTGCACCATCTCCATAGCTACAGGCTAAACTGTGTGATCTTCTTATTTCTGGCTTCACCAGCACATGGTACAGGTAGCAATCCTGAGTTCACAACTCTGGAAGTCCTGTTCTTTAACTCAGCACCCAACTCCCTGAACACACTTTACAAGACCTCGTCACCCTTTCACCTCATGTCATTGGTATTGACGTAGACCATAGCCTCTGGCTGCTTGTGTTCTCACTTAAGAATGCCTGACCCTGGCACCGGGAAGGCAACATGCCATCTGGGAATCTCGTTCTCATCCATAGAATCTCTTTTCTTTCCCCCAACCAATAAATCCTCTATCACTACTGCTCGCCTCTTCTCCCCCCTTGCCTGCTGAGCCACAGAGCCTGCCTGACTCAGTGTCGAGACCTGACCACTGTGGCTTTCCTCTGCTGGGTCATCTCCCTCCCACCCCCCAACAGTATCCAAAGTGGTGTACCAGTTGTCGGCTGCCTATCCCCTTACCCAGTAGACCATAAGCCCTCCTGATGGTTACTTGTGTCCTGCACCTTGGGTGTAACCACCTTGTTGTATGTCATGTCAATTAATCCCTCAACCTCACAAATGACCAAGTATTCGTCCAGCCCCAGCTCCAATTCCTTAATATGGTCTAACAGAAGCTGCAGCTGGATGCACTTCTTGCAGATGAAGCCATCAGGAACTCTGGATGTCTCCCTGCAATCCCACATCCCGCAAGAGGAGCATTCCATTTTCCTGCCTGGCATCCACACTGCTCTAACTCTGCAATAAGAAAGAAAGCAAACTAAACCAAATAAAACTTTACCTACACCTTCAGTCCTCCTCACCAAAGCCTGATCTAACTCTGGCCCACTCACACACTGGCCGCTCCCACATTTGTTGCTCTGCTTAATCATAACTTCTTTTTATTGGACCAGACTAAGTGTCTAATCCTGCACAATAAAACATCTCCTTGGGAACTGTGGTGTGCAGAAGGTCTCGACTGCACCCGTGCACTTCTTTTGAAATCTCTCTCCTGCTTCGCAGAATCCCTGCTCTTTGTGCTTTTTATAAATGACTTGGGTGAGCAAGTGGAAGGCTGTGTTAGTATGTGGGTGGGTTCGTGTGAAAATGACACAAAGGTTAGTGGAATTGGGGATAGTGTAGACAGTTGTCATAGGTTCCATCAGGACACTGACAGGATACAGAACTAGGCTGAGAAGAGGCAGATGGAAAAATTAACCTGGAACAATGTTAAAGAATTAACTTAGGAAGGCTGGATTTGAAGGCATTGTTATGGGGATAATAGCAGAATTCTTAGCAGCATAGAAGGACAGAGAGATCTTCAGGTCCATGTCCATAGATCCCTCAAAGTTAGTGCACAACTTGACAGGGATTAGAAGGAGAATGGTGTGTTAGCCTTCATTGAGTTCAGGAGTCACAAGGTAATGTTGCAACTCTATAAAACCCTTTTTAGATCACACACTTCTGATTGGTGCATTATAGGAAGTAAGTGGAAGCCTTACAGAGGATGGAGATGAGATTTACCAGGCCACTGCATGGATTACAGAACAGGACTTATGAAGATAGGTTGAGTGAGCTTGATCTTGCTTCTCCAGAGCAAAGGAGGATGAGTGGTGTCTTGGTAGAGGCCTACAAGGTGATAAGCGACAGAGATTGAGTACTCAGGGTGGAAATTGCTAATGCAAGGGAGCATGATTTTAAGGTGATTTGAGGATAGTATAGTTCAAAGTTCAAAGTAAAATTTATTAACAAACATATCACCTTATGCAACCCAGGAATACTTAGCAAATCCATAGAACAGTATCTATAAACATCAGAAATGGTAAGCAGACTGTGTAAATGCAGATATAATTAAATAGCGATAAATAACGAGCATGAAATAACAATACAACAGAGTCCTTAAATGTGTCTTTACATGAGTATAGCTATCCCCTTTTGTTGAAGAGCCTGATGGTTGAAGGGTAGTAGCTGTTCTTGAACCTGGTGGTGGCGAGTCCTGAGACAGCTGTACCTTCTACCTGATGGCAACAGCGAGAAAAGAACATGGCCTGGGCGGTGAGGATCTTTGACGATGGATGCTGCTTTTCTACGGCCATGTTTCATGTAGATGTGCTCAATAGTTGGGAGGGTTTTGAAATCTCTCTCCTGCTACACAGGCTACAATGCTTAAAGGAATTGGTGTTCCCATTCCCGGCCATAATGCAGCCAGTCAGCAAACATCCGTTAAAGTTTGCCAGTGTATTTGATGACATGCCGAACCTCTGCAGACTCTGGAGGATGCACTGTCGTGCTTTCTCCATAATAATAATCATTTGATGGGTCCAGGACGGATCCTCTGATAGTGACACCCAGGAATTTAAAGTTGCTGCCACTCTCCACCTCTGATCTTCTGATGATCATGGACCTCTGGTTTCCATCTCCTGAAGTCTACAATCAGTTCCTTGGTCATATTGACAAAGAGTGAGAGGGGGATGTCAGAGGTAAGTTGTTTGTTTGTTTGTTTTTAAAACACAGAGAGTGGTGAGTGCATGGAACACCCTGCCAGAGATGGTACCAGATACATTAAGGGTACTTTAGCAAACTCACACATAGGCATATGGATGATAGAAAAACTGAAAGTTTTGTAGGACGGAAGGGTTAGATTGAGCTTAGAGTAGGTAAAAAGGTTGGCACAAAATTGTGGGCTGAAGGGCCTGTACTCAGCTGTAGTGTTCTAAGTTCTGTGTTCTAATATTCAGTGCCAGATGCCTGAGTGTTGTATAGGTCTTACTGCATGCTGGAATGTGATACTTCCTTTCGGTTGACCAGCTACCAATTGAAATGGACACTGCACGGTCATCAGTAACCATCCTCACTTCTAGCTACATGACAGAGTGGAAGGTGACCAATTAACAATGGAATGAGGTTGGGCCAGGGGCCGCTGTCCTTAGGAGCCCCAACGGTGGGGCTGCGACAACTGTGCAATGATTGACCTCCATTTCATGTCCCAGCCATCTTCTTTTGTGTGAGGCATGTCTTCAACTACTAGATGATATTCCATCCAATGTTCCTCGACTTCAGTGCCACCAGGGCACCCTGTTGCTTCACTTGATTAAATTATTTTTTGATATCAAAGTCTATCTCTCTCCCCTCTGGAATTCAGCTCCTTGGTCCAAGGGCGTGAAGAGGTTTAGAGCCAAGTGGTCGTGACAACATCTAGACGGTCACTGGTTAGTTAATACTGTTTGGTAGCATTTTCAACCACACTTTTCACTATATTGCTATTGACTGTGAGCAGTCTGCAATACAGTCTGCAAATACCTGGACTGGATTTGTTCAGGATTTTGTGAACACAACATACTTGGGCAAATTTCCACATGGCTGGGTAAATCCCAGTGCGGCAACGACACTAGAAAAGCTGGCCTGGACGGCAAGACCAACATCTTTATGCTTTCTGAAGGGAACAAACAAGACACTGTGTTGTTATGACAACAGAGTGCTGCCACCCAAATTCAGTCTCTTTGGTGAGCTTACTCAAAGATAAAAGGTAAGACCTCATGTTGTCAACAAGCTTTCCATAAACTCAGGTTTACCTCAGTCTACATGGTACAGTTGTGTTGGAAGAATCTCAGCCACAGTCTGTACACAACAGGCTTCAAAAGATCATGTCAACCAGGTGATCTATTCTTTGTGATGTTGGCCTTAACACCTGAAAGAACTTATCTTCTCATTCTGCTTTTGTCTTATGAGCCATAAGACCATAAGATATAGAAGAATTAGGCATTTTGGCCCATCATGTCTGCTCCACCATTTCATCATGGCTGATGCATATCCCTCTCAGCCCCAGTCTCCTGCCTTTTCCCATACCCCTTCATGCCCCGACTAAGAATCTATCGACTTTTTTAAGTGTGAACCTCATGTGTCTTCTGACAAGCTGAGGTGTCAGACGGGAGCATGGATTGATTTCTATCTGAAAATGGCACATCTATGAGTGCCAGCCTTCTTCAAGGCTGCAGTAAGGCTTGCCTCTTTAAACTTTGGAGACAGGCTTCAGCCCTTCTGATTCAGTGCTATTCAAAGGGGAATGGGAGATGTCAAAGTGAAGATCAGAGGACGCAACAACATCTAAACAACAGTAATCTAAACAGCAGTATTGGAATGCGTCTTCACACAATTCCTGATGCATTTCATATCATAGTCAGGAATATATACAGGCTATATGAAGTCAGGGACTTCAACCAGGCTTGTTTGAAGAAAACCCTGCCCAGTATTCATCAGCATATAGCCTGTAGCATGAGAGATCCCAACACACTAGACCTCTATTATAAGAATGCCTACTGTTCCATGCCCAGACCACGGTTCATTAAATCTGATCACTTGGCTGCCTTCTCCTATCTGCATGCAGGCAGAGGCTAAAAGCAAAGCTCCAGAGATAAGGAGAACAAAGAGGTGGTCAGGGGAGGCAGAGAGGTGTCTATGGGATTGCTTTGAATTGGTGGATTGGGCTGTGTTCAAGGTCTCATCTGTAGATTTGAATAAATACACCATGGTTGCCATGGACTTTATTAAAACAGTTGCAGTGTTCCTACAAAATCATTCAGAATCTTCTCCAACTAGAAGGCTTGGATGAACCATGAAATGCACAATCTGCTGAGGACCTTACCAGAGTTATTCAAGACTAGTAACTAGGAAAGTTACAAGAGGTCAAGGTACGATCTCTGGAAAGCCATCTCACGGGTGAAGTGGTAATTCAGACTAAACTCGAATCAACGAAGGACGTTCAACAGTTGTGGCACGACTTGAATACTATCACCTTATAAAATTAAATTAAATGACATAGGAGTCATCAGGGCTTCACTTCTAGATGAGCTCTATGCCTTCTATTTGACCATCAAAACATAGCAGAACCTTCACAAACTCCCACAGGCTCTGATGTTCTTGTGATTTCAATCTCAGAGGCTAACATGCGAGTAGTCTTCAGGAGGGTGAACCCACGAAAAGTATTCAGCCCAAGCACAGTGCCTGGCTGATCAACTGGCTGGAGTATTCACTGCGACCTTTAACCTCGCCATTCGGCAGTCTGAGGTACCCACCTGCTTCAAGCAGGCTTCAGTTATACCGGTGCCTAAGAAGAACATGGCAACATGTCCCAATGATTATCACCCAGTGGCTTATCTGGACAGCAAAGGTGGATACATCAGGATGCTCTTTATCAAATAGAGTTCGGCATTCAATATCATAATCCTCTCAAAACTAATCAATAAGCTTCAGGACCTTGATCTAAATACCTCCTTGTGTGCTTGGATCCTTGATATCCTTACTTGCAGAGCCTGTCAGTTCCGATTTGCCACAACATCGCCTCCATGATCTCCATCAGTACAGGTACACCACAAGGCTGCATGCTTAGTCCACAGATCTACTCGCTTTATACTTCTGACTGTGTGATTTAACACAACTCCAATGCCATATTCAAGTTTGCTGATAACACCACTGTCAGAAGTGGTGATGAATTAGCATATAAGACAGAGATGGAAAATCTGGCTGAGTGGTGCCATAACAACCTCTTACTCAATGTCAGCAAAACCAAAGAGCTGATTATTGACTTCAGGCGGAGGAAACCAGAGGTCCACGAGCCAGTCCTCATCAGAGGATCAGAGGTGAAGAGTGTCAGCCACTTTAAATTCCTCGGTGTTACTATCTTGGAGGACCTGTCCTGGACCCTGCGTATCAGTGTAATTATGAAGAATGGCAGCCCCTCTACTTGCTTCGGAGTTTTTGAAGATACAGTATGACATCTAAAACTTTGACAAACTTCTATAGATGTGTGGTGGAGAGTATATTGACTGGCTGCATCACAGCCTGGTATGGAAACACAAGTGCCTTTGAATGGAAAATCCTACAAAATGAAGTGCATACAGCCCAGTCCATCATGGCTCACTCTCTACCATTGAGTACACCTATG